>NW_017728997.1:31830072-31857573 GCF_001723915.1 Gavialis gangeticus | reverse complement strand
ATGGCAGGGGGTCGGACTAGATGATCTGCTCAGGTCCCTTCCGACCCTAGAAACTATGAAACTATGATTCGGAGAGACAGTGATTCGATTCAGCTGAATCGGATCCGAAGATTCGGCACCCCTTCAGAGATTCAGCCATAGACTAAACAAGCAGCAGTTCCTCAGCCTGCTGGACACAGCTGCCTTCAGCTGGTAAGTCTGTTGTGGTGGGCGTAGGGGGGAGGGAAGGGACATGGGGGAGGGAGGGATTGGAGCTGGGTGGGACAAACTACCCAGCTGGAGTAGGGGGGGCTCAGGACTGGGAGCGGGGGCTATGACCTGCTGCTGCTTGCCCAACCGGGGCGGAGAGGAGCGGTGCAATGCAATGCAGATGTGGCTCACTCCGGGTGGAAGGGGGCAAGCGGCAGCAGCCCCTGATCCTAGTGCTGCTATGCTCGCATCCTGTACCCTCCCCCCCACAACTGGGCAAGCAGTGGCATCGCCTGCACTCACGGGCCCCATCTGGGCAGTGCCCACATCCCGCACCCCCATGCCCGGCTGCCACTTGCCTAGCTGGGCCACGGGGGTGCAGGATGCGGGCGTGGCAGCGCTGGGAGCGGGGACTATGCCCTGCTGCTGCTTGCCCCCCTTCTGCCCGGAGCAAGCCACGCCTGCATCACACCCCCCTGCCCTGGTGAGGCAAGCGGCAGGAGGGCATAGCCCCCCACTCCCAGCATTACCATGCCCACATGCCCCCCACCTCCCTCCCCAAGGCCCGTGCTCCCTGTCCCAGCTGGGCAGCTTGTCTCAGCCCCAGCCCCTCCCTCCCCCATGCCCCTTCCCTTCCCACTCTGCCCACCACAACTGGAGGCAGCTGTGTCCAGTGTGGTGAGGACAGCTGCCTGTTTAGTCTATGGCCGAATCTCTGAAGCAGTGCTGAATCTTTTCTGAATGGATTCGGAGGCTTCTGATTCGATTTGAACCTTTTAATTGGCCTCCTGATTCAATTCGTAATCGGAGATTCGGCTGCCAAATTGGGTAAAATCTACTTCGAATTGAATCAGCTACCGAAGCTTTGCACAGCTTTAGTTATCCCTGCTTGTTTTTTTTTCTCAATTAAAGCTTCTATTTAGAAATCCAAGTAATTTTTTAACACTATTACTAGCAGATGCTCTAGTGTACAGATGGGAAGTTGTTTGGTGAACTGTATCCAAGGGCTGTGTGACAAAAGGTAAAAAAAAACAACAAAAAAATTGTCACTGAAAGATGTCTCTATCATATTGCACTTCCCAATGGAAAAATCTCTAGAGGATTTCTGGCAGTTGCTAATAATACTTGTGAAGTCACAAACTCCTGAGTTATCATTAAGCTCCTTACAAAGCTTAATACAAAGAGAGGGGGAGAAACTGACTTGTTGTGATATCTCTTTTTTGTGCACCATCTTTCTTACATTTTACCTAATCCTTTCAAGACAGGAATAAAAGTCAGAGAATATGACTGCCCCCTTGGGTTTTTACAACAATAATCTGTTCTCTGAAGTAATGCCTTTTGTGCACATTTCACTGGCTTTTACATAGATTCCTGGCTTTCAGGATTATCAGAATTTTCAGCTGTTTAGGTGCAGGCTTTAAATTTGTTGGCAGATAGTTTCTGCTTAAATGGTACTAGGTAGTTCATGGTAAGAGAAACCAGGATTTACTGGTGAATCCTTGAACTGTAGCCAGATCTGCATGGCATCCTCAGATTCTGCAGCTTAATATAAACCCACAGAATCAGATTCTTTGCTCTGCCTTAAAATGATGCAGTTGAGGAAGGGAGAATGTGACTTTATCCAACTTTAGACTTCACTGATTCTGCACCAAGCTGAAGCTGAGATAAACTATCTAGCAAGAGAGAATTACATGAGTCATAAAAGCCAAGACACCACAATGGCAGGTGGCAACTGCCTACAACCATCTGTGGGCTGCTCTGTTGCTCAGGATAGTCATGGCTCAAAGCACTCTCATCCCTTCTCCTCTTATCTCCAAAAGGCACCTAAGTATGTCTCTGTGTCAGAATAAGTACACAACAGTGGCATATGCTATCTCTGGCTGTACTCTAAGTCCACATATACTCTATCCCTATTCCCAGCATTGTACTTTATCTCTGATGGAGCATGAAACAGGTCACCATGGGTGCAGCTGACTAATTAACTTTGCAGTAAACATCTCAGTGTCTACACATGTGCCCCTATTAGGGTGTGTGAAAAGAATAAAGTCCACAGTGATACAAGTAAAACACAAGTAATACCCTGCTGTGGAGTGTTTTCATGTGCATTAGCACATGGGTAGATACTACCCCACTGGCTACGACACAGGGTGCTTCAGTGCAGGGTTAGCTGGCAGGCAGCACCCATGCTGAAGGACCCTTGTGCCCCAGCCAGCCACTCCACAGCATGTGGAGCCCCACTGGAGCAGCCCAGCCTGGTAAGGGACCTGCCAGCCCAGGGATGCTTTGACCAGGCTCAATGCACTGCAGAGGAGCTGGCTGAAGCATAATGGTGCTTCAGAGTAGGGTTAGCCAGCAGGCAGCACCCATGCTGAAGCACCCTCAGGCACTAGCTAGCCCTCCACAGCACGTGGAGCCCAGTTGGAGCAGCCAGCCAGGGTAGTACTTGCTACAGGGTAGAACTTGCTCTGGCTGGGCTCCATGTGCTGTGTATGAATAAACTCTGGAGCAAGATGCTCCAGAGTTTTTTGCTCGCAGGCACACGTGTAGATATGCCCTGTTTGTGTAAATTTCTGTCGCTCAGCTACCCCAAGAGAGGAACCTTTAAAAACAGTGGCTCTCTCATTCTGCTGCTTCTTGGTGTTTCACAAGATAAAAAGAGCTTTTCACACCTTTGCGTGGTTCACTGAGAAGTCAGCTCCACTCACATTTTGTGGTGAAATTTCCAGAGGTGCAAATTATCCACAAAAGAGGGGAGGAGGAGGGAGTGGACAGTGTGTGCATGCCTCTATTTGTTTAGTGTGCAAAACCTGAATGTTCCTGCATGAAAAGCCATACTTCATGTTTGAAATGTATGCCCATATGGCCAAACAAGTACTAGGTTGCCAGGCATGTGTTAGGAGTGAGTGTTAAGCTACCAAAATGGTGAACAATTATGATGACTATATCCAAAGGATTTTAACAATCAAAGCAGATTCCTATGTCTATTTAGTATATTATAAGATGAATAGGAAATTATCAGTACCTCAGTAGCTATTTTTTTCTTCTGTTCTCCCACACCTTCAGCTCCAGGGCTGCTTGGGGCTGCTGATAGTATTTGAAAACAGTCTTTGCATACCCGATTGTGACGGCTGTTATCTGCAAGTGGCTTAAATTCAGAACATTTGGCACAGATAACCTGCATGAGAGAGATAATGTTTTATTCTTCAGTCTTTAGTAAACCAAATTCACTTTTATTAATGGCTTTGGTTAGTGCAAGCAGCTGAAATAAAATTCTGTAAACTTTCAAGCACAAGACAGCAGCAGGTGTCATGTATCTTTTATATGTATATGTCTGGGGGAAAAAATGCTGTATCCATCAGAGCTTAAGGAATAATTGTTGCAGTCTTATGTCCTGTTCCAAAATACAAACTAAACAAAATATTTCCAACCACTAACAAAGTGATGTTACATGAAAAAGCTTTTGGAGTCTTAATTTTCAAAGTGATTCATTGTTTTGAAAGCCCACAATGAGATGCATCAAAGAAAACTTGTAAAAGGAGTGGTGAGAATGCAGGGCATGGGCATACCATACTTTTTGAAAATCAGGCTTAAGGTATTTGGTACTCAACATCTGAAAACAGCATTCAGAAAATCACTAGTCACTTTTGAGAGTATAGACTAATATATTAAAAATACATGACCACTAATACTAAATTAGTCCATTTTTTCCTGATTTGCCATGAACAACGAATTATACATTAGTCTCATAAAATTCGTGCCTATGAGAAGTGTTGGATTTAGGGCTCTAGTGTACGATTTCACATCTGAAATTCCATGTTAGTAACTGCTGTTGCAGACTACTGTGATGAAGGGATCAACCCTTTGTGCTCACAATACAGGAGTCATCAGTAGGATTTGTCTTCAAATCCCATTTTATTATACAATAATGCAACAAGAACGCTCTTCAGCCAGAAGAATATATTCTCACAGGCAGACCTATAGGATATACATTACTATACATTCCTCCTGTTAAATGCCCCATATAAAAGTGTTAAATGCCACATCATTTTTCTGAAATGCGCAAACAAAAGCAGTTATTCTTTTAATATGAACATCCTAGCTTAAGGCAAATTAACTTCTTTCATTTGCATATTACTGTCACATGAGTAAGCATTGTGTAACAAACAATTGTTTATTTAACTTTAAATGATTAATAACCTAATTCTCTTTATTGTCTTTGTGTCCATGAGGGAGGTTTTTATTTGATTTTTTTTCCATAAAATTGAGCTTTGATATAACAGTTCAACCGCAAAGAAAATGAACGTGATAACTGCAGTAATTATTTAAAAAAACCCTGAAGCTTCAAGAGCACTTGCTCCAGTTTGACTGTGTAATCTGTAATTTTATTTCTAAGACTAAAGCTTTTAAAAACGTTTTTTAAAATATCTTCTTACCTGCATCCCTCTCTTCAGACCAAATTTACCTCCATTTCACATCATGAACAAAATTATTTTTAAGCTACTTAAATCAGGAATACCAAACTGTGAAACTAACGGCACAGAAGAAGGTTGCAGGTCATAAAGAAACTAATCTCATACAGGGTTTGAATTACAGGGGAGCTTGAGCCCCCTATAAAACAAGAGCCCCCCATAAGATTTGAAAATCATAACCTGAGGGAGTCTCTGATTTTTATTAGGGCATCGAGATGGGAAGCCCAATTTATTTTGCAGATCCTCCCAAGAGACAAATTGTAATTCAAACCCTGATCTCATGCTATTTTAGGCTGGGATTTTTCAGGAGAACCTAAGAGAATTAGGAATCCAAATAGCACTGAAATTAAATTGGAGATGGGCTCTTAACTCCTGTAATATCCAGGCATTAAGCTACTACCACTGGATTCTCCGGACCTTTTAAGTGCAGTGGGCAACCTTCTTAGGCAAAAAGCACCACGCCTCTATTTTCACACAAGGGAAAATGCAATCTCATCACTTTAGCATTGTATATTCAGGCCTTCTGTGAGCTTCTGAATATATTGTATATTCAGGACTCCTTTGAGCATATCAATCAGAACTAGAGAAATGCTATGAAATGAGTGCTAACACAGGAATGTTCTGGACTGTTTATTTCATTGTTGGTTAATGTTTATGGCACATTAACCCTGTAGGGACAAACAAACCTGTTTAAAATACTGTAAACTATAAAAACCTAAGGGAGAGGAATCTTTTTTTCAGCAGTGTGATACATGTCTCTTCAACACCTCCATCCAAGAATACAGCTCTGTTTCGACTCCCAATGGACAGCACAGCTTGAAAGATCTGTTCTATCACGAACCTGCTGAGCACTCCAGTGCCCTTCAGCCAAACTGCTGAAAAATTAAAAGCTCTTTCTGAGGTCCAAAAACTACCCAAATTCTTGGGATCTGATATTACATTTAAATTGTTCCATCTACACTAACTGAATTGCCAGAAATGAAACGTCTGCTAGAGTTTGCTTCCAATACTCACTGCCCCACACTGTTTGCAATGATGCCGCCTCTTGGTGATGGAGTTGAAGCTCTCGTTGCAGCTTTTGCAAGCCTGCTTTTCCTTGTCTCGCTTAGATTTGGATGATTTTCGGCAAGGATCAGCCTGAAATGAAATTTATAAATGGAGGACTCTGTATAACAATTGCATATTGCAAAATAATTCTCTGTCACTCAGCTTTACCATATTTATTAAGTTCTTCCCAGTGTATGTTCCTCATACAGATATGCTTAAGGAAACTCTTCTCTTGTTAGTGATACGGATAGCCTGAGACTGCAGTTGACAAATGATACATCAGCTCATCCAGTGCTGATTGGCCCTATAAGGCTCTAAACAGCATGGTCTGTTCTTCACAGAGGCCATCTCTCCTGTTGTGAGACAGCACAACCATTGAATTACTCCATCTAACAATCTATTGGCAAAAGGAGATGGGTGGGGAGGCACAGCGAGGGTGTCTTCTTTCTGGAAATCACATCTTTCTCATTGGTCCAACACGGTCTGAACTGATTTAAATTTGTTGCAGTGTTGATCTATTCCCTTGGGTGTGTAAGGTTTCAGTGAGGGTGGGGCAGGTGAGGAGACAAGTATACTAGTTGAAAACATTTCTGATGCATTAAACAGTTTTGAGGTTGACACTGTCCAACTCGTAAATCTATAGATCTACTTACAACATCAATTTGGTAAATTTAGATACATTAATTCCTAGCCATCTTGACTGCACCTTTTCCTTGGTCAGTGCTGCTCGCTTTAGATTGTCTTTGGTGCCCATGAAAGGAGAGGAGGAAAATTATAGGCATCCACTGCACTCCCCACTATTACAGATACTGCAGAGCCCCCTGCTTATAGAAAGTATACACCAAATTACTCTGGCAAAGGCCTCTATCATATCTAGAGAGAGGAAATCTGTCGCACCGTACCAGATACAGTAATGTATGGTAGTTTTATTAGCAAATTCACATCAGATTTACCTCTCTCTCAAAACAAAAACAAATAAAGAGCCGTGTTAATTCATTCCCTCATCCCTTGCTTCAATCTACTCACAACATTTTGAGAGAAAATGCTGTCTAATAAGTTTTTATGATTTGCCCACAAGTAAAAGCAAGAGCAGAGGCATTTTCTGTTTGTTATGGAGTTTATACGGAGCTCCAGAAATCAATTAAGACAAAGATCTAAGCAGCAATTTCACCACGTTTTCAACCTTCATCATTTTGTCAACACAGTTTAAAGGAATCTGCATCACCAGATGAAGAAACAAATTGCATTTTGACAGGCCGGCGATTGTACATAGAGGAACACCTGCTCCTCATATCCACTGCCTCTCCCACTCCAACACAGCTTTTCTCCTCAAAAAGATGCTAAGAGATAAATCATGGGGCCTGAGACCTGTCTGCAAAAATAATTTCAGCTTCAAAAATTCTGAAGACCCTAATAAGAAGGAGGAGGAGGAGAGGGGTTTTAGAGAGCTGGGAATTTAGAGAGAGCAATCAGCATGGTTGAGGAGGCAGCCCACTGATCGCCAGCTAGTGGTACTAGCCCAGAAGGAATCTCACCACTTTTTCAAAGGCACTTTTTCTCCTTAGCCCAGTGAAAGTCTATAAATGAGTGATGTCTCTGCAGTGAGAATCAATGGTTGCTCACAGACATTAAACCCTCCCCCAAAATATGGCACCTGAAACTCAGTGTGCTCCTGCACTGAGCCCAGCACATGCGCAGAAGAGGCAGCACGTTAGTTGGACCTGGCTCACCCAAGGTCTGTATAGGTTGGGCACTTTAGTGAGGCTTTTTTGGTGTTTTTGTCTAATAGCTGATTAAAACAACTAAAAGCCCTGCTGAAGTGTCCGATCTATACAGAAGTTGCGAGCCAGGTCGAACTAATGTGCTGCTTTTTTCGGTAAAGCATGGTTTTGTGTTTTTTTCAATGTCTGTAAACAGCCAATATGTAGCTGACTTAATTGAGCTGCTGAAGCAGAGAGATATTCAGAGACAAGCTGAATATGCATAACTCCCATTGACTGCAATATAATCTGGGAAGAAACGATTAGACAAAAATTTGAATCCTGAGTCACTCTCATCCCAATGAATTAAAAGGGTGAGGGCCAGGCTTGTGTCTCATTTCTCAAGAAACTCTGACTTTGCTTCTGACTCATTTTGCTTCTGCTCTCAGCAAAGGCAGTATGGGAAGAAATGTGACTGTCTTTAGTATTTTTATCCCATGGGAAAGTCTTGCCTGAGAGAAGCCAACATCAACGTGTTAGGAATATATTGGCTACCCTTCACGCATTCTTCCTCTAGTCCATGTTTAGCATCTACCACATCTACTATTAATCTTCTCCCTCCTCTAGACCACAGCAGTCTCCCACAGGGATATTTTTGTCCCTCACCTTTTCAGTCAGTGCCTCTCTTCACTCTTTCCCTTTGCTTTAATCCCACTCATTTTCTTCTGCTTATCTTAGCCTTTGCCTGTTTTTCTACATAAAGCTCCCAGCATACTCATTTACTTCTTTCCTTAGCTGCATCATTCACTCCCTTCCTTCTACCTTCTACTCTTCTTTTTGGTGCAGGAAGGTGAGATGGAGAAGAGCCTTGGCGCTAAATTAATGGCTCCAACATTGAGTCTTTCATCATCTTGAACTGACTCTCTCTGGTAATTTTTCCCTGGCTTAGAAGCAGAATGCTCCTGAATACGGTTGTATGACCCGCCTGACCTGCAAGAGTATTAAATGTGTAGTACTGCTAAATGGCTAGCAGTGAGCTCTAGCTCTATACAAGAGTATTAAAATGCATTCCCTCATTTTTAATTTGTGCTTTCATTTTTATTCATTTCCTCACTGCTTCCAAGGCAAAATTTCAAACTTTTACACAGCACATATGATATCCAGCAATTACATTTTATGAAGCACATCGATACATATCTGCTCACATAGTGAAATTGCTAGACCTCTCCTTCTATACACATTTACTACTCAGCAGAAAAGCATGCATGTAAATCCATGCCATCTCTCACACAGCTCAAATGCACTTTACTTGACAAGAGCCAGATGTAGCCAATGTGACACTGAATTATCATGACAATGAAACACTTACAAATGCCTGGGATGAGCCACTACTAATAATTTTAATTTCAGACTATGTTAGACCTGCTCAAAAAAGACTTACAATTAAGAAAAATGGATTACTTTCACTAATCAGCATGAATTGAAAGAGCATCAGTTCCTCCCCAGCATTTCCAGTGGCCAAAGCCACCCATTGATGAAGAACTTCTTTACAGCTCTAATTCTGATGTTCATGATAATTAAACACTTATGAGAGCACATTTCCCTTCATCTACTAACGGAATAATCCTTCTGAAATGGTTTGAGCAGTGTACTTCATTACTGGATTTTTTTTTAAACAGTTACAATTTGCATCAAGAACAATAAGCCATTTGGTTTGCTTATTTGTACTGTGTAACTTCACTAGTGTTAATGAGATTACACGGGTGTGACTGAAGGCAAAATTAAGCTTTGTGAGAGATACCTTATTGGAAGGTGACTGTCATAAACTTATTCACAGGGTATCCTTGGAGCCCCAATTTTCTCCCTGTTGTCTTACTGCTGCTTGTCTCAAGCAATAGACCAAGGCTTGTCCCTGGGATGAATGCTCACACCTGCAAGCCTCAGCTCCACTGCCCTTTCCTCAGACCCTATAGCTGCAGCAGAGGAATTTTTTTCCTGCTCCAGGTAGTTGTCCCTCGAGAGTTCCAGGTCCCTCCAAGGGGCTAGTTTGGAATATCACTTACTCTTTACCACAGGCAAGCAGTAAGGTAACAAAACAGAAGGATTTATTATGTAGAAGAAAATAATTATTTGTATAAGAAAAGTTTTGACCATGTAGTTTGAAGATGAAACAAAAAGACAGGTGAAATTTCTCACTCTCTCATCTGGCTACAACCTAGTCCTTCAGGGAGTCCTGCCAATATTTCCCAAGATCAGCCTTTCTACTGATCCTGCCAAATCCTGACAGCTGGTCACCTGGACTCACCCCAAGCCTGGGATAATCCACAGACAATTACTACCTTATGGATAGCTCCCAACTACCTTCAGGACCCCCTACCCACCAAATAACATTGTTCCATTTGCTGAAAGGTCTGAGAATTCCCTTCCTAGGGCATCTCAAATTCCCCTAATGGTCCATCTCCCTGAAATGCACTTGCTATTATGGGGATGATTTGTCCCATTACAGACCGACACTATTTTGGGGGACCATTCCAATAATAGCCCTTTCTACCACGTGCTTGGAAGGCCAATTGTTTTTGCCCTAGTAACACAACTGGCCAGTGATACTTACTAGTTTTGCCTTCCCTCTGTTTATTAGGTATGCATTCCTAAAATACTTTGACATATAAACAGCTGTTAACTAGCAGTCTGGACATAACCTTTGATTCAGCTATGTCCCAAAATTGTAATGATGCATACAGATGGAGTAATACAATCCATACCATGATAAAACATGATGAATGCAGCTTAACATTGACTTTTGAATGAGATGAAACTCAAAGTTAATCAAATCTTCCTTGGGACAAATACCTCTGGTGAGATCATTCCTACTTTTGAGGTAAGCCTGTGACAGAGATCACAAAGAATACTAAAAAGAATACTACTGCTTCTACCTGTCTATTCCCGTAGCTACATACAGCCAGGAAAAACAACTGCCTAAAATTCCTCAGTTGTAACTGAATTGCCAGTTAGCCGATTTGGAATACACTGGGAAGCTCCAAAATAAGATGATGATGTGTACATCCACAGTCTAAAAGACACCCAATTGCCAAGAGAATAGTCTTGCTAAGGGATCTCAGCAGTAGATGCTATTAGATGAAGTAGCCTGGATGAGCCAGCTTTCAGATATGAAAGGGTCATATATTTAAAGTGTCAGGCTTTGGGATGGACAGATATGCTAATGACTGGGATTTGCGGTCGAGGACAATTTTTGCACGAATTGATAGTTTTTATGTGAATGTATTTTAATTTATGGCACAGAGGCCCTTTAGTCCATGACATAATGAATGTTAAAAAAGGTCTTTCATTTAAAGTTCTCTAAATCTTAATAAGGCTTCAAAATGTCCCACTGAAGCAGGTGATTGTCCCTTTATAAAAACAAAGTGAAGTATGAAGAAGTCATGGTTATTTAGTTACTGAGCTGAAGAACTGGCGACACAACCAAGGAAACATTTTCCCTTCTGGAAGCACTGAACTACATTAAAAGAGACAGTCTGCTTGCTCTAAAAAGCATGGGTGAGAGAGCAGAGAGCTACCTACTTCTAAATATAGACTGTCTGAAAATAGTTCCTCGCAAAACAAGGAAGTGCTTTGAATCAAGTAGACAGTCTGAAAGCTACACTGCTGTTGTCATAGCTCCCCTAACCCCAAGCCAAGGAGTTCCTTGCTTAGGGTATGTACAGGGGCTATATTTAGATCAACCTATCCAGAGTAAAATCAATCTAAATGCCCTGAGTAGGTGAACTGATTTAGATTGAGAAAGGGTTAACGTGATCTAAGAAAGGGTTAACACAATCTTGCAAATATCTGTACACACTTGTGGTGCACCCCTGGGGCTGGAAAAACTGAGCTTTTTGTGCCAGCCCCTGGGTGTGCTATTCCCCCCCTGCACATGCTGACTGGGCTATTTTTAACTCCCCAACCCTCCCCCTCAAGCTAGGCACCTCATGGACCTCCTAGCCCCTGGATCCTGCCTACTACTCTCCCCACTCCTTGTTACTTACACCAGGCCTCCTGAGCAGTTCCCAGGAGCAGCAAACAGCTGCACATGCTACTCCCGGTCTACGTTCACACAGCTGAAGGCAAGCCACATGAATGCAGACCAGAAGCGGTGAATAACTGTATGAACCCTCAGCAAACTGAAGTCTCTCGTCTCATTTATTGAACCGAATTTCCTAGTTTTATAGATGCTCAGAAAGAGATTTTGCACAAAGGGAGCCTGATGCTTACTGAAACTTCCTGGTATTACTATTTAAGTAAAATAATAATCATAAGGCTTAATTTTCTCACATGACCAATCCTACTGTGTTATGGGGACTACTGACAGGGAAAGATTTAAATATACTGTCAAGTCTTTACACGACTGGGTTTCAAAACAGTTTCTTTCACACACCACAATGTTGTGATTGCTAGGCTGTTTGTACTTTACAGTTGTCTAAAGTTCTCTAGATTTTGATGAAATGTTTATCAAAATGTTAAATTTGGGGAAAAGAATGGAATAAAATATATCAGTAATTTATTATCCAGAACAAGTGACACTTAAAAATAAGTGTTTCCAAGGTCAGGATCCAGGGCTAGGGAGGGGGTGGGGAGAAAAAAGAATCAGACAAGCAGACATCACAGCTGAGCTCTTTCAGTTTCCTTTCACTTCTGAGAAGAAGGGAAGAAGCCCAAGAAAGCTCACAACTGTTTTTGTGCTTCCATGGTTTTCTTGTTATTTATCTCCTTTATTCTGCACCTGGACTTTAAATTTTAAGTATCTAAATTACACATGCAGGTTATGTTAAGAGGGTAAGTAGAAAATTATTAGATCTTTACACAGGCAGCTGCACAAATGAAAGCATTTGCAAGTTCAGTTATCTATTTTTGTTCACTCAGCCTCATATTTTCCACGTGCAGGTTACCAACTTACACACAAATACATGTTTTAGTGCATAATTTCAGAATGAATCTTCAAAAATAGGCTGAAGTGGAATGCAAACTTATATTAAATAGTAGGATTTAAACTTTGCAACACTGCTAGGGTTTTTAAAAGAAAACTTTTCCAAATTCAGTTTCTCTCTAATGCATAGGATTATTTGTAAGACATACTTACTGAGCACTTCACGCTGGGGTTTAGGGTAGTTTTCCACTTGTGTATACAAAAACTATCATTAAATACTGTATACTGTGTTAATAATATGATTATCAGATTCTATAACAAAGTGTTTACATACTGTTTTGTATGTTTCTTTAATTTCCCTCATTATTTCTTCAGTGCCCACCTATATTAATATGTAATACTTCAAAAAAGATCTCATTCTTTTATGTATTTCTTCACAGGAGAAGGAAGCTACAAGTTTGCTGACCACCACTACCACCAAGTGGTTTATATGCGTAAGCTTTAAGCAGAGAGCACTACTTCTCATGTTCACATTGGGATGGTTGTAAAGAGATGTTATTAAAAACAAATATTGCTTAAGGCTGTGATATGCAACACAATTCACAGATCATGCTGATGTTATTCTTCAGTTAAAATACAGCAGAATGAGGGGAAAAACATCAGACAAGGATAAATTTGAAATGATTCTGAAATTTTTTAGTTTAGTATTTTTGATAGATTCAAATATAAATTTATATGCTGGGCTTCTTATAATTTGCTTTTCTTTAAAACACAACGTAAGGGATATTATTAAAGCAGCCAAAATATACCACTCAAATCCATTGATAGACAAACACATAGTGAAGATTCATCCTGAAGTGTATCTATGCCAAAAAAGCAGCTGACAATACAGCATTAAAAAGTACATTACATCCTCCTCTCAATGTTTTCCTGCCACAAAAGATACACTTTAAAGTGTTCTCAACAAGAAAATTCATCTCATGATTACTTACCCCTCCAAATGCACTGCAGCCATCTGCTCCTGGCATAGACTCCACAGAGCTGGTGCTTGCTATCTGAAGGAAAAGATATCACAAAAACATTTCAATATGGAGACTGCACTTAAATGATTTTTGAACAGTAAAACCAAAACATGGAATAATGTACTTCTAGCCTCATAGATGTTCTGTTTGTGAAAGTAAATTATATACATATTCAGCTACTTGCAACACTTAGCTAACTATGAAGTGGGTGACTTTACAGATGGCACTGAATTGCCAAGGCCTGGTTTTCTTTCAGAAATACGGGCACTCTGTAAGTAACCGAGAGATGCATTAAAAACAGCATAGAACAAAAACGCATTAAAGAACACACAGAATAAAGAGAGCAGTTTTTGATTTGCACTGCTACTATAGATTCCTATAAGACAAAGCAGCAAAGCAGTTTTTGTAGTCATTGGACTCTTAAGATGGATGTATAACCCATTGTTTCCAATTGTGCCCGTGTAAGCATTTTATAATTGATTCTTTTAAGACATCCAGGAAAATACATAAATATACTTTAGCAATGTATTTAATTAAACTAAAAATATCAATTACTAGACACCACAGACATACCACATGCAAAAATACTCTGTAAGCACAAGTCCAACCCCAAGAATATCTGCATCATTGCCTTAAACTTGAGGAGAATATTCTCTAAGGAAAAGGCTCTATTTATGATCGAGTTCCCTATGACATTCATGCATTTTTCCCACAAGCCCTTCAGAAATATATAAAGCATAGATCTAACATTCTTAGACAATCTTAAGCTTCAGAGAATTCACACTATGTACTTTACTCCTTACAATTTCATTTGAAAGCAGTACATTTCTTTGTTGTAAACAAACCAGGCTGTAAGAGTATAATTGTAAAAGCTGTTAACTCTGATTTTTTTTTTGGTGGCTATTTGTATCCTAGCACAACTAAGAAACTGCTTGGAATGAACACTGTGCATTTGCAACACTGAAAGCAAAGAGAAGCCAACTGGGTATAGATGTGGTCTGGATGCTTGCAAACTTACAATAGCAGAGTAGCAGAGTCACACTACCCACTAAAGGCTATAGGAAGGATCACACCTACTCAAAAGGATGAAATCTTTGTTCACTTCCCTATATCCAATCAGGGGAACAGGCATCTGTGGAGACAGGCAACACTATTGTCTTTGGAGAACATCTAAGGAGCAAACTGGGTCTCTCAACAAGAACCCTATTTAGTCAATTAAGGAGCAGCCCTGAGGATTTTCCTGTAATCCTGCTTAGCAAGAAGGATAACACCTGTGACAGGGTTTCAAGAGAGCGTGTACACTGCTGGGAGGGAATGTGAACTTTGACATGGATATGAAGAATGCTCCCCAAGAAGAGGTAAAGCAGCCTAGCGCCTCCTGGAGCCCCAAGCCAAAACAATATGTATATACAACACCTACACTTTCCCAGAAGCACTCTCCAGCCTTGAGATACAGATCTCAGAAAAGCTTTACTAATATTGGTTCAGTAAGCCCTACCATTTCCTCAAGTACCATGTCCCAGCACTGTTTTCTGTCCCACTTTGTTAGGCAACTGATATCTGCTAGTTTCTTAGGCTCTCATCTGTGTTTTAACTGCACCTTCTAATAATGGATCAAGGTGTATCCAGCTCACCAGGCATCAAATATTTTTTCTCTGGAGGGAAACAAATAACTCTATGAAAAGAGACAGTCTCACTCCAGAGAAAATATATTTTGATCTTCCTTCCTTGTGGAAAGTGTAGATGCACTCCTGCCAATTTGCCTAGTTAAAGCCCTTATGTTACTTTCAACATTTCCAAATCTGTTATACAAACTGGTCATTTTTCATTTATTTGTCCAAGATACTGCACCAAGAGATGAAAATTGATGAAAATTCCTGGACATCTAACTAATCACTGGACACACAGCTGCCAGATCCTGGGAGGCCTGCTTTCACTGAGCTCAGTGCTTGGCCTGAGACACACCAGGGCTCTTCCTTGGCTGATGTCCAATATCACATGCATTAATGCTTCTCACACATCACAAGCCTTTAACTTTTTGAAAACAAACAGGGAAAGTAGAGTGGTGGTGGCTGGGTTGTTCTCAGCCTGGAAGGAGGTAGGCAGTGGGGTCCCGTGGGGTTTGGTCCTTGGACCGGTGTTATTTAATATCTTCATCAGTGATTTGGATGAAGGCATGGAGAGCACCATCTCCCAGTTCGCAGATGATACCAATTTATGGGGCAAAGTTAATATACCGGAGGGCAGGGAGCAGATACAGGCCAACCTGGACAGGTTGGATCAATGGGCAGAACGAAATAGGATTCAGTTCAACAAAGATAAATGCAAGGTACTCCACCTAGGGAGGAGGAATCCCCAGCACACCTGCAGGTTGGGGGATGACCTCCTCAGCAGCTCAGAGGCTGAGAGAGATCTTGGAGTCATAGCTGACTCCAAGATGAACATGAGCTGGCAGTGTAACGAGGCCATCAACAAAGCCAATCGCACCTTGTCGTGTATTAGCAGATGCATGACCAACAGATCGAAGGAGGTGATGCTCCCCCTCTATGCAGCACTGGTTAGGCTGCACTTGGAGTACTGTGTCCAGTTTTGGACACTGCACTTCAGGAGGGACACAGAGAATCTGGAGAGAGTCCAGAGGAGGGCCACTCGCATGATTAGTGGTCTCCGTGAAAGACCCTATGAGGGGAGGTTGAGAGATCTGGATCTCTTCAGCCTTTAAAAGAGACGACTAAGGGGTGATCTTGTAGCTGCCTGTAAGTTTATCAGGGGAGGACAGCAGGGAATTTGTGATGCGCTGTTTACCAGAGCGCCCCAGGGAGCAACTAGGAATACTGGGTGCAAACTAGTGGAGAGTAGATTCAAGTTAGACATTAGGAAGAATGTTTTTACAGTAAGGGTGGCCAAAATCTGGAATGGGCTTCCAAGAGAGGCCATGTTATCACCTAACTTGGAGGTGTTCAAAAGGAGGCTTGACAGTCACCTGGCTGGAGTCATCTGACCTCGGTCCTCTTTCCTGCCAGGGGCAGGGGGTTGGACACAATGATCCTTCATGGACCCTTCCGACTCTACAGTCTATGAATCTATGCTGTTTAGCAAGAGACAATATTTATGAAGCCGTAAAGCATGGTAGATGGAGACTGAAAAAATGTGCAGGCCCTTCTCCTGAAAGAGTCCATGCTGCAGTGGAACCTCAGAGCACTCAGACTCCTTGAAGCACCAGGGCTGTGCTAGTGCTGAGAAGAATGCAAAATAACAGCCAGTAACTAGGCTGAATCTCTACCCATTCCAGAGGATGAGTCAATTATTAGTCTGGTACTTGTATTGTAGTAGTGCAAAGTTATGACCCCACTATTCCACATCTATGCAAACATACAGTAAGAGACAAAAGGTGAGTGTGAAAACCAGTGGAAGGAGTCAGAAAGGGAGGATGAGGTTAACAGTGACGGCAAAACCCACATCCGCAGATGGGCTCAGAGCCTTTGAAGGCTGTAAACAAACAAGAGATATTCATGGAATATGTAATCGTTGCTGGCCATCTGCACAGCCTTTATCAGTCAGTAATTTCAATCAGCACAATAGCAGAGCACAATTAGGACTGAATAGTGTCTCCCAGCCCCTAACTTAGCCCAGCTTCCTCCCTGAACCTCTCATATCCCCCCTCCTGGCCATTTCTAGCACAGGTCAGAGCTTGCATGCAAATTTTCAGACTTGACAAAAAATGTGACATGTACAACTATTCACTTCATACACACAATGCTCTTACCTCCATGCTAGTAGCTAGATCCTGCAAACACATGCCATCCATGTTCAAACCAGGGTTCTGCAAACATGCCATCCATGTGCAAACCGGGGTTCTGCCATAGCCCATTAATAAAGCACTTTCATCAATTTTGCTATATACGTTATAGGCAGAACGTAAAAGTCAATCCCTCCTGTCCGATTTGCACATGCAAATGTCTGTTTATGCCTGCAGAAGACCTGAGCACACCTTTGTAGATGACAAGCAGAAAAGACAACTGGAGGGTTGAAATTTGGATCTGATTTTTATAATTAGGCACAGGATCTCTATTTCATAATGAAATCTTCAAATCCTAATTGAAAACACTACCTACAGTAGCTCTGTCCCATGCTGGGATTCAAGCTCTAGACTAAGGTCGGTCCTTTTCTTTCTGAAAGTGGAAAGAACTGGACATGATCCGGCAAACATAAGGGGACTCATTTCTCAGGAGCTCAGGAAGAAGTGGCATGCAGTAGCAGCCCAGTTTTCAAATTTGTGTGTTCTTTACTAAACCTATTGTGGAACTGAAGTGTTTGGTTTGAGACTAATTTATATTGCTGTGGGTAAAAAACCTGTGTGTTATTAATGTCTGATCTTGGCAAAGCACAAGGCTATGGAAATTCAGTTAAGAAAAATATTAAGAATCATTTATATACAAGACTGACTCTTGTACCTTACAGTAGCCACTATGAACTTCAAATTCTGCATATAACATTATAACTTATCAGCCACCAAGTACTAAGGTCCTGGAGTGGGGAGTCTCAATATACTTCTGCTTTTTTCCTCCCCATCAGTTTGTAGGGCCCAGTACCCAGGGTTCTCAGAGAAGAGTGAGCAATGCCTCATTCCAATCTAATGCAGAACCGTGGATCACAATCATGGATCACAACAGAACTCAGTGAACTCTTTATATGAATTGATACAAAAGTAAAATACAGGTTGTGAGAACATAGCCATTCTGCCCAACATCTTCTAATGAAGATGAACTTATCAATGAAATAAAACTGCTATCCTGAGATTGCCCAGTTTCTTTATTCACACGATCACATGCATCTCTTTTTGATAGTGATTTGTAGCACATTTAGCTTGACATGAGAGCCTGAAGCTGATTATGGTGATAACCCAACTTTTTCAAAAAACTGGTATAAAGAAAATTAGCATGTATATTGCACTCATATCAGCCAGGAAATGAACTAAATTTCTTCCCTGCTTGGTTTTTATGAACTGCTAGAGTATAACATGTAACTGTTTTATTAGCAAAATCCTAAAATAAACTGGAACTTAAAAATACGATATTTTTATAAAAGACAAGCAGAGAGTCTCTAACTGAACAAGGGCAAGACTGCTAGTTAATTCAGCTATTAATCAAAAAGGACACTGTATTAGAGCATTTTGGCTCTGACAGTAGCCATGCAGAACCTAAATATTCACTGGCAGTTATTTTTTCTTTGTTTTTTGTCATATTTTAAATGGAATGTTATCAAGTGATTAATAAGTGTGCAACGTTGCCTTTTTTGCAGAATGCTCCTCAAGGGTGTCCTGTCCTCACTCATACAAGTGAGACGCCGATGAATCTGTTGTAGAAGGGAGAGCTAGGACAGGAAATGTCCCCAGGACTCTGTGTAGATGGATATGGCCTCCCTATTTTGAGATCTGCCAGGCTAGGGACAGACATTATACATAAACTGGTTTAAGTGATCAGAAACTGGTTTAAACCTGTAACAGAGCATAAGTTCAGTGCACATAAAACCAGTCTGAGAATGGCTGAAACTGGTTTGAGATGAACCTGGTTGAATGTAGTATCAGACTTAACTGATATGGGTCAAACAGATTTATGCAATATCTGTCCTAGACCCCTTCCTGGTTTAAGTTAAACCAGAGTCCCCCAGCATCCCACATGCTTTGGACCCCTGAGCTGGGCTGTGCTGTCTGCTCCAGTGGAGCAGAGTTGACCCCACCCCTCTCCTTCCTAGCCAGAGCACTATGACTGCTATGGCTGGCTGAGGGACTGCAGTGGCTGCCAAGGTTCCACCTGCTTCCCCTTCTCTGCTCTCCCATCTTTCCTCCCCCACGTGGCTGCTCAAAAAGGGATCACCCCTCCTGCCTCTCTTCCATGGCAGGGGCCCTAGCGCAGGGACCCAGCATCTAGTCATGCCCCACCCCCCATTCCATGCTAGATAATGTTGAGAGGTGTCTGTGTGGGTCTCCAATTTCACTGGAACAAAGGGCGGGCAGCTAGTAGCTTGCAAATGCAAATGCACCCTATAGATAAGAAGAGCTTGAAACTAATGAGAGAGATATTTTCTTTTGTAGGGCTTGATGGGCTGATAAACTTTTTTCTGACAAGCAACCTGTTGGCTGCTGGCTGCAATCTGTCAATCTTCAAGGGGGGATAAAGAAAGATGTTAGAAATGACCTGGTTTGCAGACAGTATGAAGAAGCAGGGAGAGGGAGACTGGAAATCCCAGTATCATCAACAGATGCAGGGTCTAGCAACACTCCCACCCCCTGAGCAGTGAGCGGGAAAAAGCCTTGGAGGGTGCAGGCAAGGCTGGGGTATACACCCATCCCTAATTAGAGGATCCTGCCGGGGCCTGGCCATGCCCCCACCTCATCTCAGCATGGTGGAAGGGAAGGGAGGGCTGCTCTAGCATGCCCGGCTTCTAGCCTGAGCCACTGCAGGCATGTCTGGAATGAAAAGCAGGCACATCCAAATTGGTTCAAGCTTTGCAGGTTACACTAACCTATAAAGATGTAATCAATTCAACCTCAGGCTTTTTAAATGTCTGTCCCTAGCCCCTGTGTCAGGGACAAGCCACATGACCTTTTATTTCAGGAACAAACTCTACTTCCAAAAGGCAGCTGTGCTTCAAGTCCTTCTGAAAATTTCTTCCTCCAGTGCCCTCTCCTACTCTGGCTTTGGTCAATGCCATCATTTCAGTGACTGCCTTAAATCAAGCAGCAGAGGGGACATTATTGTCTTCATGTGATCACAGTAACTAAAACCCCTATGGAAAGGTCTTGAAATTAGATAGAGCTGAGACACAACAGAAATCCCTTAGGTTTCTACTCTTAGAAATGTATAGAACTTAATATCGCATTTACTTTTATTCTAAGACAAGTCCCCACCCCCCAGTCAGCATGGGGAGAAAAGCTCCTCATCTTAGACTTGTATACAAAGCAGAGCGGGGAGGTACAGGCGTGGGGGAGCAGGAAGCTGCTGAGGCTGCAACTCTGGCCCTGAGCCCAGGTTTGGGCCAGAATCAGACCCACAGAAGCTGTTTGCCTCTCTCTTCCACTTGCTCACTTCAGCTTCTGCCCCCTGCCCCCTCCCACTGTCAAGCACACAGAGTACAGGGAAATTCCATTCCCTGCTTGACCAATCAGGAGTGCCAATACTGGTGCATGGCCCAGGAAGGGTCATACTTCCACATGCTGTGCTCCAGGGAGGGAATAGACCCCAAACAGCATCTGACAGTTACATGGGGAGAAAAGGGGGATAAAGAAGCAGATACTGCAGGGAGAAGTGGGAGAAGAGGCAGAGGTTTTGGGGAGCAAGGGAGAAGGGGCAGAGACTGTGGGGAGTTGTGGGGAGGGGGTGCCAGATAGGACAGGAAAGTTATGGGTAACAAATTCAAGACAACCCTCCAATAATTAGACTATCTACCTGGAAAATTATCTAATTTTACAAACTTTCCATATATAAAATCTAATTATTGGGGGGGTCGTATTAAATTTAGGGTCAATTTATAGTAGATGTTATTTTTTTACAGGTATTTCAGAACAGTCATAGAATTCTATTGCTGAGATGCATTTACATTTACAAATGATAGTGCTATCAAAACTGCAATAAAGATCAACATTTGCTATATTCCTTAGAACTCTTTTAAAATAAAACAGTATGAGAATCTCCTGACAAAATACACGTCTCAAAAAAGATAATAAGCAAAACTCCCAGTCACACAAACATCATTCCAGACAGCCAACCACTCATAATATTGAAGAATTCACTTGTTATGCTAAATGAGCTACTAGTCTGAAAAACATGACTGATGGGCCTCTGCACTGAATTACTCTGATAATATATTCTGTACCTGCATGGTTGGATAACTATGACTGATCTACATTTCACAATAAAAAAAATGGGGGCTGACTGCATACTAATGTAACATAAAAATCAAGAACAAGACTATAGTATTAAAATAGCATTGGCTGTATATCAGGCCAGGGTAAAGGATATGCAAAATATGGAAAGGAAATATATGTAGATATGTATTCTCTCTCATACTTACTGATGAGTCAGGAAAGTGCTCATCTTCTTGAGAAAAAGAGCTATTAAAAGCTCTAAATGTTTCACTGTTCTGTTTATGTTTTTCAATTGTTGCTTGAATTACCTGAAATATGCAAGGAAGGACAAAAACACATTACAATATACGTCCTGGAAAAATTTTCTTATGGAAACTGTCAGGATTATTGCTTCACTGGAAAACTGATACAATAAAAAAAAACCTCACTGCCAAAGTTCTTTGTTCTTACAAAGGTTTTAGTCAATCAGTTTTCCACTTTCAAGTATGTACAAACATATCTCAGAAATATGGATCTCCATCTCCATTACAGAGATGGAACTGTGTCTTTGGTTACACTAAGTTAGCAAATGAATCAGAATGACAGCTCGGGATTTACCAACACTATGTGCAACTCTACCCCCTCTCCCCCCAGCCCCCACCCAAATCAGACCATACTACCTAACTTCTTAAATGAAAATGCATGTATTCAAATTCAAACTAGATGATGTGAAAACAGAATGAACTGGGGGATGTAGAAATTTCAATCAATATAAACAACTTTGTATCTTAACCTGAATCCATTCTCTCTTCTCGTCTTCTGTCCTACAAGAACAGAAAAACACAAAAAACACCTTACTGCCTTGTTTTTTGTATGTTCAATGAAACCAAGTATTGACATTTTCACAACTTCACATGCATCAGCAACTTTAATTTTGAAATCAGTTATCCTATAAACCTCATGAAAAATAGACCCTAATATTATTACCAAATATAATTACAAAAATTCATAACTTATTGCTGCTTATTCAACAATGAAAGCAAATCAATGTGACACTTCAGTAGGCTACAACTTAGTACCAGCAAATTCCCTTTTTTACATAATTAATCGTTATTGATCTTGTAGTCTAAAACTAGATCATTCTAGCACAATCATACCTCTAAATCAAAAATAAATGTGCATATTCATATCCACAAATTCAGAAGGCTGAACAAACATCATACCTAGCTTGTAGTTCCAATGATCTCTTTTTTCCTGTTATTGAAAATGTATGAGAGGCATTTTGCTTGACAATTTCTTGGACCTGGTAGAAACAAGCCAGTATTTTACTATTCTTCATTTTATTTCAGTCATTTTTAACAGCTCTCAAGCATCACATTCAAATCCTGAATACCCCAAAATGAGATGACTACCCAAATAATATAGCAGACAGCTTGAAATGAAGAAGGATCCTTTTCATTACTTTTCGTACTGTAACAGCACCAAACAGCTCTACTCAGAGACCAGGGCCACACTGAACTTGCTACATATAAAGACAGCAAAAAGATAGTCTGAACCTCAGAGAGCTTGCAAACTAATTAAGGACTTCCAAGTTCATTACATGAGATAAACAGTTATTTTGTCACTCAACTCTGGGTGGTGGCCATATGAGGGTAAGTCTAAGAAGAGTAGCACTTGGTGCATCAACACATGTATGAACTTTAGTTAATGCACATTAAATTTAGTACACCCATTGTGAGGTACTAGAAAAATGCGCATTAAACTGGCTTAATGAGCTTTAACTAAGGCAGACGCTTTTTAAGCACATTGGTCTATTTTAATGCGCATTAAGTAAAAGGCATGGTTTTTTATGTGATGCTTCAACACACATTAAAATAGGCTAATGTGCATCTAAGCGCACATGTAGGTGTGCCAGTGCTTCAAAATGAAGAGCAACTGAGAGAAATGATCTTTTCTTTCTTTCTACCAATCTCAGTTATTGAGAATACTATTGCACGGTGTTGCTATCGTTATTATGATAATTTATTTCTATTACTGTAATGCCTCTGAGCCCTAGTCACCAACCCCCATACTCTGTGCAAATACACTTAACTAAAAGATGGATATAAATCTTTTCTTACACTCTGAACTTTTACCTGCAGTTCTAGTCTACAGTATTTCAAGAGGAGAGGTTAGAAAATAGGTGGCATACTTCTCTTTATGAGGTACCTGAGGCAACATATCTGAATGCTAATTTCCTCAGTAACACCTGAAGGGATCATAGGGAAATAGTGCACAAGCTCACATATGCCCGTGTTAGCTCATAGTCACCAGCTTCAATTGATATGCCCCTTAAGGACATTGAACTAATTTTTGTTTTCTGATTGTATTCTACCAGCCCTTAGGCCTTCAAGTCTGAGCTCATTTCCAAACAGAACCCCAAGCTGCAAAGTAAAAAAGCTGACTGCTGCGACACCAATTTAATTTGAGCATCACTGACACTGAAATCCCAGCTCTCCAGGGTGATAGAATTTGCTGAAGGGTTAGCACAGAGAGACAAATAATTCTGTGAGGAGGTCTAGCTGTCTGATTGTCAGAAGCATTACCAGTGTCTGAAAAATAGCTTCAGCCCTAAAGCCACTGTATAGCCCCTCTGCTGGCTACAGAGGAGGACTGTGATTAAGGGTTGGGGGAAGTACAAAAATAGGAAAAAAGCAGATGCGAACCTGCAAGCCTGCAATGTCCATCTTCTCTCGAACACTGAACTTCTGGCCTATCAGCCTCAGTTTTGGCACACAGTATAATACCATGCTGTTGAACTGTAATAGGGGAAGGTATAAATTAGGCAATACAGGCAAGATGGGGTTTGCATTTTGACAGCAGTATGATTTGGAGCACTGGTCTCCCTCGTAACAAAATGCAGCTATCATAAATAATCTGATTTGCTTAATCAACCTCAAAAAGGAAAGAAAATTCTAAGGACAGATTTAAGGTATTGAGCGAAACCATGGATGTCACTATTTGGAGGAAGTGGTCAGGGTGGAAATAATATCACGCATAGCCATTGTCATCTTCTGCAAATACTTGTAATTATTGCAGGGTTGGGGGCCTATTAGACATCTTTCTCCACAGTGTTTCGGGTCCTGATTTAAATTCTTCTGAAGAAAATTAGAGTTGCTATGCTGATTTCAGCAGAAGCTGGATTATTTCTTGCTCAAGAAGTTTAAAGAGAAGTAGCTTCTTAGGAATGGGATAGGGAACTTACTTCTCTCAAAGAACTTGGCAACTTAAGCGTGGAGATAGGAAGACATGAATAGAAGAAGTTGTTCAGGGGACAGAGGTGGCAGGTAAAGAATACAAGGAGGCATAAGGGAACTGGATATAGATGTACAGGTTTCCCTCGCTTTATGCTGTACATGTGTTCCTGGAAAACGGCGCATAACTCGAAATTGCATAAAGGGAACCCACTTTACAATGTAACAAATGGGGCTACGTTCCAAGCCCTCGACTGTACTTACCCCAAACCCATTTCTACCACTTTTACAAGACAATTTTGGTACTCCCCAACAGCAGACAGTACACAAAGCACAGAGTGGTGGTGAATGTTACCATAATGGGGATGGCAACTACAGAAACATGTGTCGCAGACAACAATTGAAGGGCACAGATCCATACAGGAGACTATATTTTGGTGTGCAGCCGACTGCAGGCTTCCACCACACTGATCACATAAGAGTGAATTTACCTTGCATATAACAAATTTTTGGTATAAAAGGGTCATCACATAAGAGCGAATTTAAACATACAGAACCCGCATAAAGTGAGGGAAACCTGTATTAGCATTCTGCATTGTGATCAGAGGAAGGAGACCATTGCTGCAAGAGGGAAACAATTAATAGATGCAACACTGAATACAAGAAACTTACCAGAAACAAGTACCTATCTTGAGCTGTGCCATTCTTTGCTGAGAGTTTCTGGATATGTCCTTCTTTAATGAGTTCGTTGGCTGGGTTAACAATATCCTCCTCACCTCCAAGTCGTTCATATACTTCTAAAAGCTTGTTCATCTTTTCCTGTAGGTGCAGAAGGTTACAACTACTGAACAAGGAGTTAAAAAAAAATACTTCCCTTGTTCATTACTTAAAATATTATTTGCTGTGGAAGCCATAAACTATTCAGACTGGCATGAAATCAAAGATGTAGGGATGGATGTTGAAATATGTACCCTTAAAAATAAACTGTTATTCCATGCTCCAATACTCTCAGTTCTCTATTGTGGTTACCTTTGAGTCATTCTTTGCTTGAAGTGTAGCAATGGCATCTTTGGCCAGTATATCTGAACATGACTTAAAAGACTCTTTAGATCAGCGGCTCCCAACCTTGGGTTGAGACCCAAATTAGGGTCACGGGGGGTCCGCCCCTTGCTCCACCTCTCTCGCCTGCGGGGCTTTCCCAGTGCATGGTCTGTGGGGCTCTCGCAGCCACTGCCCCCCGCAATCCCGGCCAGGCTTGGGCTCTGCTGGCGCCACTGGACATGAGTGAGTCCGTGGAGGGGGTGGGGGTCGCAACCCGGATTTACGGTCACAGCAAAAAAAGGTGGGGAGCCACTGCTTTAGATCTTCATAATTTAGTTAAAGTCCTAACGTCAATTCCAGCACAGCGAATGTCTGAACCACTGTTCTGTGGTAAGGAAGTAGGGTTCTTCCACTGCGCCAAGGAACACAACACACAGCCAAAGTTAGTCACCTCTTAAATCTTTCTTGGAGTTTGATTTTGATGACAAGTCAACTGTAACACAATATAAACCTTGGCCTATGCTGTCTCCTGCAGTCTGGCTAAGTCTAGGTTCCCCTGCAAGATCTCTTCTATCTCAGGGCAATACTCCAGCTGCTCTGGTAGTCTCACTGATGCTAATGAAATCTACCTGTAGCATAATGCAGGCTCATCCTTAGTACTTTTACGGAAGGCTGCAATCCCTGAATTTATGGTGGCTCCACAAGGGGCCTATGCTGGGGTCCAATCACTGCCTTCCCATGCAAAATTTAGCTTATGTGGAGGACCAGCACATGGCTTATAAGTTCTCAAAATATGGTCTTAGTGCAATTTAAGTGTTGCATAGACCTTGGTTAAGCTCTTTACACAGGAGCTAAATCTGACACTTCCGTAAACACTGTCTCTCCCTGCTCCACAATCTGTCTTGCAAGGTGACTAGATCATCCACTGATATCTGCTACCCCAAGTAGTACAGCAGCTGTAGCAAACAGAAATAGGAAATATTCTTACATCTCCAAGTAGCTGCAAAATCAGCTAAGCAACTGCAGTGTTTGGGGAGTTTCAATTCTTTTAAAGTGGTAGCAGGTGGATGTATTTTTTTTAGCAGGTAGATAAATCTTTCAGGGCAAGTGTTCCAAGAATGAAGGCAAAGGTCTATGCACAAAAAAAAAAAAATCATATACACACATTTGTGCACAGTACACCAAGTTACTCATGCAGATTAAGTTGGGGTTTGAGAAGTGTTTAGTGCAGTGTGCATACCTGGCACCCAAACATCATGACACTGCACCAACACCTGCCTCTACTGCCACCATGCCCACCAACACACTTAAAATCACCAAAGCAATGCAAAACCAAAAGACAGGAAACAAGCAAGCAGATCAACCAACCAGTGAGAAAAAAAGCAACGTAGTCCATGAAGAGTTTCTCTATCCCCTGAAAAGGGAGAAGAACCAGAGACTCCATAAAGTGCACAAACAGCTTTGCTATTACTAAGCTATTTAGCGTGAAAGAAATGCAACATGGTTTTTTGAAGCAACCAGTTGTGATTTCCTCCAAAATCGTCAGGGGAAGCTGCAGGGATTCTTTTAATCCTCCTCTAGCAGATTTAGAGCATTTTGCCACAGCTCTTGTACTTCTTTTAGTTCTGTTATGGTTACAGACTCATTTTGCACGGTGATTTGCCTGATGCTTTTGGGTGCACATACAGTGTGTAGCCATTAGCAATTAGTTATTGGTTTCTACCTGATACAAACTGGCAGTTTCTCCACAAGAAGGGCCATGCAGTTGCTGCAGGGAAAAAAGCAGTGGCACAAATTCATACCAATGTTTTTTGCCCTAGTACATGTTGGGGCTAGAGTGGGGAAAAATACTCTTGGTGGGGTAGTGGAGGCTGCGGCCAGTACCTGGGCTGACCCCAGCAGCCTTACCTCGGGTTCTGGGCACCTCTCGGGGCTCCAACAACAGCAATCTGGGCATGCAGAGCCTAGCTGGCAGCTGGAGCGTGGCTCTGGCCGGCCAAGCTCCAGTTTTTCGCAGCACCCCCCCCCCCCCC
>NW_017728997.1:31825462-31829901 GCF_001723915.1 Gavialis gangeticus | reverse complement strand
CCCCCCCCCCCCCCCCCACTTTTTTTTGGCATGGACTTTTTTGGCTGGGATCTTCCAGTGTCAAGAAAACTCTGCTGCACTACAAATTAGCAGCACAGTGAATACCTGCATGTGCGATGCATACAGTTTGCAGTGCCACAAAGTGCATGTATGCACTTATCTGGATGCACACATCCTATCTTTCCTAAGGCACTTTTTATGCATTAAATTCCATTAGAACAGGGAAAGAGGTAGGGTGCTGACAGCGAGCAGGTAGTGAGGGTCTAGTGGTTTGTATACCACATGCATAAACCACTGAGCCAAATCCTGGGATCCTCAGTTTTCTTTCCAAGTTCTCCTTCAGGAAATTCCCATTAACTGCAAGGCAATTCACTGCAGTTGGTGTTTCCTGGATGAAGACTATCTAGAACTGATTAAGAACCTGGTTCGCTATGACTATGTGGAATAAATGTAGTTACCCCAAACTTCTCAGATTTCTTACATTTGGATAGCTCTGATAACACCTCTTCCATTGATAACTGCCTCATAGGAGTGTGTGAAGTGGGCCCTATTCGATTTGGATTCGGCCTGAATCAGAGACAGCGATTTGATTAGTTGATTCAGATTACTGTCTCTGATTCGATTCAGCCGAATCTGAAGATTCGATACTGATTCAGAGAATCAGCGATTTGGACACAGACACAGCTTTAAATGTTTGTTCTACATACCTCGAGGTACAAGTGCGGCTTGTGAACACTGTGATGCTGGGGTGGATGGAGCATCCCACAGGAGTGCAGGGGGGAGCCCTCCACATGCTTGGTGGCGAACCCAAAAGTGGACCAGATATACTTCCAGCCCACTCCCGGGTCCAGTGGGGAGCGCACTGGAGGGCCCTCCTGCACCCCACCCCCAGCAATCAGGAGGCACCATCGCCAGGTGCCCCCCACGTGCTCCCTAGCAGATCCAGATGTGGACCGGAAGTGCTTCTGGTCCACTTCTGGCTCTGCTACCGAGTGCGCTGGGGAGCTTCCCTCTGCTCATGTGGGACGCTCCATCCGCACCACCATCACAGCATTCATGAGCCACTGGCTACCTTGAGGTATGTAGAAAAAACATTTAAAGCTGTGTCTATGTCCAAATCTCTGAATCTTTCCAAATCTATCTGAATCAATTCGGACGGTTCCAATTCGATTCAAAGAGATTAAAGGGTTTCCTGATTTGATTAGGATTCGGAGATTAGGTCACCGAATTGGGCTGAATCTCCACCAAATCTAGTCAGGGACCAAAGCTTCGCACAGCCCTACTGCCTCATTCCACACAAAACCCACCACTGGGGTAGTGGGGTATTTTTTTAATATTCCTGAAAGTCTATCAAATATCCTATTTTGATATGGCCACACATACCAAGTCCAATGTAGCTGAAATGAAATACCCGTAGTGAAGTTAAAGGCCCAATGTTGAATATACATATATCTGAAGCTATTTCTACCAAAAGAACAGAGAGTTCAAACATAAATAGATGGTTTCTAAATAGACTTTCTCTGAGACATTTGAAAGGACTCAGACATCAGCTGGTTCCCTCCCAATAACAGCAACAGGAAACAGCCTTATGATGTCTCAAGGCATAGCGAAGGTGGAACACAGTAATATGGCCGTCAGCCAATTTGAGAAGAGGAAGCTATAACTACTTCCTTTAGTTGGGGCAGGCAGACAGAGTGTAACAAGTGTGTAACTCAATGCATTGCCAAGAATAATTTGTATTCAAAATAACAAGGCTAGGAGGCTATTTTAGAGAAAGCTGAATAGACAGGCAGGGAAAAAGAAAAAAACATATGTAAAGTAATCTGAAATTAAATAAACAGAAGTATAATACAAATCATCTGGGGGGAAAATACATGGCAGTAATTTTAATATTTCCAAAGCAATTTCACAGTAAGATAATATCTTTTGAGACTATCATACATTCTCATTGTATTTCCTTACTGAGATGCTGGACTTCAGGGGCTTGATTTTGACAGGGACATTACTTCACCTACAAATAATTTGTAGGCACAAATAAGGCATTTATTTGATATTTTAGAAATATTAGATGCACAAGTTCCTGAAGACTTTTGCACACATTCAAAAAAGTTACCATCTGCAACCACAGGGTCTATTTTGCACACAACGGATGAAATTCAGTTCTACCTACTAGACATTTTAGTGGACTTAGTCTGATTCTGTTTCTATTCCACCCTGTTCAAGTCCCTGAAAATCCATTCATGCATCTATTTCTATAACACACCATCATCATACTCTTAAGACTGAACCACACTAAAGCAGAAATGAGGAGGAAAATAGGATTGCATTTAGGTGCCTTATGTCCCTTTACATGCCTAATAAGTGGAACTGAATCTGGCCAAAAGCACATTAAAATAGGTCCATGGAAGCCCAATTAAAAAACCGGCCTGATATTTTAAGACAGTAGTTGGCACCTTTTCAGGTTGTGGGTCAGAATGATTCATTTTGGGTCAGAGATGGGCAGGCAGGTGGGTGATAGAGCCTGGCCACTGCCTTTTCTTTTCTCCATGGTGGCAGAAGGAGAGCTCCCCACCACTGAACGCTGCTTAAGCCCCAAGTCTGCGGGCCAGATGACATGATTTTGAAAGCCAGATTCAGCCCACTGGCCACAGGTTGCTAAATCTGTTTTAAGATGCAGAATTTTCCACATATGCTTCAGATATTCAGAGGCACCCAACTTCAGATATTGAAGACCAAACTTTCAGAAACAGGTCTGTAGCTTTGCAGGCATACACTAGATGTTTTTATGCAGATAAAAGACTGCAGGTCTAAAAAATTACAAGATTACAGGTGAAAAGCCACAAGCATGCTTTAGCAGCAGAACTTGTTCATATACTCTTAATGTCACATTTTTTCTGTGAAAGACAAGGACAATTTTTGTGGAGTTTTTTAATTTGCAAAATCCTTCCTTGCATTCCAGTTCTTTAACCAACTGTTTGTAGACCTGTTTTATGGTAAACATGGGAAATAGGGCCAAGATAACTTGCTTTCTATTTAAATCCAGATATACTGCATTTGAATTTTTTTCCAGCCTCTCTCTAATAGCAATGAGAGAATCATTGATTCAACTAGGGATCTTAGTTAATGGATCAGATCATGATTCTCTTGAACAGTTTCTACTCACCATCTTTCGGATGGCTGCATTTGAATGGTTTGCTGCTGTGGAAATGAGCTCCAGCGATTCTGCAATAAAGGTAGCAGCAGTTATACATTCTAAAGATTAATAGCTTAATAGCACCATTTTTATTTGCCTGATAGGTATACTCTGTGGCAAGAAAGCTGTTACAGAAGAGTGACTGCTTTCTTTTTTTCCCTGAATAACAGAACACTTGTTAGCCTGAATACCTGGAAATGCATTTTCACATTTAGCAGGTCAACATGCACACAATGATATTTCACTTCACTTCTTTACACACCCAGACAGGAAGCCAAATGAAATGAGGGACAAAGAGGACAATTTAGGAAGCACTCTCCTTCAGTCTGCATGTGCATATGTTGACGTGCTTTACTGAAGCAGGGCCTGTGTGTGAATTGTCAAGGCTCACACTACATGATAGACTCTTCTTGAGGGGATTACAAACAGATTTTTGTCTCCCCAGTATTCATGACATGTGGCTTGTATCCCCAGAAAACATTCCTAAAACAAATTATTTTTTCCCCACAAGCCATCACAAAGGTGCCCTTTTATATTTGGACAGAAGCAAGCCAAGGGGTCAAACCTGAATGCACCACGTCTCTAAGCACAGACTTATTGTTTCTATTTGCTAAAGCTGTCCCGATTTCTAGTAAAACAGCATCCAGCTAACAGTAGTTTTTCTGACATCTTCCAATGCTGGATAAAATCACCTGGTGATTACTTGGCTAGTATTTTAGTTAACTAGGGTTACCATATTTCCTGTTCCAAAAGAGGACACCTGTCAGGGGGTGCTTCACTCCCAACCCACAGCCCCCTGGCACTGCTGGTGCCCCACACTTCCAACCCACAGCCCCCTGCCCCCCAACACCCTGCTGCTGTCCCTCACTCCAGACCCACAGGCCCCCACCCTCCTGGTGGCCCTTACTCTCAAGCCACAGTCCCCCCCTCCCAGTGCCCCATATTCCTGACCTGCAGCCCCCTGGTCCCCCCAGTCCTGTTGCCCCCTCCAGCAGGCCACAGCACAGAGGCTCCAACTCATGCAGGTGGTGGCAGAGCGAATCTGGCTTGGTGCAGGCTGGAAGGAAGAGGAGGGGATGGCTGTGGCACCCCTAACTCTGGGCTGGGCTCCTGCATTGCACCAAAGGCCCCAGAGGTCTCCCAAACACCCCACCCCTGCAAGCATGGGCACCAGCCCCGGTGCCGCCAGCCTGGCCACGGAGCTCCCCAGGGCCCCTGACAGGGCCCCTCCACCCCCCTCCCCCAC
>NW_017728997.1:31795209-31825120 GCF_001723915.1 Gavialis gangeticus | reverse complement strand
CCCCCCTCCCCCACTAGAGGAGCAGGTGCCCCCCACCATGACCTGCCACAGCCCCGATGCCTGGACAGCTTCCCCCAGGATCAGCAGGCGGGTACACACACACACACGTGCGAGTGCACACGAACATGGACACGGGCAGTCCTCAAGCCCTGCCCTCCAACCCCCAGTCCCCACATCTGCTCCCATCAGCGGAGCAGAGCAAAATTTCAGACACTTGTTCAAATTTAAAAAAAAACAACACTGGGCCGCAGATGTGAGGACCCAAAAAGACAACATGTCTGGGAAAACCTAGACATAGGGTAACCCTAAGTTAACTCACTTCTCTGTTTCTGCAGTTGCCCCCTTTATTTCTTGGACTATTTGAAGTTATAAGTAAAAGACAGCACAAAATATGACTCCTCCTGTAGTTTGCGTGTAGTTCATGTTCATATGAAGATTGTGGAAGCTGTACTTACTTTCAGCATCTTTCCTGTCTGGTGACTCTTCTGGTAGTTTCTTTAGATAATCCTTGAGAAGAAGCTCATAGCGAGGAATTCTCTGCACTGGTTCAAGCATATGATGTTGCAGTGTCAGGTTTCCACACACCTCCTGTTTCTGTAACCGCCCCCCCAAAAGCATTTTTTTTATTTATACAGTTGCTTTTAACTTAAGTTTCTCTTTAAAAAGTCACAGTTGTAGCTATGTAATGAAACGAATAAAACTGAGTAGAGCTGAGATGGACAAAAATAACAGCTGAAGATAAAAATCTGTCCCTTGCTCCTCTCTACTTTTTTGAAAATTTACAGTGCTATTCCCCTGTTTTCAAAATGTTCTCTCTCTCCTGTTTTGCAAAAGATTCTCAGTGAGGACCTGTCTAAAAATTGACCTCAAAAGTCTAAAAGAATAAAAAATTCCATGACTGATACAATTAACATGAAGGGATAAGATACCTTTTATCCCTAACTGGCATTATTGTCTGAAAAAGCACAGTGATTAAAAATACCTCATTTGTTCAGGTATAAGGGGTTAAGCAGGTCACTGTAGTCCTTGCTTTGCTAAACCAACCACAGGCTTGATCAAAAGGTAGATAATTGTTTAATAAAGTCATATGCATACTCAATCAAGGAAATTCTATGGTCACAGTCACCAAAGTATTTGAGTGCTTTCAAAGCATTCACATTCACAACAGCCTCATCAAATGGGGAGGTAACATTTCCACTTACAGGTGGAGGAAATGAGGCATAGAAAGATTAGGCAACTGCTGCAGGGCACACAGGAAATCTCGGGTAGAGTCATGAACTGAACCAGGACTCCAGAATCCTGCAGAATCCAGCTTCATTATGTTAACCTCAAAAGGAATTTCTTATTCTATAGGGTTATAAACTGACCACCTCCATTTACATTTTAATTAACTGGCATTCTTGCATATGTACTGGCCAATGCCTGCTTTACCACTCCATCCAGGAAGAGCACAGACCATATGCAGACACTTCCTCAGCCTGACAAAGGGTGTTTGTGCCCAAAAGCTTGCAAATAATTTTTTTTCCTAACTGTTTGAGTTGGTCTAATAAAATATATTGGATTTACCCAAAGAACCTATGTCCTTAGAACAACACAGCTACGACCTATACCCCTTCAGCTTATCTAGCACTAACTTTTGGTGTATTCAGCTACTTCTGTTCAAATACTAGCACCCTGTTGATTTCTGTACTCTGCTTCTTACTGATAGATGCTTGCATCAAGTATTTGCAATATTTCTCATAAATATTACAGCCTAAGACATAATGCTAATTTGACTGATTCTGGAAGCAAGGGCTGGGAGATAATGAGACAAATGCCTGACAGAATAATATTAGCCATCTTTCCAGTAATTCTAAGATATAAATTTACTTTTTTTTAAAAACCTGTCACTGTGTAGCAGAGTGAACAATATTTCTGTTTATAGTGCCTGAGAATTTATTATCTTTCAGCATTTTACAGCATAACATTTCCCAGAAACCACAACTGAGAGGAAAATAATTAGATTCCAGGAAGAGTAAGAGATATGCAGCATTACATTATTCCTTATTAGCTCTTGTGTCTTATTGCATTGTACCTCCAGCTTCATGAGTGACAATATGCTCCTAATGCTGTTCTCAAGCTAACCTTCCAAGCCAGTCTTCTTATAAAGATTGCTTCCATCATGTTACAGAAAACTGCCAACAGATCATGGCTAGTTGCAGTAGTGTATGTTTCACATAACTACATTAGATTGACGCACATTCACACAAACTCTTAGGATATACTAATATGTGTAAGCACAGATGACAAAATGCAAGGACAGAGAAATGGGACATAGAAATAACTTTCAACTGATGCTCCTGTTATATGCGATTCACTAACAATAAGCAGATACGTTAATTCCTAAATGTAAGTAGCAACATCAGCTATACTAAGAGACCTTGTATCGTAGCACACAGGAACCACAGGAGCAGGTCTACATATATACCAACCTGAGGTGGAAGATGTCACATACCTAGTGCATCTATCTGTCAAGATTTCTCAAGGTGAGTAGCAGTGATGTTACTGTTCTACAAGAAGCTCAGGCTGAATGCTATGCATAACTTGCAATATGCACAGTTCATGGCTATGAAGAACATGAGGTATGGAGCATATATATAGTCTCAGTTCTAGAGGAATCCAAGACAGTGGGAATCTATCGATATGATATGAATCAGATGACTGATCATAACAAACATCTGTAAACCTCCCAATTTTGACTGGCTGATGCCTGCATTACCATCTTCCCATCCTGCTGTGTATGTTGGTGACTTTTACAACCACCACTCACAATGGAGCTATTCCAGATACAAGACAGCTGGTGAGCAGCTCATAATCTGGGCTTGGTTTGAGATGTCTATCTTCTCTTTAATTCTAAATAAAAGGGCTATTTGTTCAGCTAGGTGGAACCCTGAACACAGCCCAAACCTCTGCTTTCTAATAAAAGACAATAGTGGCATTCTTCCATAAGGTTCACAAACAGTGCTTGGATACTTTCCTTGCAGCCAACACTGACCCATTATTTCACACATCAACTTTGAAATATCACTGACTGAACCAATGCCAAAATCATATTGTAATTTCTGCAAAGTCAACTGGGCTACATATACTACAGAAGCTAAAGATAGAATCAGCTCAAGCTTTGTTCAACTTCTTATCAAAGCAGCTCTGAAACACATTTACTGTGGCCATTATACTCCTTCCTGGCAACAACAGACAGAAGCACTCTTCAAAACTGCTTGAAAAAGAATGTCGATCTGGACACAACAAAAGCACTGAAGAGCTGTTGACCTCCATCTGCATGAAGACATGGAATGAGATGGTGGATAATTTTGGACTTCATTCATTCCAGTGGCAAAGCCATAATGAGCAGATCTTGTAAAACATATCAGTCAAAAGTAATGGGCAATGTGATCATCACTTGATACCTTCTCCAAACCTGAAAAATGAAAACTGAAGAGGTGATCAAACAAAAGATCCAGAAGCAACTTTCCCTAAGTATCTGACAGTGGTGAAATGGAGCACTTGCCATCACCAAATACTAGCCAGGAAATCAAAAGGACCCTTAGGGCTACAAAAACCCACTCAGAACGACAGCATTTATCTCAAAGTCCTCAAGAAGTTTGGGCCACAGGATGAGCTTAGCTGTATGTTTAGGGCAGATCCCAAATGCTGGCATGGGGGAATAGTCTTTGCTCCCTTCAAACATGGGAAAGCACCCATAAGAACCAACATCTACCCACAGTTTGAAAGTGAATAGAGAAGGTTTAACTGTCCTGTCCTGTTTTAGTCTATCTTCAGGGGTGTCCAGCCCAAGGACCCCATATCTATCTACCTTAAGATAAACACAGAATATTTTCAATACTGGAAGCTCTGCCCCAGTGCCTCCCCAGCTAAGCAGCAGTCTATCACCTAAACAACAAAATTGTCAGTGAGCCACTCAGTGTCACCATTTGCTGTCACTAATTTGTGAAGAACCCAGGCGTAACACTGGAGAGAACCTTGGCTTGTAAAGTTCATTTGGAAAAGCCATGCAAAAAGATAAAACCAAGGACAAGTCTCATCCAAAAACTTGCAGCTAGAACATACAGTGCGGATGCAAGTAAACTCTGAACAACAGCACAAGCATTAGCATGCTTGACTGCTGCATACCGAGCTCCATTTTGGGTGAGTGGCACACATACCGCATCTCTGGCCATGCAGCTGAATGCTGCAATGAGAATCATAACTGGAACAGTAAAACAACAAACACATGCTGAATAGTGGCAAACACACAACACACTCACAAAAATCAAGAAAGACATACATGCCACTTGGAAACTGAAAATTCCTGAGGACCTCCAGAATATTCCAAATGGATCCCTCAAGCCATATGAGGATCAGGCTAAAGCTCTTAAAAACATCTTCATTCAGTCCTGAAGCACATTGCGATAATGCTATCAACTTAAACTAATATCCAATTCCCAAACCTGCAAAAACTTCCAGGCTTCAATCTGCCTTGGAAACAATAGCTCTAACTGAACCATTTCACAACATCAGATGGCAGATGTCATCTCTTAGCCTTTGGAAAATGAAAGTAAATGTACCAGGTAACTGTGGACACTGGTCATAAATTATGGACCACACTAAATTAGTAACTGCTTCAATCATTTCCCAAGTAGCATCTCTGATTCACAAGCCACTTCCAGAACTATCCACCGACTCATTTCTCTAGGCTTTGTTACTGTTGCAGATTACCTTTCTTGCTTATATAAAAGAAAGAAGCTCTTCAAATTTGTGTGGGTGCGTCCACACATACTATTAGCATGCAGCAATAAACTGCTTATTTCGCTTTGAACGTGCGCCAGTGAAGGTTCAAACCCAGGGCTGCTCTGACCCAGCTCAACATGCTGCAGAGGAGTTGTCTGGGGCACGAGGGCCCTCCACTGTGGAGCCAGCAGGCAGTCCCCACACTGAAGCACCCTCATGCCCAGGCCAGCTGGGTCAGCATCTACACATGCTAAAAAACTCTGCAGCACTACCTTGCTGCAGAGTTAATTAGTTTCCTGTGGCCTAATGGGGCCACACATGTAGATGTGAGACATTTACTGCAGACCTGATTAGTCTACCCTAAGTAAACATCTCTCATAGACATGCCCACTGTTAAGCAAGCTCAAGGGAGAACTGAGCTGTGCAATAGTATAAAGCCCAGAAACATGTGAAAATCAAAATGTCATTTTGATCAACACCCTAAGTTGAGCCTATTAAAAAGGTCATAGAGAACATAGGACTGGAAGTGATCTCCCTGGTCACTGAATCCAAAGCCTTTTATCACTGGCATCACCTCATATAATCCAGGTCAACTGAAAATTAAAGTAACTCAATGTTTGTGCCAACATTGCTCTTTAGCTTAAACAGCTCTTCTTCCTCCCTGATGTTTAACTGCCTGACAAACTTGGATTAGTCATATTGCCTCCTGGCCTGCTTTGCTAGGCTAGAAAGCCAATCTTGTCCAGTTTCCCTTCATATGATAGGCTTTTTTCCCCCTACCCAGATCATTTAGTAGCTTCTCTCTATACCAACTTGAGGTCTTTATTTTAAAAAAAATGTATAATTGTATATGTTGTTCCACATGAGGTCTTATCACTGTGTTCTGTATAATAAATGGCATTAATGCTGGTTTGTCTCTACTGGAAATATCTCCCACAATACATTTCCCTTTTCACAGCTACATTATCCTGGTAGATTGTCATCCTGCCAGTATGCAAGTAGTACACTAAATTCTCCCCTTTCTCAGTTGTTTCCAGTTAAAGAGTAAGATCATACACTTGAGGACTGAAAACAAAACTTCAGCTAAAAGCTTCCCAGCTTTTAGCTGAAGTTTTGTTTTCAGTCCTCAAGTGTATGATCTTGCATTTGTATTACTGTATTTCATCCCATTTCTATTGGTCCAGTCCTTGAGCTTGTCCATTTCTTTCTGTGTGATACCTCCCAATTTTGTGTCCTGTGCATATTTCATAGTATCATAGTATCAGTGCTTAGGGTTGGAAGGGACCTAAACAGATCATCAGGTCTGACCCCCTGCCCCAGGCAGGAACGGGTGCTGGGGTCATATCACCCCAGCCAAATATCTGTCCAGCCTTCTCCTGAAGACCCCCAAGGTTTGAGAGAGTGCTACCTCACCTGGGAGCCCATTCCAGAGCCTTGCAGCCTGAACTGTAATGTCTCCTGATGTCCAGCCTGAACCTTCGCTCTAACAATTTGTGGCCATTATTCCTAGTAACCCTGAGTGGTGCCCGGGGGAACAGAGCCTCCCCCAATTCTCGCTGGTCCTCCCTGGTGAGTTTGTAAACGGCCACCAGATCCCCTCTCTTGTGGAGGCTGAATAGGTTCAGGCCTTTCAGCCTCTCTTCGTAGGGCCTGCCCCGCTGCCCCTGGACCATGCGGGTGGCCCTCTCTGGACCCTCTCAATGCTAGCCACATCCCTCTTGAAGTGCGGTGCCCAGAACTGGATGCAGTACTCCAACTGTGGCCTGACCAATGCCGCATAGAGGGGAAGGATAGCGGGGAAGTATAGAGGGGAAGGATCACCTCCCTGGACCTACTTGTCTTGCATCTGTAGATGCACGACAAGGTGCGATTAGCTTTACTGACAGCTTCCTTGCATTGGTGGCTCACATTCATCCTGGAGTCAACAGGACGACCAGCTACACCAGGAATTTTCCAAGCAGCTCGAAGAAGCTGTGAGGTCTAGAGATATAGTAGTCATGGGGGACCTTAACTACCCAGATATATACTGGGAGGAGCAGTCAGCTAAATCTAACCGCCTTCACAGGTTCTTAACCTGTATTCAAGACCTCCACCTAACCACCAGGAGGTAAGGTGTCCCACCAGGGGCAACGCCTTGCTTGACTTGGTGTTGGTTACAGGGGATGACCTGGTGGGGGACCTGCAGATTCAAGGAAACTTAGGGGACAGCGATCACCAAATGATTAAATTCACTATCCAACAAAGGGCAGGCATTATACCCAGCAGGGCATGGGTGCTAAACTTTAAAAAAGCTGACTTTAATAGACTCTGGGGAGTGGGTTAGCAGGGTGCTAGGAGCTAAGAACTTAGATGCATTGAGGGTCCAGGATGGGTGGACACTCCTCAAGGAAGCCATTCTATGGACTCAGAGTGAGTCAATCCCATGGCAGACGAAAGGGGCCAAGGGGGCCAGGAAACCCCTTTGGCTAACCATGGGCATCTAAGATACCTCAAGGGCAAAAAAAGAGGCATACAGGAAGTGGAAGCAGGGGGTAGCTAGCAAAGAGGAGTATACTTCTTTGGCCCGCACCTGCAGGGCGTTGGTCAGGAAGGCCAAGGCAACTCTAGAACTCAGGCTAGCGTCAGGGATTAAGGACAGTAAAAAGTCCTTCTTTAGGTACGTTGGAAGGAAAAAGAGCATGCAGGGTAGCATAGGACCCATACAGGACAGGCAGGGGGCTTAGTGACAGATAGCAGGGACAAGGCAGAGCTCTTCAATGAGTTTTTTTTCTCTGGCTTCTTAAACGGGAACCTAGATGAACCCTCAAAATACACCATGTACACCAACGAAGGGAACATCAGCCCATCAACGGTCAGTGCCGACACAGTAAAAAGACACTTGGAGGGACTGGACATATTTAAATCACCAGGACTGGAGGGACTCCACTCACGGGTAACGAAGGAATTAGCAGGGGTCATATCTGATCCACTGGCAAGGATATACGAGTGCTCAGGGCGCTCAGGTCAGGTTCCAGAGGACTGGAAGAGGGCTAACGTCGTCCCAATCTTTAAGAAGGGGAGGATGGAGGACCCGGGAAACTATAGACCAGTCAGCCTTACCTCTATCCCTGGGAAAATCCTAGAAAAAATTATCAAGGAGCACATCTGTGGGAGCCTGTTGGCTAATGTGATGCGGAGGGGTAACCAACATGGGGTTTTAGCAAGCATGTCCTGTCTGACTAACCTAGTTTCCTTTTATGACAAGACCACCGATTGTTTAGATGCAGGAGTGGAGGTGGATATTATCTATCTGGACTTCAAGAAGGCCTTTGATAATATATCCCATACCATCCTTATAAATAAACTGAGGGGATTTGCCTTGGATGATTACATGGTAGACTGGGTACCAAATGGGCTCAGAGGGTGATAGTGGACGGGTCGATGTCAACCTGGAAAGATGTGGCAGTGGAGTTCCTCAGGGCTCAGTTCTGGGGCCAATGCTGTTCAACATCTTTATCAGTGATCTGGATGAAGGGGTGGGAAGCACCCTGTCCAAATTCGCGGATGACACAAAACTATGGGGTGCAGCTAACACCATGGAAGGAAGGAACCAGATCCAGGCTGACCTAAACAGGCTGGGGAAGTGGACAGAGCAACAGGATGCAATTCAATAAGGACAAGTACAAGGTGCTGCATCTAGGGAGGAAGAACTGCCATCATACCTACAAGCTGCGGGGCAACCTTCTCAGCTCCACGGAGGCAGAAAAAGAGCTTGGAGTCACTGCTGACTCCAGGATGAACATGAGTCACCAATGTGATGAAGCAGTTGGCAGAGCCAATTGCACCTTGTTGTGCATCCGTAGGTGCTTCACAAGCAGGTCCAGGGAAGTGATTCGCCCCCTCTACGCAGCACTGGTCAGACCACAGCTGGACTACTGTGTCCAGTTCTAGACACCACAGTTCAAGCGGGATGCGGACAACCTGGAGAAGAGCCGCTCGCCTGATTAGAGGCCTGCAGGGAAGGCCCTACGAGGAAAGGCTAAGGGACCTTAACCTCTTCAGCCTCTCCAAGAGAAGGCTGACAGGGGACCTTGTGGCAGTGTACAAATTCATTAGGGGAGAGCAATATGAAGTAGGCGATGATCTGCTCACCAGGGCACTCCCTGGAATGACAAGGAACAATGGCCATAAGGTACTGGAGAGAAGGTTTAGGCTGGACATTAGGAAAAAGTTCTTCACAGTCAGGGTTGCCAGAATCTGGAATGGGCTCCCAAGGGAGGTGGTGCTCGCCCCATCCTTGAGAGTCTTCAAGAAAGAAGAGACTGGACAGGCACCTGGCTGGGATCACATGACCCCAGAGTTGGTCTTTTCTTGCCTGCCAGGGGCAGGAGGATGGCCCTGTGAGGTCCCTTCCAACTCTATGAATCTAAGATCCCTTTCTGCCACCATGTTGACAAGAAGGGTGTTCCCCAGCCAATAGGTGTGTTGCTGGTACTTGGCCAGTGCCCCACAAGTGCTCATAGAGCAGTGCCAGGGCCCCTGCTATGACCGCCGTCAATTCCCTCAGTACTCTTGGGTGAAGAGCATCCGGACCTTCTAATTTAAACACATCCAGCCCCTCCAAACATTCCCTAACTAAGTTGTCCCGGATCCTAGGCACGGCAGTGCCTCCTCTGGGTCCGTCTGCAGTTCTAGTGGGGGAGATGTCCTGGTCCCTGTTCAGGAATATGGAGGCAAAGAATTCATTAAAGAGGTCAGCTTTTTCATTTGCTGCAATCACCAGATTGCCAACCCTATCCTGTAGGGGCCCCACGTTACCCGGTGCCTTCTTCTTACTTCCTACGTATTTGAAAAAGGACTTTTTATTATCCTTAATTCTGGTTGCCATCTTTCATTGATCATCTTCTATTTTTTTACGCAAAGGTCATTTGTGAAACTGTTAAATAAGAACAGTCTCAAGACTGCCCACTCAAGGGCAGCACTAGCATCCCTCTAGCTGAATCATCTGCCCCTTTGCTCACCTTAAAATTCCTCTAGTCCTCATCTTTTCCAGATTCACTAATAATTTCCCATTAGCACTGCATCACATGGTTTAATGGAGTCTAGATAGATGTAACCTCTCTAGAAAAATCACATTTGCCTGGAATGAGCCAACTGTGGCAAATCTATGTTGCATTTTATCCAATTTCCTATTCACCTACATCTTTAATTATTCTTTCCTCCAGAATCTGCTTGAAATGGGATTATAGAGACAAGACTCATAGGCTTGTTAGTTACCCAGATGACTATTTCCCCATTTGTAAATATAGGCACCACATTACTTCTTCTGTAATCGTATGCTACCAGCCCCAACTTGATGCTTTTATTGAAAAATTGTGTGCTACCACAGTTATGATTTCATGTGCCAGGTCTTTCAGAATTCTGAGATGAAAACCATCCAGTGTACCCAATTTGACTGTATTCAACTCATTGAGTTTTGCTTTCCCCTTGGTCATGGGTAGGGCCCTGAGAAAATCGTGGATTTCTTGTAGAAAATTTGTGGCATGTGTGCGGGTGAAGTATCATTTTTCACCGAATATTTACAGAACTACCACTGATCTTGTCAAATGGGTCCCAGTAGTTCCGTGACTACTCTGTGAAAAATTATACTTTACCTGTCCACATGCTGCATGCGTGGCAGGCAGGCACATATCATAGGTGGCAGAAGGCCAGGGCTTGTGGAGCACTGCCCACTGCAGCAGGCAAATCTGGGAAGGGAAAGGGGCATGGGGGAAGGCAGGCAGATCGAGGCCCCCACAGTGAGGGAGGGAGTGTGGCAGGGGCAGGAGCTGGAGTGAATGGAGCCCCAGGCTAGGTTGTGGGATGGTTGGAGCCTGGGTGGCTCATCCAAGGGCACTGGGGGGCTCCCTCTGCTGCATGCACCCCAGGGGAGGTACGGGGGCATATGCACCCCAGATCTGTGTGCTGGGTGAGGGTGGACTGCTGCTGCAGGCTTGGCTCTGCACCCTGATGCCACTGCCTCAGAAGCCATGTGCAACACCACGTGCCTGCTGCTGCTGGGCTGCGCCGCGTCCCTTGCCCACCCGGCAGTGGGAGACATATAGTTTCATAGTTTCATAGTTTCTAGGGTCGGAAGGGACCTGAGCAGATCATCTAGTCCGACCCCCTGCCATGGCAGGAAGAGCACTGGGGTCAAATGACCCCAGTAAGGTGGTCATCCAACCTCCTCTTAAAAACCCCCAGGGTGGGAGCCTGCACCACCTCACTTGGAAGCTGGTTCCAGACCCTAGCCGCCCTGACCGTGAAGTAGCGCCTCCTGATGTCCAACTTAAACCTTCCCTCCGCCAGCTTGTGACCATTGTTCCTGGTCACTCCTTGCAGCGCTCGGGGGAACAGGGACTCCCCCAGCGCCTGCTGATCCCCCTAACCAGTTTATAACAGGCCACAAGATCCCCCCTCAGCCTTCTCTTTTGAAGGCTGAACAGGTTCAGGCATGGCGTGGCGTGGCGCGGCTCTCGAGGCAGTAACAGAGGGGAACAGAGCCCAGCCCACAGTGGCAGCCCGCTTCCGCGCCATACACAAATCCAGGAGGCATACGCCCTCCATACCTCCCCCAGGGTGAGCGCAGCAGCAGGAGCACCCCCCACCCTCCCGGATGAGCCATCCAGGCTCCAACCGCCCCAGGATCCGCGCATGGCCACATTCACCCCAGCCCCTGCCTCTGCCCATTCCCTCCTTCACTATGGGGGCCTTGATCTGCTCCCTGCCCACCCCAACAGTCTCCAAGCCCTGGCCCTCCAAATCCTCTTCCTCCCCTGCTCCCTATACACTTACCTTCACCCAGCTGCCTGGCTGTGTCCTGGCCACACCCCCAGCAGCCACTTGCAGGCTGCGAAAACACAGGTTTCCCCTTACAGGCTGGAATGTTGCCAGCCTGCAAAGGGAAACCTGCGCTTTTGCACATTTTTTGGCACAGGCTCACGACCTTTAAAAATCGCAATGTGGAACTAATTTCACAGTATCCGCATGGTCTGCAAAATCACTATTTTCTCAGAGCCCTAGTTATGGGCATTTTAATTTCCATACCCTCATTCCCATTAGCCATCCTGAATTTGCCCCCATGTTCAACATCATCATCCTTATTAAAAATTGAGGCAAAGTACAGCATTCCTTTAGATTTTTGGCCAGATAATCGTGGATACAGACCCTAAATTTCTGAGGAAGCTTGGACTTCAAGAGCTGGATATAAATCCAACATAAGGTTGCTTGAAGTAATCTTAATCAACAGATAGTGATCAATTTGTGTCTGAAAAGACTGTCAAGTGGTTTTTTACAAGCTCAGTGTAATTAATTATTGTTAATGCTGTAACCACAATAAATATGCCATCTCTAAATCCCTAGAGTGATATTAACACCCACAAAGAATCTCATAATTAAGTAATAAAACACAAATGACAGTGCATTTCTGCAGGATTATAGTACATTTCCAGTTGTTCTTTGCAAATGAAGGCCAAAGGTTAAGGGACTCTAACCACATGAATTCTATAATCAAGGTCTGCAGAAACATCATATCTAAGCAGAGCTAAACTCTGTGGGAAGGTTTTTATGTTTTGTGGCATACCAGTAAGAGATACAGGAAATCCTAAAGCAATTTCACTTAAATGAAAATATAGCATTTTAAATTTCTTGAATATAAAAATAATTGATATGATCAGTACAGAAGGCCCTATGACAATGCTTAATGTTATTTATTTAATTCTGTCCTGCATTTTCAGATATTGAGAAGGGCTTTTAGTTTGACTATGCAAATCTGTGTCTCAGAAGTTCTTGAAGACAAAGAAAGGCAAAACTGTTAAGACAACAACTGGGGTTTTTTAACAATGTATAGTGTTTGGATTTGTGGGATGAGCACTCTGGGCCATATCTTCAGCTGCTAAAGCTGTTACCACTGAGACAAGCTGAACGTCTGGCCTACAAACTCTGTTCTTTTGAAGTAAGTGGCAGTGAAAAAGTGCCACAGTTGGCTTTCAGAATTAAACCCCCAGATATATCAGTGTAGATATTACTCATCAGAGCTCTTCTCCTGGGGCAAAAAGGACATTCATGATTTTGGACAGCTGCATGCATGTTTTGTGCACTCTGACAGCTGATGTGAATCATTTGTGGTGTTAGTGTGTCTGGTGAAATGACAGACAGAAAAAAAAGGGAAATATATATCTGTTTGCTGCAGGAACTATTTATATGGGACTTTCTTATTTTTGAGAAACGAATTCTTTCCAGAGGTCTGATGGAAACTGAAGACAGTAGGACTCTGTCTTTGGCAAGAATGAATGATAACACTGATCTGTTTTTCAAGTGACAATTAGTGTTAGGTCCAAAATTTCAAGCCCAGCTGTGGCCTTGCTTCTCTCTAGTGAGTAAGGCAGAGCCAGTTTCGGGCTCTGGGGGAACTGGAAATGCTCGAGGCATTCTGCTGGCACAAAGCAGAGGCACAGAGTGTCTCAGAGAGCACCGTGCAGCTTTCAGACAAATCAGTCAACCAGTGGCCTGTTCGGAGTACAATTTGTAAGGGCCTCAAAGTCCAACCGATAGGGGTGCTTAACCTTACAGAATCCAGTTAAAATAATTAAAACGCTGTCAGGCGGTGTTCAGATAGAAGTAGAAGAAAGGAGCATGTATGGTGCAAGCCAGGTGGCAAGAGAACTTCCCTAGCTAACGTTCTCATTCTTTCCTCCCCTCCGCCCCTCTGATTCACTGCGCTAGCCTGCCCTGATGGAGAGCACATCCCTTCTTCCAGCATGCTAGCAGATTACTTAATCCACGACAGCTGTCCCAGCCCTGCTATCAGCACAATCCTTGCATTTAGGGCATGCAGCTGTGGTTTCTCCCCTCTGCACAAGAGGGAGAGGGGGAAGGGGTGGGGACAGAGAAGCTGGAGAGGGAGACTTAACCCCTTCTTTGCCAAAGCTTAATTTGCAAAGAAACAGAGTGCATCCTCCTGGCACCTGCAGTCAGATGGTAGTAAACATGTTGGGCCTCAACTACATCCTTAACTTGTCTGGCCCCTTGGCCCCAAAGTAAAAAGAAAGGGAGAGAAGAAATTACAAAATCAATACTATATATAAGCAAAAGGATTTTCAGTGTTTATTCTTCATTACAGTGAAAAGTTCTGAGTAAAACACTCTCCTACAAAACTGTAAACCCAAACTACAGGAAAGTGTCCAAAAGCACAAACAAAAGTGAATCCTCTTTCGTCTTCCAAAGTGATAAAATGTTCAAGGTAAAAATAAACACAAATATAAAATGATTATTTTTTTGCTTAAAAATACACAGTTTAATTAATGTTAAGAGAAAGGTTTTAAAAAAAAATTATATGAAGTGGATCCACTGAGACTATGCCCGATTCAAAAATAAAACTGTCATGTTGTCTTTTTTCCTGAGACAAACTCACTATTTATTATGGTCTTGTAACAATAAAGGGGAATTGCTCCACATTTTTAGAATCCGTGTAAAGAAAGGGAATAAACTGATCAAACTAGTGTAAGCAAGTGTTACTGTCATGGCTCTCACGCTAACATTCATACATGTGCAACAAAAATACTACTTACGTCAAATTTATATGCCACTACAGAAGAAGGAAAAAAAGGATTTTTAGGAACACTACCTTGTGCCCACTGCACAATGCTAGAACTCAGCTGGTAAAGGAATGAAATCTTATCATGTTGGAGGTACGTGAATACAAGTGGCTTTATACCTGTACATTTTGAACGACATCTTTAAACGAAGATGATCTCTGCATCCACATATTCACCAGGTCCATTGCTCTGTCAAAGTTCTTTACATATTCTCCATACATCTTCAAAAATGGAGCCAGTTTTTGAAATATATCTCCTAGCCGTGGATTTATGTTCCTATTGCAAAGAGGACAGATGATTACAGATTTGTCTAGAAATATTTTGGGAACTACAAATAAATACCATGTGTGCACAAACGCACACTTTTATACACACCCACACACACGACCTGGGCATTTTCAGTCCTATTTAGCTCAAATATATATATGGGAAATGCCTTAGACTTCATTCAGGTTGTACCCGTTTACATCAAGGTTCACTTTACCCCTGTACAACTTTGCTGGGAAAAAAATCTCTATCAGTGCCTGGTAAGTTATTTAGTTGAACAAACACACAATGCTTTTTTCCACAAAGACGAACAACTGAAGAAACAAAGAGAACATTAATCTAGGTGTCCGCCTGAAGATAAATACTTCAGTGTAGGGGGAACATAGAAGCACCCTCATCTGTATGAAAGCCTTCCCAACAAATACTCTTTCCAGAAAGCTAGAGCCAGGACCAGGAAACAGAGTATCGTGGTAAAGTCTATCTACATGCTTTAGGATTCTCTGTGGGTACGGCCCCAGAGATTAGGAACAAAGAAGATAACATGCCTTCACGTCTCCCAGACTCTAGGCTTGGCCAGGGCTCAGCCTGTGCTGAGCTTGTCTAGTCAGAGTAACCCATGGGACTGCTGTACTTTACAGAAGCCTTCCATATCTAACCCTGGGCAAAACAGCTTGAGCAAAGGCAGTTGTTGCATTTGTCACACTCTTTCCTCCCATGACATACATTCTCCTTTCTCAAAATGAGGGCCAGAAGAAGAAAGCAACCACCAGGATCCATCCTCTGCTAGGGAAATTTTCTCCCTATTATATTACTGGAATGGCATGAGAAGGCCATGACAAGAGGCAAAAAATGAGAGAGGGAAGCCCTCAATAAGTACGCAGAGCTGGTTAGGAACGATTCTGTTTCTGGGTAAGGAAACCATGCTCTCCCTTCTCTGTGGATTCCCTAAGTGCCCAAGGGAAGAAGTGATCATATGATTATTAACTGGCACAGGCACTGTATTCTTCGTTGACAGATGGGATGAGAGTCAGAAGGCTTGGTTTCCATTCCCATTCTGTCACTGATACCTTCACAAATATGGCAAGTCACAAGCTCCATCTGTCTTGGCTCCCCAGCTATAACGTTCACTCTACCTACCTTAAAGGGGCACTATACAGCTCAAACACCACAACATCCTTAGCTAGCGTGTGCAAAATATTAACAATATGACAACAGAGGGCAATGCATACAATGGATACAGATTTTGTGCTGTTACACATGTTGTTCTGCAGGACAGATATACCGGCATCACAATTCTACAGCTGATGGATTTAGGCTGGGATTTTTAAAAGAATTAGGTGCATACATATAAATGAGAGATGAATTCTTAACTTCCTTAAGTTCCTTCAAAAATGCCAATTGTATGTTTTTTCCCCCACCGTCAAAGCTCACTCCCTCCAAGAAACCAGCAGCATTTTTGAGGAGAAAAAAAATTATCTTAGCCGCACTGGCGCCCAATACAAGCTCAGGTAAGCTAGCTCCACACTACAGAACTATCTTCAATGGTCTACCTAGCCTGGGGTGAGCCAGGCTGTAGCCCCAGGCACTGATGTAGTGCAGGGGAAGGGAGGGTGGGAAATGGCCGCTGGTGGCAGCTACACAATGATGTCAGTGGTGCGGCAGCAACTGGAAGTTGCTGTTGCCATTGCTCCTGTGTGTGGCAGCTGCCACTTTGGAAGACCACTTCAAAACTTCACTCCTTCGGCGGCTATAAATCCTTTCCTAATTTCTCATCCAAATTTATCTGTAGTCAGTTACTAGCCACTCAGTCTTGGGCCACTGTTGTTTTTCAGCCCAAAAAAGTTATGCACAGTCTCTAATATTCACCCCACATATATATTTGCACAGGGTGATTGTATTTCTTCAATCTCTGTTTTGCTAAATTAAACAAGGGATGCTCCTTTAAATATCTTTGATAGGAAAAGGTCTCCATTGCCATAACCATCTTAGTGGCCCTTCATTCCAGGTTATGATCCTCTATTCTGAATACTGGCAACCAGAGCTGTACAGTCTTCTAAATGGGACTTTACATGGGATTAGTAACTCCCTGTGTCTACTGAAAGTACCTCACTTAATATACCCTATGATTACATTGGCTTTCTTCACAGCTGCACTACACTGGTGCCTTATGGTCATTCTATGGCAATACACTGCATTTCATAGCTCATGCAACCTTTTTATTTCCCAGTCTCCTAGGTGTCTAGTCTTTCTCCTCTCTGGAAATGTCTGTCCTTACTATTTTAGGTCATGTACAAATACCAGCCATTTTGTTTATTCCCTCTGGTCACTTAAGTACCGCGTGAACAAGACTGAACTCGGCTAAGTGAGATGTGAACTCCAATCCTATCTCAGTCAGTTTAGAGTAGTTGGGGAAAGTTTAACTTTCTGTTGACTTCATAGTATAGTATTAAAACACTGTGCTGTGTCAGCGCAATCAGGGCTTCCTACAGAAGGAAAATGTCTTAGTAGACAATGTGTCATCCCAGATCTAATTTTCTAGCCCTATCTTTCAAATAACTGTCTCTCTCAAATTGTATAGCCTCCTTATTTGCAACTTGCTGCAATTTTCAGATTCTATCTTGAAGTATAAATGTTATTAAACTCTCAGCAAAGGCAATGTTTATTCTTGAACAAACATTAGTGTGTGCATAATATGGATATTAATTTCTTGATGATTATAGTAATTTATCTTGTGAATGACAAATATCTCTGAACTTAAAGGGAAAAAGGATTATTCTGTGTATTGTATAGCAAATATTAATGGAACAGATTGAATACTATACTTAAACTTATAGATCCACATTATTTGTCTAGATGCATTACCTATTATAAAATTAATTATTCCTATGAGATTTATTAGCTGCAATTAATTTTAACATGGGCTGGGGTGGTGCAGGTATTAAGATGCACAGTTGATAGCCCACAAGTTGCAAGTTTGAAGCCACAGAAGAAGCATTTATGGCGCAGCCATGTCAGATTCCAATAAATCTGCGAATCCTGCTAAATACTTTGTCACAAGGACATGAAAAAGGAAGGAATTCTAACATATTCCCAACTTAGTTCTTACAGAAATAGATTACTTGCATCAAGTCTTATGTATGATACACAAAGTTCTACACCAGTGGTTGTCAACTGGGGGTTCGTGTAACCCTAGCAGTACTTAAAAGGGTCATAGGGGTACAAAGAACTGATGTGGCTGATAATTGCTGCATGCATGTGCATAGCCTCAGTGTAGCACGCGGGCAGCCAGGAGTGCAGCCCAGACACGTGGAGAGCAGCTGGGTCCAGCTGGTAAGTCTGTTGTGGGGGAAGGGGTGTGGGGGAGGGAGTAGGGCTCGGGAAGGGGCTGGGGCTGCCCAGCTGGGGCAGGTTGTGGGACTGAGCTGCGTGGGGTGCTCCCACTGCTATGCGCACCTCAGGGCATGGGAGGTGTGTGCCTCCTGATCTGCATGTGGGGCAGGGCAGACTGCTACTGTGGGCTGCAGCCAGGCTGGCGTTGGGCTCTTCCCAGAGGGGGGCTGGGCTGGGCTGCGCTGCACTCAGAGTGGATGGTGCTGGGAGGGGTGGTTGGGGGGTGCTATGGTGAATTTTAAAGTGGCTGCAACCCCCCTCTGCATCCCCACTCCCATATGCCCCAATGGTGAGGGAGAGAGTGGGGCTGGGGCAGTGGCAGACGCTGTCCAGCTGGGGTGGAGCACAGGACAGAATCATGAGTGGCTCACCCAGGGGGTACAGGGGTTGGCAGCTCCCACATGCACCCCAGGAGGTGTCTGCCCCCAGGTGTGCATGTGGGGCGGGGTGGGCTGGGGGCCTCTGGTGGGCTGGGGCCAGGGCACTGCTGGGCTGTTGGGCCGGGCTGGGAGGTTGGGGGGGCTACGGTAAATTCTGGAGTAGATGCAGACCCCTCCAGTAGCCTCCTCCCAGCGCCGCCGCCACCAGCCCCAAGCACAGCCCAACCCAGACTCCACCAGGAAGATCCCAGTGCAGCCTCAGCCCCAGCTCACCCTGCCCCATGCGCAGATCTCAGGGTACACTCTCCCCATGCCCTCCTGCAGTGCATGCAGTGGCAGGAGCTGCCATCCCCCAGCTGAGCTGCTTGCAGCTTCGTCCCATGCTCCACCCCAGGTGGGCAGTGTCTACCCCCCTGCTTCAGCCCCAGCCTCATTCCTTCCCTCACCATAGGGGCCTAGAGGAGCAGGGCTATTGGGGCAGGGTCAAGCTACCCAGGCTGGGCAGCCCCTGTGCCAGCCCCACGCCCTCCCCCACCACTAGGGGCCTTCCATCTGCCCCTCTCACAGCAGCAGCCTGCCCTCGCCCCACACACAAATCTGAGGACACACACCTCCCATGCCCTCCTGGGGTGCGCGCAGTGGCACGAGCCGCACACCCTCCCTTACTGGAAGAGCCACTTGAAGCTCTGTTCTGCGCCCTGCTGTGCAGCACTTGCCCCAACCCCACTCCCTTCCTCACCATGGGGGCCTCGATCTGCCCCCCCAAAAAACAAGGAAAAAAAAAAGTAAAGGGGTACATGAGCTGAAACTCTGAGACAGAAGGGGTACACTTGTTAAAAAAGGTTGAAACACCCTGCTCTACACCATTATAAGAGTATATGCACATCTTGTGTAAATACACTGAGGCTCTCATTTCTTTTCTGAATGCCTCACAGTGGCATTCAACCATGTCCAAAATAACAAAAATAGCATGTGATCTGGCCTTCCCATAATTTTTTGAATTTGGAAGTGATGGACATCAGAAGACTGACCAGATCATGTGATACTTTGTATCCATAAAGTACACTTTAAGAAAATATTTTTTTATCAATCTGTGTGTTTGGGCTTGTCTTTATGACCAAGAAAGTATAAATTGCATGATTACATTTATATTGTTTGAGAAATATTATGACACCAAATAATTAAAACTGTTGTAAGACTAACTTCTCTAGTTGAAAGAGCACCTTTCAAACTAAGTATTTATTTGTAACTTTGGTTACCCACCACTCTTCTGTAATTCTTGTTTTCAGCTCAGGCAAGAGAAACTGTCCATGGAAGCAATAGATGGAAGAAATATTTGAAAAGATGCCAGTTATCACATCAGACTGAATGCCTGCTTCAGACAACTGAGTGCAGAAAACCTGCATGGAAGAAACAAGACAGTAAAAGTTACTTAATGCTAATTAAAAATCTGACATTTTGTTATAAACCTAGATATTTCAAGTAGGAATCCATAGTGTTAAAAACATTCTGGCCTGCGGTGGGCTTTCTGAATTCTTTGCAACAGAAAAATAGCTCTACTATTTTTCTATAGTCAAAAACAAGTGAAAACTAAGAGCTGGTATTTTCTGAGGGGTGCTTTGAGTCTAACAAAGTTGAGAACCACTGTCATGGGATGACATTTCCTGTATTTTACAGTATTCTTTTTGAAAGCTACATTTATAGTAGTGGCTGAAATATAAACAAAGCTCATTCTCACTCATGTGAAGCAATATAAACCATAGGAAATTCTGTATTGTCAGGGGGCAAATGGAAAGGAATTGTATGCCCTTCTACAGGGGTGTCAAAGATATGTCTGAAGAGCCTTATGCTTGGCTCTGGTGGTGCTCGTGAGTTTTGGAGTTGATCCACAGACAGCATACAGGGCATGCTGGATAGTGCCACAGGCATTCACTCTGAGACCGTGCCACATGAAGCACACGCTACAACACATGTCCTGGAGCAGCTGCCATGTGCAGCACAACCCCAGGGCAGCTGCTGCACGCAGCATGCCCCGAGAGCATCTGTAGTAGCACTGTGCTGCCCATGACACTTACTCCAGCCACTCCAGGAGACACGGTGGATCCAACACACAAGGGCCAGTCTATGGGTCCAATTCAACCAATGGCCTGGCCTCGCACCACTCATCCAGCCTGCAGGGACTGCCTACAGAATCAACCACTAGCCTACCAAATGAAATTTAAAGATTTTTCTAAAATTTTCAGAAACAACCAGAGCAAACAGAGCCAAAATTTTCATGGAAATCTTTAGCTCTGAAGAAAAAAGTTTTCAAATACAAATTACAACTTGTCTAATTGAATTCACAGCAAGGGGACAGTTTTCAGTTTTAAGAAAGCCAACAAACCCTATTGGGCACTGAGACTCTCCATCATTTTTAACCCTTCTTTCTTCTATGTTTATACATTGCACAATTGCCTTGGAAGTAATAGAGACATTGCTCTAAATCATCCTAACTTCAGACTACTTTATATACAAAAAAAGGTTAAAAACTGTTAAATCATGTTTCTGCTTTCTCTTTTATCACCAACATAAACATAAAGGAGGTAACAGATAAAAGGATATGACTAAGTGAGGAATACAAAGTCAAAAGGGCCTGATGCTGGCAAAACTTGCATTGACAATCTGTTGTGGATCACCCTAAACTAAATTTGCTGAGATCCCTTTTCCACTACCACTTCTTTCCTCAACCCACCTCTGCTCTCCTACCCCTAACTAAGCCAAACTACTCCTTCCAAAAACTCTATTAGCTACTGGCAACCAGTCTCTCTCCCATAGTGGCTTTGTGTTTGGCCACTGTAGCAAGGATCAATACATAAGAAACATCAGAGCAGCTGGGTTGCAAATGGGACAGAAGCTGTCCACCTGGAGCGAGAACTGGAAATCCAGCCAAGATACAAATTCTGAAAGCCAGAGAAAAAGGAAGTTGAATTACAGGCTAGTGGCTGAAGAAGACAACACAACTTGTGAACAGACTGTTAAATATTCCAAGATCACAAAAGCCTTTTAATAAAAAACTTTCCATGACTCATCCATGACTTTAAGAGGCAGTTACCAAGATGAACTTTCAAACTTACCTACCTAAAAAGCTCTCTCAAATTTGACTTTACTAGAATATTCTGATATCACAGAGAAAATTTTAAACCATATACACCATAAACATAACATCCACATTTGCCTAAGCAAATCTTTTTTGTGAATAGAAAATGAATCATAACTTGATCAAAGCAGTTACCTGATCCAAGAGATGCAGTCTTCTAACATATGCTTCTTCTGTGTGAAGCAGTTCATTTGCAATGTTGAACAGCTTTTGTGGCTCTGTACACTGAAAAAAATATTAATTACAAATGTAATTGTCCAATTATTCATTGAGCATTCTACTTACCAAGATTCAGTGGCCAAGTTCCCCACTGGTGTAGCTGCTGAAATAAATGATGATACCACATGAGAGAATTTGCCCCGGTATTTCTATTCAAAGGACTGCTTTGTTGCTGGGGCATATTTTATTTTCTAAAGCTAATTAGGACACATGCCAGCTGGCTGAGATAGCACTTTAGTTCTTTAGGTCTTAGCACAAACAACAAAATCTCAAGAAGAATAGAAAAGAATAAGAGATCTCTTCTACACTAGCTATTAGGTTTTCAGGATGAATAGCATACTAATTTGGAAACTAACAGGCTTACCATCACATTGCCTAAGGTCCATTTTTTTATATCGAACTATCGAACCCACAGAATCCACAGTCAGAAAAGGTCATTTATGTCATGCAGCCCATTCCCCTGCAAGGGCAGCATTGTTCTCCACAGTGCATTTCTAATAGCGTGTATGGGACATATGGATATCATATGTATTATATATATGTAACAGTATGTATTCTTGCACACTCTGATAGAACTCAATGTTGAGGAATTTCTGCCCCTGGTATTCATACTAAATTGTTCATCCCATTATTTCTCATGTTATCCCATTGACCATTTCTCCTACTTGCCTTGTACATAACCATTTTCAAGTGCATGAATTATCATGTCTCCACTTTGGTCATAGGTTAGACATGCCACTGTAGAATGAAGGTTCAACTCTCTTAATACTTAGAGATACCTGAGTCAGTAGGCTACGAACTGAAATGCATCTATTTTCTGAACAAACTTCTTAATTAACAACTGAATTCTTAATAGTGATTAATGATTTTTAACATCCAAAACTACCATTGCAAACTGTTTATGATTGAATGCTCTCTCTCACACACAGTAAAATTAAATATTATCTCAAGTCTCTCTAATGATCTTTAAATATTGATTAATATGCAATTTTGTTGTTATTCTGGTAATGTCAGTGGGTGGACAGGAACAAAATACACAGATAGGTTAGTCAAGGTCAGCAGACTGTGAAGCACTCCAAAAAAAAAAAACTTAAAATGATTGGGCAAGGGGTGGAAATGAAAGTCATTGTTGTCAGATAGAAGGCACCGTACCCACTGGAAAAAGTAATTACAACTACTCATGAACATCAACGGATTCTAAATTAACTGTAACCATTGGGCAGAAAAATACTTGATTTTCACTGTAGTAGCTCAATGCAACCACCTAATCCAGGGATAGGCAACCCCCAACACGAGTGCCAATTAGTGGCACACAGAGACATTTTCCTTAGTATGCCAGGAGGTGTGCCAAAGAAAATGTATTTAAAAAATGTTATTAAAGTTACTGTTCTGGGTTCTCCAGAGCAGCAGCAGATAGCAGTGTCACAGCAGGAACTTGGGGCAGGAGAACACAGGCAGGGACACAGGGAGGCTGCCTGCGTTCTGCTGTCCCCGCCCCCAATTTCTGTGATGGTGCACAGGAACCTGCAAAATCAAAGGAGCCGTCACACACCCAACTTCTGTCAATTTTGCAGGTTCCCCGTGTCAGTTCTCCCCCCCACCACCACCACTTGCTGCTCACTCCTGATCAGAGGGGAGGTGAAAACCAGTTTTAAATTTAGTGCAGTTTTTGCCTCCCAGCTGGTCAGCAAAACCAGTGGGGCTGCCAGTGCCCCTTGGCCAATCAGGGGCAAAGACAAACACCGGGACTTTTTCCCTCTGTAGGAAGCACTGATTGTGCTGGTGCCACCCCTGTTCCTAATCACGGGCAACCTGTGGGAGGGGGCACAATCTCCCCCAATTTCTGTCAAGGCTCCTGGCAGGGGCCCAATCGGCTTGTGCCGTGCTGCTGACCAGGTCTGGAGCTGGGGCTGGAGCCGCAGCAAGCAGCTCGGGTCCAGCCACCATGCCGCACAGCAAGCCTCCCCCAGCGCCATTGTTGAGGGGGGTTGGGAAGGGGAAGGGACACCAGCAGCAATGGCACAAACCAACAAAACCTGGTATTTACTGTAAAAAAAACAACATTTATGACTTTTAACTATATTAATATGCAGTGTATCCTGCCATGTACTCCCTGCCCCGGTTTTGTTTTTCTGGCATGCAAGGTAGACACTAGAGGTGTGCGAAGCGGACCCTATTCTATTTGGATTCGGCCTGAATCGGGGACAGTGATTCGATTTGTTGATTCAGATCACTGTCCCTGATTCGATTCAGCTGAGTCCAAATCTAAAGATTCGATGTTGATTCGATTAGCGATTCAGACATAGACACAGCTTTAAATGCTTTTTCTACATAGCTCAAGGTATCAGTGCGGCTTGTGAATGCTGTGATGCTGGGGCAGATGGAGCATCCCACAGGAGCATGGGGGGGCCCCCTATGTGTTTAGCAACAAACCGGGAAGTGGACTGGAAGTACTTCCGGTCCACTTCCGGGCCTGCTGAGGAGCACATGGGGACCCCCCTGTGTCCCCCTGGGTGGCCCCCAGACCCAGGAGGCACCAGTTGCCAAGCTGGGAGGGGTGGGGTACAGGAGGCCCCTGCTGCACACTCCCAACAGACACAGAAGCGGACTGGAAGTGCTTCTGGTCCACTTCTGGGTCTGCTGCAGAGCGCGCTGGGGAGCCCCTCATACTTCTGTGAGATATTCCATGTGCCCCAACATCGCAGCATTCATGAGCCATGCCTGGTACCTAGAGGTATGTAGAAAAAAAACATTTAAAGCTGTGTCTATGTCCGAATCGCTGAATCTTTCCAAATAGATTCGAAGGCTTCTGATTTGATTAGGAAAGGTTAAAGGGTCCTCTGATTTGATTCAGATTCAGGGATTTGGCCACCAAATGTTGCCGAATCGGATCAGGGACCGAAGCTTGGCACAACCCTGTTAAACACTGTGCGGTTTTTTCAGCACTCTGGCCAAAAGCATTGCCTACCCCTGATCTAGTCAGTGTGTTATGGTAGTCAAAAAGCAAAGAAAAGTATAAGGTTTATGAAATGGGAGAGAAAATAAATATTAAAAATATTAGAATTCCCTTAGTATAAAGGGATGGTATACCATGGATAGAAATGCTATGTCCAATTCAGATCATGCTCTCTGAGAAACATAAAATAGAAACAGCAGGAATAAGAGCAAGGTGAGAAAAATAATCAAAGGCAAGTTTTGATTTTTGTTAGAAGACTGCAATGAGTGAATTGTTTGGAGAGGACATAAATAGGAGAAAACATGAGAGAATTACATTCATATATTGAATGGGATAGTGCAGGTAAATTAAGTGCTTCTGTTTACTCTCATTTATAAGCCAAGCAAGTGAAAAATTCAGTGAACCTGAAAGGAAATACATATAGACAGAATGAAAATACTCTTTTAAAAATGGCAATATATAAGAATCCTGTCAAAATCATTGTCAAAATTCAAAAAGGGACATTTATATAGATAAGTGAGAAGTTCCACATTTACAGTAGATAGCAGAAAACACAAGTCAATCACTAAGTGATGGAGAAAAGAAACACATTTTCCCTGCATATTCCATAAAATGTTTATTTCACCCTATTCTGATGTAATTTCTTTAAATGTGAATTGCAACCTGCCGTGAACAATACGATACTGTGGAAAAAAGCTCTGAGATTGCTCCCTATGTATTAAATTCATTGTGTGTAAACTGAAATAATCTATCTTATTTTAATTACTGCACTGTGCCCTACCTGACTGCACATATAATAAATATTGATTTTGTGCCAAATATATAAAATTAATGATGGTAAAGCAAAGCCCTGAACTTGCCAAGGGGAACTACAATGTAGTATTTTACAACGAAACATAGCTTTGATCACTCAAGTTGCAATAAAAGTATGAATCTCTCATTGGGAGTACATTTTTTACATCTCTCATTGGGGATACATTGCCAATTTTGCTGAACCCGGGGAAAAAAATCTAACTGAAAGGCACAAAATTTAATCTGCTTTAACCGGATTAGCATACTAACCACTATTGTTTGATTTGTTTGACTTCAGAATTTGAAAAAAAAATATTTTCCTCCAAATACATTTGTTCTCAGAAATAAATCTATATAAAACACAGGCACTTTTAACATTCTGACCTTCACCATCTGTAAATCAGTTTATATTTAAAAAAAACCTGCGAACATCTGTTCAAATATCAAACAATGGCTAAACAGAATTTTAACACAGTCTGGACAAAATGCTTTTAAAATGACATTGTAGTTTCAGCTATAATTTCTGGTGGTGAAGACATGGGGACATTTAAATGGGTAAATTTTCTAAGCAATTCTAATACATGCTCACATTTCTGACTGGCACAACATTTTAAATTTAATATGGGACAAGTGCAAAGCTTAACACAGCTGGGCTGAACTTTACTTCAGAAATACTACTTGCTGGGTAAAGTACTGATCACTTTGGGAAAAGTGGCAGAATCTGGCTGTAAAAATGCCATGGAGATTTAGTGCTCTATAACTTAAAAGGGTAAAATTTAAAACACAACATCAAGTACACATGAATTTGATTTATTAGGCAACAATCTGGACTAAACCTTGCTCAATTTAGTCATCAATTCCACTATTTCATCAGCAATCTGACTGAAGTCAAAAGGACCCTTCAGTTGAGCATGGCTAGCAAACTTTAACTCAATGTGAATTAGACAGCATCTGTAAGCGAATGCAAGTAAAATGTTTGGGGTACTGTCTGACAGTTAGAATACAGATGTGTAGGTCAAGAAACCCAGACTCTGTTCCACGTCATGCTACTAACATGCTGCATGACCATGGCCAAGCCATTTAATCTCCTCCTGTCTCCTCTGTAAACTATACTTAAACAAATGGCTGATAATATATGTTGGGAACCAATGAAAGAGAGCTATCTGTAAAGTATAAGTTTAGCAGATCTAACAGAAGAAGCGTCACTTTCAACAACTGTAAATTATGTTCCTTTGTAGGCTACATGAATCTTCCAAGTCTTAGTCCTTGTAAATATACCTTACTCCTATTTTGACAAATATTTTTGCCAACTGACTGGTCAACATTGTAATTATGCTGTGCATTCACCGTCCATCATTGCAGTTGTAAGCATACTTCAATTTTATATTTTAATTTTTAAGTATTATGCTGCATTTCTTAAAAGGAAGAGAAGAAAAAGGGAAGTAGCAAGTGTCTAGTTTGTGACACAGGAAGCTTTCTACATGATTCAAAGCAATGACTGCAAGACGCTCATTTTACAAATGGCCCGATTATTCCTTCCCAACCACCCAGAACACGTGGCCAGCACAGTGCTCTAATTCTGAAAAAGTGAGAAATTCCATTTTGCAAACACAGTGCCAATTTATTTATTTATTACAGAAAAGGGGCCAGCTTTAAACATCTATTGAAATCTGTTTGTGCCTGAACACACAGTTACCACAATCATAGCTGTAAATGGGGTAACTTCATACCAGAGTCAGCCACATGTATGTAGGATTTACTCAGACCTCAGTTTTGGCCCCAATGTGCAGCCACATGAGAGCCCCCATATTCCACTGAGCAAGCTGTCCACGTTGCTGCCCTCTGTAGATTGGGAATATAGGCTACTATGGGACTGCTACCCTCCTGTGGGAAATGGGAAAGGAGGGGGTTAGTGATATGGGCAAGGCTCTGTTGCTCCACTGTTATAATGTGCCAACAGTGCAGCTGAGCCAGGCCTGAAGGGCAAATGCCATCCAAAGAGCAAGTACAGACTACTGACCTTGACCTAGGAACAAGAGGGAAGCGGAGGCTACGGTGATCTTTGGGTCACAGTCTAGCTCCTTCCTCTCTCTTGGGACTGCACAACTCTAGATTGTCTCTTATCCAGAATAGATTACAAAATACTAATCAAGCCCTCAGTTTGCATTTATAACTGTTTTTTTTTACCCAAAGTCAGAACTGCTTTCAAGCCAATTACTTTCCAGTTTACTTCCATCTCCTCTAGATGCTTGACCAGCTGCATCAACAGGATCAGTTGTTATGGAGATGCAGATCTGTATGTCATCAACATAAAGAAGTCTTTTCACCCTACATCTCCCTATTGTATTTACCACCTGATTTAAACATACTGAACAGGGCAGAAAGGGTACTTCCTACTTCCTAAAGGTCTCAGATATATGAGACACCCTCCCACCTCTGCCCTTACTCCCGCCACACATACAGAAATTCTCATTTGAGCAACCTGTGCTAACGTCAACACAACATCACTAATCAAGTCTTAAACCCAATTTTAAATTTTGGGTAAATGACTGTTCAACCAATATGCTACAAAAGTGACAACTCCTCACATTCCAATTCATTACAAGAGGCATCTGTACTTAATTTTGCCAAAGAGACTGGTAAAACACATTTTTATGAAAAGCTGGTCTTAAACAGAAAATACTTTAGCAAATACTTGTTATGGAAAAACCTTTCCACTCAAAAATGTTGAAACAATATTGAAGGATTATTGATTCTGTAGCCTATTTATAATTCTCTAGAGTCTGGATGCCTCAGATTTCCAAGGTGGCAATAAGTAGATACAGATGAGACAGTGAGTCTGTTGTTTCTTAACCAGCAGTAAGACAGAAACTTTGGCAAAGCAGATGTGGAATTCCAGGAAAATCAGATGGATTTATCTATAGCGTTTAAATATCATGGAACTAGGAAATGAAGAGGCAACATGCCATGAAGTGCTACAAGCCTGCTGAAGGAACAAGTCTCAAAACTTGCTTCAGTTGGTTAAAATGGTCCAATTTCACAATAGTTGCAGGTATTGGATCAGGAAACAAAGGTAATGATTTCACTGCTCTTTCAAGGCAAAGTAAATACTTTCCAATGCACATACAAAGACGATTTTACCAATGGGCTGACAGAGTAATTCAGGTCAAGTTTCCCAATGGACAAGTTACAATGGTCCCACAAAGGCCATAACAAAATTCCCACTGATTTAGAAGAAGACTAATTATGATCACAAAGAAGCTAATCCAAACATGCAGTATTTTGTCACACCTAAAATAGCTTACACTCATCACCAGGGATCCAGTCTGCAAGAGCTGTTTGGAGCTGTGCGGAGTAGAGGGAGGGTGACTGGAAACAGGGAGCAGTGGTGGGGTGGTGGTTGGAGAGCCAGGGCTTGGGGACTGGGTAGGTAGACGACAGGGTGGGTGCCTGTTGGCCCCAGGGGGAAGGAGTCTGGGTACTGGTGATACAGTGGGGCGGGGGGTCTGAGGCAGCCCAGCTCAGCGTTGTTGCCAGCAGGGCCCACCAGAAGGTACCACCTGCCCCTCCAGTGGGCGAAGAGGGCAAGGGAGGGGTCCTTCAGGAGCAGCGTGGAGTTGTGTGGCACAGGTAGCGGCTGGGACACCATATGCTGCCTGGTACTGCCAGCTGTGGCTTAGACTACAGCATGGTGGGGAGGACCAGCACAGCAGCGTGAGGCCAAGTGCAGCTCTGACCCAGGCCATGCTGCAGGCAGCTGAAGGAGTGCAAGGGGCTCCAAGCAGTCTTCATCCCACTCAGAGTTGGTCTCCCTCACGTGGGCAGTGACAGAGCAAGTCTGGCCCGGTCCGAGCTGGAGGGAAGAGGGGATGTCAGTGGCACCACCCTGCCCCAGGTTGGGGCTCCCAGTCTCCTGACTGCACACGGCCACCCCTGCCCCTAATATCATGGGCACCAGCCTCCGGCAGCCCAGCCATGCAGCTCCCCGCTGCCCCTGAAGGACCCCCCAGCCCCTTCCCCTGCTGAAGTCCTGTCAGTCCACACTGGGCCAGGTGAGGTGGGGTGTGGGGAGACAGCTAGGGGATCCCTCTGGCAAGGCTGCGGGAGGGAGTGGGGGGCAAGGGGCTACAGGTCAGGAATGAGGGGCACCAGCAGGGCTGGGAATGGCGGGGGTGATGGGCTGGGAGTGAGGGGCACTGACAGGGCCAGGGGGCTGCGGGTTAGGAATGGGGGGCACTGGCATGGCTAGGGGTGGGGGCTGTGGTTTGGGAGTGAGGGGCAACAGTATGGACAGGGGCAGTGCAGCAATATATCAGGGCTGCTCAGCATCCTGGTGAGTGAAGGGGGCAGGGGGAGTTCTGATTTTCCAAGATAAAAAAAAACAAAATCT
>NW_017728997.1:31791197-31794701 GCF_001723915.1 Gavialis gangeticus | reverse complement strand
ATATATATATATATATATATATAGTGTGTGTGTGTGTGTATGTACACACACACACACACACACACACACACACACAAAATGGTGTTTTGTTTTAAATTGCAGGAAAATGTGGATTTGGGGGTCAGAGGATTTGGGATTTTAAACATAGAAAACCAGGATCCTTGTTCATCCAAGACTTCACAGTTTCAACAAATATGTAGGGCTCTTCTCAGAAAATGGCAAACTGTCAGCAAAATACTTAATCAAATGCATGACTAAACCCAATTTGTTCAGCCCATAATCTGGGATTATATGGGAACTAGCCAGGGCACAGTTATACTGTTATGGATTGTACTCTTCTCCCTACAAAATACTAGTGTGTGTGGGTGGGGATGGGGAAAAAAGAAAAAGAACAGAAACATTTTTCTTTGCGATCGATGTTATTCTATTGTCTTTGCCTTTGTTTTAATGTTATTTACCATTTTGGAGGAGAAGGAAATAATCTAGGTATTTCATCATTATATATCCACAGCACAGCCTGTCTAAAGGACATCTATGGCTTCTGTAAATTAGCACCCAAATGCCTATCTGTCATTAATGAATTGATCCTCATAAGACCCCATGATGTAGGAAAGATCCTATCCTGTGATTTTACAGATGCAAAACTGAGGCACAGAGAGACACAATGGCAAGTCTAAAGTTACCCAGGGAATTTATGACAAAATAAGAAACCGAATGTGGGTTTTTCCAAGTGCTGGGTTTTCACCCTAATCATTGAACCATTCTCCCTTTTTAATCCTACTTTAATCTGCTCCATCGGGCATTTGTGAGCAGGTCAGGATCATACTCCAGTCTCTTTACAGATGGATGCCAGCCAGTTCCCAGAGGCACTGAAGACTGAATTATGAAGTAAAAAACTCTCAAGACAGTTGCACTCCTTTGGGACAATGAACATCACAAAGCTCAGGACAAAAAACTATGAGGGAACAAAGAAGGGATCCTACAATGAAACACGCTCCCAGAAGAGATGAGGCAATTTTAAAGCTGGACTGACTGTCTTTAGAGTCTGCAAAACCTTGCCACCACAGTAAAAACACTGCTCACAACACAGGCTCCCCCTTTCTAACCAAAACCTGCCCCCAAAAAGAAAAAAAATGATCAACAGAAAGCCAACCAACTAAAACCACATGCACATATCCACCCACATCAACAGCCCAAGCAGAGCTTTCACTCTGAAAGAGACTCTGTTATGTCCACCATGTTGGTATTTTACTTGGAAGGCACTCAGATGGCAATAAGCAGCAGGATGGATGGATAGAAAGATAATTTCAGAGCTTACGAATAAACATGTTTCCACATATTTTAAATATTTAAATAAAAAGACACAAAAAAGTATTAGTCACTTTCAGAAGCGTTACTAAATTCCTGCCAGGCTCTAGTTCCAGAAACCCCCCTAAAATTACTAGACTACAGAATGTGACAGCCATTCAAATCCCACTTCCATGTCATTTCCTCTCTGTAAGTATCAAGACTAACATTTCATTTCTGAGCTGCTGCCATTTTCTGAAATGCTATCAAAACTAATATGCTCTCTATGTTCAGTTCCAGTTTGACAAAAGACAGAAAAGAGTCTCAATTACTCACTTTTGTGTTTTTAAAATATATTCCAATAAGCGCATACTGACAGGGAGATCTGTTAGACTGTGGCACAGACTCCCAAGAGACATTTAAAACTAGACTAAATAAAATGATAAAAGCTACATGTTAGGGAATTTCACCAGTCAGTGTTTTGTAGATGTAAAAGTTGTGGGAGGGGACAACTGGGGTTGAAAACTGCAAAGCAAAAAAAGTCAGCATTTTTTTAATTATTCACGAGCTCCACTTAACCTGATGTACTGGGAATTATCAAGTCATCATTAAATCAATTTGAAACGGTAATTACTACGTCTCTGCTCCTGACTATAAACAAAAGCTTTCTGGAGACATGTATATTACTACTATTTTCCCCCAGTGCATGGTTCCAAAAGCTTGTGTTGAGGACAAGTGGTAGAAAAAGGGACAAACAGGCCCGCACCTACCAAAAGCCTTTTTACAAATGAAACCTCCAGAAGACAGGGGATGGCCTTACCCCCTTCTCAATAGCTGATACTGATGCGGGGCTCCTTGGCTTCCTTACAGACAAGGAGTAGCAGCTTTATTCCACTTCCTCTTTAATGGAAACCTTTTTCCACTGTTTTTGGTGAGGGTGAAATGAATCTCTGAAACTGCTCACTTTAGAGTTGTCAACCACAGCAGTCAGGACAGGTCAGTCTCCAGAATCTTAGTAGTTGTTCCCACTGAAAGATCAGGTGAAGCAAAAACATACTCTGAGCTTTTCCAAATTCATTCCCCACTGCCTATAGTCAAAGTAAGTTGAATCAACGAATCAGGGAGGACAACATGGCCATGTACTATGAAAATCACCCTTGCATGGCAGCTTTCCATTATAATTACACTGTTAAAAGAGGGAGTAAACTATGTGGGTGCAAAAGTGGCAACGTACATCATGAAGCTTCTAGCATCTACACAGCTGCAGAGACAAGTTAACTATGAACAGAGCCTGATGAATGCAAGAGAAAGAAAATGAGCAGGATTTTTAAAAGGAGTGCAAGGCTGAAATTAATTTCCAAATACAATGGAGAAGATACAGAGCAGGCCAGACAATGCAGTATATGCTTCAAGAACAAAGTAATTTAAATTAGAAGCTGTAATAGATAATTAACAAAAGAAATGTCTTCAAGTCTTCTGATGATTGACTACAGGGATAATTCCTTTCTCTAGAGTTTTCATTAAGCCTCTTTATTTACATATTCTTTGCACAGCACTTAAGATGCCAATCTATCAATTAGTTTTACATAAAAAACTTGGTTTATGTTGTTTAATGGGAATAGTGTAATGGGAATAGTGTAAATTCTGACTTTATATTTAATTAGAAACAGGATATACAGAGGAAACAATTATTATTATAAATGCTGTCACTGGCTCCCAAATATCTTACAAAATGCTGGCAGTTAGCACTAAAATGCATTTTCACAAGGAGTCAAATTCTTATAACTGGAACAACATAAGGGGGCAGTTTTGGTTAATCCTGTATTCCTGACAAAATAATTCTTCCAATGATTTCTGTTTTACCAGAGTAGAAACTGTAAAATTGAGTCTGTTATCATCGTTGTGGCATTTTACATTCATTAAATAAACTCTTTACATTGGAAAAAATAAATTATATATTCTACATCTATATATATTGCAAGGCAAATGGAAAGTGCCCAATTGAAAGCCGTTTTATAATGGAGCAAGCGACAGATGGACCAAGAACAGCCATGTTGTGACACGTAAACCACTGAACAGTCATCAGATGAGAACAACGGGTTTGAGCCAACAAACTGCCTGTGAAAAGCTCCCAACAATAACCAAATCCTTCACCGATCTAATAACATCACAATTTCCATTCAAAGTTTAGGTATGAGGGGATATATAAGCCAGAGA
>NW_017728997.1:31769988-31786197 GCF_001723915.1 Gavialis gangeticus | reverse complement strand
ATCAGATGAGAACAACGGGTTTGAGCCAACAAACTGCCTGTGAAAAGCTCCCAACAATAACCAAATCCTTCACCGATCTAATAACATCACAATTTCCATTCAAAGTTTAGGTATGAGGGGATATATAAGACAGAACTATGACAAAAATACAAGGCAGGGCAAGTATATACATAGCACAAATTTTCATGAGCTGAGGCTCACTTTATCAGATGCTGTCTGATTATAAAAAATACATACAGAGATACAGTTAGCCATGTTAGTCTAAAATCATGATGGCAGAATGCAAGGCAGCTTTGCATGTAACAGACTAACTAAATCAGGGATGTATAGCATAAGCTTTCATGAGCCCAAGCTCACTGTGTCAGATGCTGTGAAAGGACAGACAAAGCAGTGTATCATTTCAAAAATTAACTCCTCCATAAATGATTAACCTATAGCAGGGGTATGGCACATGGGCCAGTTCTGGCCTGCAGAGGCACTGGATCTGATCTGCTGAGCCAGAGGGTTTTGGTGGAGTTCTGGCAGTGGGGCTTTTTGCCCATGCAGTCACTGGGTGTACAGAAGCTTCACGTGTGGTGGCAGTGGCCAGGTCCTAGTGTCAGCCCACCTTGGACCCAAGCTGAGTCATCCCAGCGCACCCCTTGAAAAGGTTGCCAACTCCTAACTTATGTGATAGCCAGGAATCTCTGCTTTACAGAGAATGGGTATAGAGACATTCTGTCTAGATTCTTATATTACAAACCTCAGCACAGTATCTACCAACCTATTCCTGGTATCACCGTTACTCAGGATCCTGCTACACGTTGAGATTAAAGCTAGACAGAAATAGCTATAGAATTCTTACGCATTTGCATGCACTAACTTTATCTGGTTGGCTCTTTTTATAGCTGGATAATCACTTTTATCATGTAATAATTACTTTGCACATGTGCCTGGTCAATTAACCAGTTAACAGTGTGAAAATTACTTTGCACTTGTGGCCGATCTTACTTTGCATGTGTTTAATTTATAGGGGCCATAAATTAAACTCTTTTGGACAGAGACCACCATTTTATTGCATTGCATTTATCTAGTACCTAATACGCCATAATCCTGCTTCATGACTGAAGCTTCTAGGTGTTGCCATTATACAAATAAAAATTATCATCGCCAACCAGCAAGCCCTGCTAATAGGAATACAGCACAGGAGGCGCTCAGTTAGAACGTCTTCAGCCTAAAGGAACTTTGTCTCATGCACAGCACTGTCAGTAATTCTTCTTTACTGAGTAATGTTGCCCACATCTTTATAATTTATTCGGGTTTAGAAAAATGGGTGTCGCGGGGCACTCCCGCGCCCCGCTCCTAAGGAGGCTCCACCCCGGGAGGGGGAGATGTGTAGCAGGGCACTAGGGTGCCTGCTACTGGCATTGGTAATAGGGCTTGGCTGCCAATCACTAGGGCAGCTCAGGTGACGGTTGCTGGGGCAACTGTGCTGGTCAGGTGACCAGAAGGGGGCAGGGCCGGGCCTTTATAAACAGCCCAGGCTGAAGCCTAGCTAGCAGTTCCCCTCTGGCAGCTGGAGGAGCAACAGCTCTGCTGCAGAGCAGAGCAGCCTGATTGCCGAGCCTCTGCAGAATGATACGGGGTGGAGGGAACCCTGACAGGGAGATGGAGAATAGCCAGGGCAGCGCGCAGTGTATGTTATAGCCAGGAGGCTTATTTTGAGTTACAGCTGGGTGGCTTATGGCTTTGACTGGGGGTTCCTGGGTGCCCTGTTCAGGCACAGAGCAGTGCCTGGGAGGCACAGCTGTTTGGCACCAGTGTGGCGCAGTGTGTGGGGGTTGAGACCCCAGCCCGTGAGGGCGAGTAGCGCGAGGCATAGGCCCCAGTGAGGGCAAGTAGCGCGAGGCGTAGGCCATAGAGCCGCCGTGAATACGGGAATAAGGAGCCTGGGTAGGGCTGACGAGGTTAGAAGCCCGGAGAAGGGCAGGAGCGCGGTTAGAAGCCCAGGGAGGGCACGTATAAGATTAGAGCGTCCGGTGAGGACGAGGATACAGGAGAAGCACCAGACAAAGGCGAGTCGATTGGGGAAGCCCCTGAAAGGGGCGAGGGCAAGTCTAAAGAGCCCAGAGAGGGCAGGGCGCGTGGGTAAAGGCCCGGAGAGGGCCCGTATACCGGAGAGAGCCCGTACATAGAGACATGAGAACATCCGGAACACCGGCGAGGCTTGGGCATGGTATTGGGGTGGAAGGAGTCACGTGACACCCTAGGGTGGGTGCACCAAGAGATACCCGTATAGGGCAAGAGCACCGGGTCCAAGAAGCCCAGGAAAGGCAGCCTCCAATTAATATTATATAAACAGCAAAGTGATCAGGTAAACAGCAGGTGAGACGAGGGTGCTAGAAGGGTAACTTGGCATGGTAGGGGCGCCAGGAGAGATCACGGCCACTCCTGCGCCCTGCCCCATGACAATGGGCTTACCATATAAATTAATATTTTTAGCCATAGGTCAACTCTAAAACCAAACAGCTTGATGTAGAAACTTTAAGTGCAGTGTACTTGTATGCTAGAATGGGATCTAGTGCACAAGGCTATTTATAAAGGCAGGGAAAGGTGGTGTGTTTTTTTTTGTTTTTTGTTTTTTTTTTAACTTGGTCAGTAGGGCTGTGTGACGCTTCGGTCCCTGATTTGATTTGGCAGACATCTGGCTCAATTCAGTGGCCGAATCTCCAAATCTGAATCAAATCAGAGGACCTGTTAATTTCTCCAAATTGAATTGGAACCCTCCAAATTGATTCAGAGAGATTCGAAAAGATTTGGTGGTTCAGACGTAGACACAGCTTTAAATGTTTTTTCTACATCCCTCAAGGTAGCAGCTGGCTCATAAATGCTGCAATGCTGGGGCTCATGGCCCCACTCATGGGGGCCCCCACGCCCCCCTGGCTCAATGCCTGGTGCCTCCTGGGTCTGGGGGCTGCACCCGGGATCCCCCTGCAGCCCATCTCTGAGCCGGGGGCCCTCCCAGCATGCTCCCCGGTGGACCCGGAAGTGGACCAGAATTACTTCTGGTCCACTTCCTGGTTTGCCCCCAAACACATGGAGGCCCCCCCGAACTCCTGTGGGATACTCCATCTGCCCCAGCATTGCAGCATTCACAAGCCGCGTTGGTACCTCGAGGTATGTAGAAAAAAACTTTTCAAGCTGTGTCTATGGCCAAATTGCTGACTCTCCAAATCAGCATTGAATCTTCAAATTCGGATTCAGCCGAATTGAATCAAGGACAGTGATCCAAATCAACAAATTGCATCACTGTCCCCAATTTGGGCTGAATCTGAATTGAATAGGGCCTGCTTTGCACACCCTTGTTAGCCAGTAGCAGGCTAGGAATCTTGCAACACCCACCCATGTGTCAGGGACTTGTTGGAAGCTTTGTCAGGATTCTTCGTGTTCTATACTTTACATCATGCTATTCCTATTTTTCCCCCTCTAGCTGTCCGGAAACTGTAGCTCATACATCTTCCTGGTCAGAAAGATGAGCCTAATACTGATTTTATACAGTTAGATCATAAAGCTTACACTCCTGGGAAATATGAATATGGACTTTATAAAAAGTCTTTAGTGCCAAATTCTCTTGAGGCTCTACAATGGGGTTGAGAAGGTCTATAAGAAAGCAAGCTGAAAAAGTGAGTAGAAATCAGGGTGGTATCTGTGGAAGCAGAAGAATTACAAGGTATGTGCATCAGAGCTCTTAGGAATTTCATCAATCCCCTTTCTCTTAATCTTTCCCCAGCTGTTTCCAGTGAATCCTACTGCTCTCAGAGTCCATATATTTCAATGGGATTCCTCTCTACCTCCTACTCCAAATGCTTGCAGACCACATAGGATTCAAAGGTTTTCCTTGGCCACGATGAATCCTACAACCCTCCTGCTTCCCTCGATTCACTTTTCCAATTCTCTGGACCTTGATTCCTAATCCATTCCATTTTTATCTTCCTGTAATTTGTTAAATCCACATCAACTATTATAGACCACTATCAGGAGCCAAAGTCTGAGGTACCTGATACAGATTAAAGTGCACACTGGCCAAAATAAATATATAAATCTGTGTCAGTGCTCACGGTTCAGATCCTTGATAACTGCTGTGAATTACAGAAGGTGCAGAGGAAGGGAGATCCAAATATTATTTATTTATTTGATTTATATGCCACCCTCCCCAACAAAGGCTCAGGGCAGCTTACAAAAAGAAAATGGAATTAATTTTAAAATGGAAAGTGACATGAGGTCCAAAACATCTTAAAATGGAACTAGAACATCAAGAGAAAACAGATGTCCCATAAACAACCCCTCAACCTGGTTTTGTTTGATGAATGCTTGCCCAACTAGGAAGGTCTTGCAGCATTTCTGAAAGATGTGGCAGGTTTCAAGAGGAATGGAGGTCTAAAGCTGAAGAGCAACTGCAGAGAATGACCTCCCACATGTTTTTGCCAAGACAACCTGGTTAAATGGTACTTGTAGAAGGCTGCTGTTGGCTGACCTTAGGGATTGCAATGGGGCATAAAGAAGAAGATGACCCCTTACCCAGACCATTTAGGGCCTTATAGGTCAAAACCAGCACCTTGAATTGTGTCCAGAAAGCGATTGGGAGGCAGTGCAGACTCTGAAGTACTGAAGTTATGCATTTCTAGTCACCCACCCCTGTCAAAAGATGGGCTGCCATGCTGCACATCAGCTGCACCTTCTAGACATTCAAGGGCAGCCCTATGTAGAGCACATGGCAGTATCAAGACATGGATGATAATAGCCAGATCAGTCTGCAACTCCATTTTCCATTCATCTGACTTCCTCCTTGTGTCAAAACAGCAAATCTACTACACTTTGCATCTACTACATTATGGATCTCACAGGGCCAAGGGGAACTGGCTGGGAGCTTTGGCAGGACCACGGACCCCATACAGTGTGAGGACACCATCATGGTGTGTCACAAGGGATCAGCATAGCATGCAGCTCAATGGCCACGTGGCAGGAGTTTCTTTGGCCCCCAGCCACTCAGAATTTGGACAGCCCTGTTCTAAATGTTTAATAACTTATTTATTCAATTACTGATTGAAAACTGTGGTCTCCATGTTAAATTAGGAAACTGATTCTGAACAGTTTGGTTAAAGGGCACATTATTTTTTCCCCTTGATTTAGCCTTCCCAAAACAAGGCACATGGTTTTATTTAGGGTGATGTGCAAATAAATAAAGTAAAATTTTTCCCTCTCAATTTTCATTCTGAAGATGCTACATTAAATGGATGCAACTGACCAGCTGCCTTACAACAGTTAGTGAAATGATTTGGTGCATAGTTAAATTAGACTATCAGTCAACTAAGCCTCTAAATGTACTTTGGACCCACAGACATTATGAAAACTAGCTACACAAATATAAATTATTATAATTATGTGGGAAAATATTATTTGACTTTAAAGTGAATTGTGTATTCACTCATCACATTGCTTTGGAATATAAACGACTTTTACTTTGAGAAGTAGCATCTGCTAAAATAAATTTTCAAGTTTTGCCTTACTGTCAGCTAGTACTTTAAAGTTAATGTCTTTGGTAACATCAAAATCAATGTTTCTGTCCTTCCCTCTGATTCAACTTGTGGTAGTAACTGATAGTTATGCAGGAAAAAATGCTGTGCCTGCTGCATTTGGATTTACCAATCTGCAATAACTAAGTTCAGAGCTCATTACCATGAAATTCAGATGGGTTGCTACGTTTACCTCCTGATCTAGGAGTCTGATTTGCCTCCCAGTTCCACTGGGTTGAAATCAGGGAGCAGTTCTTGATTCACACTAGGAAAATTAGAGGAAAATCAGGCTTTCTATATCTGTTTGGTTACATAGTAGCTTTATACCAAAGTCCACACAGTTGGCCAAATCCTGTACACACTGATATAAACTGGTCAAGGAATTAAGTCTGAACATTATAATAATAGCAAGGTAATGTAATTTGAAAATGAATTGGCTTTCAACAGGTTTTCCAAAAGAGTTATATCTGTACCAACTTTGTATCCAATGGGAACCACCTACAGGACTTAAATAACTGAACAGTTAATTAAGTCCATGAAAATTGTGACTGTTGACAGTAGGTTGAATTGTATTCCAGATGGTAGAAACAGAACAAGCATACGTTAAAGCATGTATGTTTGGAAAAGATTTATTTTGCACCCTTCTGTTTGTTTCAATGTTGCTATTGTTCTGCCCCTTGAAACTCCTATTATCCCACCGCAAGCTATATCCTGTGACAGAAGAGTAAGGGATTTGGTGTGCAAATTGCATTCATTGTGCAAACCGATCTGAATGCCAAGCTATATAAGTTACGCTATTTTACAGCTTTTATCTAACATACAACTTACATCACTGATCCTATCACCAATGAACTTCCTGTAAATCAGTTGGTACTTACATCCTTCCCAGCACTGGCACAGATACCAAGCTGGTATAAAACAGCATGTTGCAGAGGCCTCAGGGTGGGGCCTGTAATTCACAGAAGACCTTATTGCCAGCTTGTATCAGGTGTTGTAACTTAAGGTAATGTCCCTTCCTACAAACACTTGTGTATGTGAATACTGTAATCTTTTCCCTGTGATAAGCTTCATTTACTTCAAAAATTTTGAAGCACCAACATTTTGCAAAAGATTTTTCTGAAGGCACTCCACTATCACCTCCACTTCCCTCATCAGGTAGCTTAGTAAATAGGTAAAGAAGGTATTTGTACCTATAATTACTATGTATTCCAGGAAGTTCTTTTCTAGCTACAGTTACTTGGACCATTACATAGTATAATTTACAGAGAAGCAACCTTCCAAAGAAACTTTTTTAGTGAAAATAATAAGTCACATAGAAAGAGGTATAAGCTTCCTTTGTCAAAAAAAAAAAGGGGGGGGGTTCATATGATGTGCAAATACTTCCATTTGGCTAGGATTTCAGGCACAAATTTAAGGCATGGATCCTGAAAGAAGCTCTACCTGTTGGATCCTTGCATTCACACAACCCCATGGATATTAGCGGGGGTTCCAACAGCTTACAACTGAATCTGGGTAAATTCAGACCAGAAATAAGGTGCCATTTTTTTTAGCTTCTGACTGTAATTAGTCACAGGAACAACTCGCCAACAGATGCAGTGGATTTGTCATCACTTGAAGCCTGTTAAATCATGAGAGGAAACCTTTCTAAAAGAGAAGATCCAGGTCAGGCACAATCTTGCAACCTGGTGAAGCAGGAGGATAGCTGAAAGGATGATTATGGTCCTTCTGGGTTTAAAAATCTATGAAGGTAGATGCAAGGAACCCTGGCACAGAGATAGTTTCAGGATGAGATTTAAAGAGTATTTGAAAGTAATGAACACACTAGGTATCTTACCTTGTTTACATCCAAATATTCTAACTTTGGCACTTCTGCTGTCTCTTGTTCCTCACTACTTCCATCATCAATGTCACTGTCTTCATCCTGTGTCGAGTCTCTCTTCTGCTCCACAGGTGAACATTTGCTACCTTTTTTGTCAGTATCCATTTCAATTGGATTTCCAGATGCAGTAGACTTCTTCTGTTCTGTGCCTTCTTCATTTGGAAAAGTCTCGCCTGCCACACTACAAGAAGGGCTGTCAATTCCACTGTCTCTGTTGGGAATTTTACCATTACCGTTCAGTTCTGTGGTTGAGTCTTTATTGCCAAGTTCTCCAGACGGCTCTTTGCTCACATTCACAGCAGTACAGTCTTCATGGCTTTTGTTATCCCCTATGCTTAGTTCCTTAATTTTCATTATGTCTGTATTAGATAGATCTGAACTGCATATTAGGTCTGGCTCATTCTCATCTGGCTCACTTTTTTCATTTGCAGAACAGTCACTGGAGGCTACCATGTCAGAGTCATTTGAGCTTGGTTGTTTGGAGGAGTCTAATCCAGGTTCCATCCTAAGCGTTAAATTTAATTGGTTTCTTTGAAGAATGTGTATGGGTTGCCTGAAGGTAAAGAGGGAGTTCTTGGTCATTCAAATTTACATTTTCAAGCTGGGATGTTAAAAAGTGTCTAAGAGGCCCAATTTCCAATGAATTTCAGTGGAAGTTAGGCCCTACAGTCCCCCCATCAGACACTCTGTGGCCCTCCCAACCCAAATAACCCAATCACTTTATCATTTCTTTTGTCCTTCCTGAAAGAACTGTTTTGCTTGTTTGCTTAAACAGGAACTAATTGTCCTTCCGTGAAATTAACCATGCAAAGCAGTGTTATTTTCTGCAAGTTAAGAGTTTTAAAGGGACAGGACTGCAAGAAATGTCCAAGTGCTACTTTCAAAATGTATTTGACTTGTTTAAGCATCAGCCCTAGGAGAAAGAATACTTACAATAAATGACCAAGCCCTATATCTTGTAACTTTGACTGTCAGTAAGAATGATCATGTGAATAGCTTTGCAAAAGCAACCAATTTTCTTGGAACATTTGTTGAACCAAATCAAATATTTCTTACAATGTCTTTAGAAACCAGGTTGTATATTACATTGCTTTGTGATATGCTGCAATCAAATTATGTTTTCCCTTCACAAACATTGGGTAAACAACAAACATGGCATTTTCTCAAGGTTATAAAGTTTTACCTGTAAAATCAGAAGCCTCATTTATTTAAATTACACTGATCAAGATTCTGCAATGCCAAAACAATTTGGATCCAAACTTTACAGACATTGGCACAAAACTGCCATTCATTCACTGATTTTCATCATGACCCATTATAGGTCACAGATGAATAAGTCTTAAAGAGACATTGCTTTTTGTATCCTGTCCCCATAATCACACGGTTAAGTTTAGGGTTTATGATTAAACCAATGGCTTAACACCACTTTCCACACAATTACAATAAATATTCCCTGAGTTTATATATCTGTATTTTTCCCACTCAATGTACTTCAAAATTCAATGAAAAACAAGCAACTTAATCAAAAGGCACAAAGATATATTTACCTAATACTTTCAAACTTTTCAATGAGGGTATTGACACCTGCTGATATCTGTGTTTCTTCCTCTTCAAGCACTAAGTTCCTAGATGACTTGGGGTCAGCTGGCAAAGGTCGAGATGGTGCTGGAGGAATTCTCTCCTGTCCAGACTGGAGGTGGACAGGCTTAGGAGGTACTAACAAAATTAAGGGGAAATAAGAGAAGATAAATTTCCTTCTTCTTTATACCAATGAAGATAGTAGCCCCACATTCTGATGAAAGAATGGGAAGTATCCATTATCCCAAGCTGTTTACTAAAGACATAAGAACTAAAATAGTCCCAACTTATTCCTCACATAGGCACATTATGAAATGTTCTAAAGGTAGGAAAATGGCTTCTCTTGCATTTCTACTAAGTTGTCAGAAACACAGAGTGGCTGACAGAACGTTACCGCTTCCTTGTTGCCAAACAGGATGCATAGCACACACATGCAGATTTGGTTTTGCGACTGTTCTCATTGCCTCCACTGGAGAGCCACATTTTCTTCACATTGACTTTTCAAAAGTTAGAATTCTGCTCAACTGAACACACTGAACTACGGTTGTAACAAAAGCACAGATCTGCATGCCCCCTATTCATTCTACTGGAAGTCTGCAAGCAACTGTGTACTAGACTTTCTCTCACCTTCCCTCCCCCATCTCCACTGTGGTACAGTCTTCTTCACAAATTTCCTTCCTCTTTTGGTACTGCGCTGAATAAGACACCAAGCATATAAAATGCTTGCTTTAAAAATGTGTCCATTGTGGGAAAAATAAATTTAAAAACTTGGTGCCTTCACCTTTTAATGAGTCCTTTACCAGCTCTTCTGATCTATGTAATTTAACAAAATGTATGCATTCAGCTCCTCATATTGTTTGCAGAGTAAATGGTTTTATAAATACGTAAGCAGTAACCCATGGCAACAGGTTTATATGCTTTTACCGCTTAGTATGATGAAAGCAACTTCACATAAATAAACCCTAAACTAGAAGCTAAAAAAATGACAGTAAAATAAATCCAGAAGCGTGTATTGCTTTGAGCAATACTGTTCAACATTCACTCAAGCCTAAATTGCTTAATGGGGAAATATCCAAATAGTTCAATACATAAAATTCTAAACATATGCTTTCTTAAATAACTTCTTAAGAACAGCTTAATTCATTTTTGTATATTAGCCAGAGCAACTAAATGACCCATACGGAACACGTTAGCATAATGTGATTAGTCTTTAATTATTAACAGTTTTGAATCTGTACTTTTAACGGTTATTTTTTAACATAACAACTGCAACGTATGTGTTCCGAGAGAAAAGATTCCAGCCATCTTTACTCTGTGTAAGAATTTCAGTCTTCAAACTTCCAGAAAAATGATTTTCTTTCCTTTGGACAGATGCTGAGTTGCTGAAAATTATCCCAGATCCCTTGAAGTCAATGACTACAGACTACTTAATGTGTTTGAATAGAGTATGCATTAGGATTTTCAACTAAACTGCAGAGCAACACTAGTTCAAAATAAAGTACATCTTCCTAATGATTTGAGACTTACTGGGCATTCAGAGTGGGAGGATTAAGCGACTGAACTGCCTTAATGTGTCCAAGACCACCATGAATTCCCTACTGAAAAAATAAAGGAGGGGTCCTTTTTATGATTGAAAAAATAAAAATTCACAGAAAGACTGAAGAGAGAAGGGGTGGAGGAGCATGGAAGGGGAACCTTCTTCTACGTGAAAGGATGGTGGGTCTTTGGTGCATTTGTTACTGGCTTTGTTCACGAGGTCTATACATCCTTTTGATGTTTGTTAAACTTATTCAGCTCTTTAAAATTCTGTTGAACCTTACATACACTCCTGGCTGAGTGGGAGAGCCATGCCAAACTTCACTGAGGTCTCTCTTCATAGGAGCATAGCAACTGGCAGGCTGGATCACACATAAGGAATCATGTAGGCCAGCACCCTGTCTTTAACTGTGGTAAGCAAAAGATGCTTTGGAAAAAGTTGTCAGAAGCCTGCTAAAGGAAGCTGTAGGATTAACTGCCTCATTAGGATTTATCCTGCTCTCTAGAAGTTAGAGACTGACTCAGTTTGAGACTGATTAAAGCATGAGCGTTACTACCTTTCTCAACATTTTAACATTCATTGTAACAACTGTGGATATTCTTGTTATCCACTTAATGGCTAATCTCTTCTTGAATCTCTCTGAGCTTTGCCTTCTATAACTGTAACTTGGGATTTACTGTCATAGAAGTCATGCACTGTGTTATGAAAATATTTTTTTCTATTTGTTTTCATAGTTTCATAGTTTCTAGGGTCGGAAGGGACCTGAGCAGATCATCTAGTCCGACCCCCTGCCATGGCAGGAAAAAGTACTGGGGTCAAACGACCCCAGCAAGGTGTTCATCTAACCTCTTCTTAAAAACCCCCAGGGTAGGAGCCTGCACCACCTCCCTTGGAAGTTGGTTCCAGACCCTAGCCGCCCTGACCGTGAAATAGCGCCTTCTGATGTCTAACCTAAATCTACCCTCTGCTAGCTTGTGACCGTTGTTCCTGGTCACTCCTGGCTGTGCTCGGGGGAACAGTGACTCCCCCAATGCCTTCTGATCCCCCCTGACCAGTTTGTAACAGGCCACAAGATCCCCCCTCAGCCTTCTCTTGTGGAGGCTGAACAGGTTCAGGTCCCGTAGTCTCTCCTCATAGGGCCTGCCCTGCAGTCCCCTGATCATGCGAGTGGCCCTCCTCTGGACCCTCTCCATGCTGTCCACATCCCTCTTGAAGTGCGGCGCCCAGAACTGGACGCAGTACTCCAACTGCGGCCTGACCAGTGCCGCATAAAGGGGGAGGATCACCTCTCTGGACCTGCTCGAGATGCATCTGTGGATGCATGACAAGGTACGGTTGGCCTTCCTAACTGCCTCCCCACACTGCCGACCCATGTTCATCTTGGAGTCAATGATGACTCCAAGATCCTTTTCCGCCTCCGTGCTGACAAGAGGGGAGTTCCCCAACCTGTAGGTATGGTGCCGGTTGTTCCTCCCCAGGTGCATCACCTTGCACTTGTCTGTGTTGAAACCCATCCTATTCTCATCCGCCCACCCTTGTAACCTGTCTAGGTCAGATTGTAGCCTGTTGCTTCCTTCTAGTGTGCCCACGTCCCCCCACATCTTAGTGTCATCAGCAAATTTGAACAGGGTGCTTTTTACCCCCTTGTCCAAATCACTGATGAAGATGTTGAACAGCGCGGGCCCGAGGACCGAGCCCTGTGGAACCCCACTGCCCACGTCCTTCCAGGTTGAGAAGGACCCATCCACTACCACCCTCTGGGTGCGGCCCTCCAGCCAGTTGGCGACCCATTTGACTGTGTGGGTGTCTACGCCACAGCCCCCCAGTTTCTTAATGAGAACGGGGTGAGAGACAGTGTCAAAAGCCTTCCGGAAGTCCAGGAAGACTATGTCCACTGCTACCCCTGCATCTAATGATCTGGTGATCTGATCGTAAAAGGCCACCAGGTTGGTCTGACAGGACCTGCCACTGATGAACCTGTGTTGGTTGCCCCTAAGCATGCAGTCCCCTGCTGGCCCCTCCTGGATGTGTGCCAGAATAATTTTCTCGAACAGCTTGCCTAGGATCGAGGTAAGACTAACTGGCCTATAGTTTCCCGGGTCCTCCTTCCTCCCTTTTTTGAAGATGGGAACCACGTTGGCCCTCTTCCAGTCCTCCGGTACCTCTCCAGAGCACCACGAGTGCTCGTAAAGCCGTGCCAGGGGACTTGCAATGACCTCGGCCAGTTCCTTTAGAACTCTAGGGTGGAGATCATCCGGACCGGCTGACTTGAAAATGTCCAGCCCCTCCAGAAGCTCCCTAACTAAATCCTCGCTAACCCTTGGCCCAGGTGTGCCTCCCCCGGGGCCCGAGGGGGGCCCAGCAGGGAGGTGGCTGTTCTGGTCCCTACTTAGGAAGACGGAGGCAAAGAAATCGTTAAACATGTTAGCTTTGCCGTCTGGTGTGACGACCAAATTTCCCAACGCATCCTGCAAGGGCCCCACATTACCCGGGACCTTCTTTTTACCCCCTATGTATTTAAAAAAGGACTTCTTATTGTCCTTAATCTGGGAAGCTAGTCCCAGTTCCATCTCTGCCTTGGCCTTCCTAACTACCCCCCTACATCCCCCAGCAACTGCAGAATAGTCCTCCCTGGTGATGACCCCTTCTTTCCATTGGGTGTAAGCCTCCTTTTTAGCAAGGAGACATTCCTGGATGCTTTTGGTGAGCCATGGAGGCTTGTGTGCTCTCCTGCTCCCTTTGATCCTCGTTGGGATTACCTTCCTTTGGGCTTGGAGGATCGTCTCCTTAAGGAGTGACCACTCTCCTTGGACACCTGGCTCCCCTCCCCTCCGGGACCTCAGCGCTTCTCCAACTATCCTCACTGATTATTTTTGGCTAATCCAGGGATAATGGACCTAGAGTAAGAATACAAGAAAAAGTAGTGACATTTCACTCAGGAAACAGGTTCTATCCCCTTTCAACCCTCCAAAAAAATTCCTGTATTACCATTCCTTGACCTGTTCTGTAGCTCCTCTTTGGGGACAGCAGGAGAACAGAATGCTTGGGCAAGAAACTGTGAGAATAATGGTATTTTCTTTAGATCTTGATCTATCCTGCTATCTCTATGCTTCTGCAGCACAGCTATCATGGATGTTTATCCTATCAGGTTGCCAATAGCTTCTATCCTCCCTATAGCTCTGTCACATCCTATCCATCACCTGTTAAAACTAAGCACAGGGAAATGCAACACAGTAAATTGCTGTGCATCTAACTCCAGGTTAGCGCCATGAGAAAAGAATGTGGTGTGCAGAGCTGCTCCTCTGAAGTGCTCCCTTCCTGCTCCTCCTTCACACTTGGCTGAATTGCCCTGCCCTCTATCAGTTCAGCTCTTGCTACAAGAAGCTGCAGAAGAATTAAAGGTGAATGCTCTCCCACACACTGTGTAAAAGAATATGTATATGGTCCTAGATATATCACATTACAGCTTCTTTAAAGCAGAACCAAAAGTACAGAGTTCATATGTACACTCAGATACGCTTTTCTGCTCCCATGATCTCACTTGGCTTGTGAGAGTGAACACAGAAGTGTGAAAGTGCATCTTCAGGTCATATAATGTTCAGCAAATGTCAAGAGATTTAACAACTGAATTTATATTGATGATGGCAATTGCATAGTTAAATCTTTTCTCCCTTACTTGGATATTCATCACTTTAAACCATGATGAGTAACTTTCAAATAGAAAGTTTTGTACCAAGGGGCAATACACATATCCCCAAAATAGCAAGTGCCAAATAATTTGAGCCTTTAGACTGGGTAAATCAAAACTGATTGACAGAGGGTGCATCCACACATGCGCTTTACTGTGAGTTGACTAACTAGCTCTTCAGTAAAGTCTCATAGTCTAGATGTGTGCCCAAATTAATTAATTCTGCCATAGAATAGTACTGTCTGGGACAAGTACTATCCTAGGGCATGGTAATTTATGCTGTCGCAATGCACATGTAGACAGTTACTGGGGTATGAGGATGCTACAGCACAGAGGCTGCCTGCTGGCTAGCCCTGCACTGTAGCAACCTCGTGCCCCAGCCAGCTCTCCACAGCCCAATGCCACCCCCTGGAGCCTGGGGCTAACCCCCTGAGCCCCTGCCAGCCCAGGGTTGCTCTGCCTCAGCTCAAATTGCTGCAATCTCAGGAGCACATGTAAGCACTGGATCCAGGAAGAGCCAGCTCCAGCACAAAATGCACCAGAGCTTAATGCATTAGAGTAATTGCATATGGAGATGCACCCAGAGTGGAGCAGATCTACATCAGCAGGGCAGTGATCTATAGCATTAAAAGTATTTTAACATGTGGTGATCTTTCTGAGTTCTTTGCAACAGCAGAATTGCTCTATTATTTTTCTGAATCCCCAAATAAGTGAAAACTAAGAGCTGGCAATTCCCAAGGGGTGCTTCAAAACTATTGGTGCCTTGAGTCCACAAAGGTTGAAAACTACTTCAGCAGGGGGAAGCAGCTGCAAGTCACAGATCGTTGCTTCTAAGTGTAATGAATCCATGGCTGCATGCACACAAATAGTATGTTCATCAGCAAATGTGCACACATTTGGCAACAGAACAAAACCTTCTGATCTCTACAACTAAAGCAAAATGGAAAATCAGAATGAGTTGTAGGCGAGGTTGCATTAACACAGAATTCCTGGATTCATTTTTAACAAGTGAACCTCACCTCAGATTCCTAGTGGGTGACCACTGACTACAGGTGCTGAGGATAAACATCAGGGGTACATGTGCACAAGTTTGGAGGCTGGTCTGATGCGCTGTAATTACAACAATTAATCGAGTAATTACCGTGCTGCAGCCAGCCTCTGCATCTCATGTATCAGTGTCCCCGCATTTCAAAATGGCAGCAGAGGCACTTCCACCATTTTGAAGCAAGGGGTCACTAATATATGAGGCACTCTGAGCATATTAATTAGAGCAGCTCTAATTAAAGAGCCCCTTCCCCACCTCCAGAGCATGTCTAAAAACAGCCCAGGAATCTAAAAGACAGGGTAAGGTAGACACAAAGGTCTAGGTCCTTCATGCCCTTTAATTCTCCTTCTGCACTTATTGACACCAGAAGGCCAACTGGAGTTATGTGACCACAGTGATACTAAGGGAACACACCATTCAAAGACTTTTTTTATTTTGTATTTATTGAAGCAAACCAGGAAAGCCAAGGCTGCAACTGAACTCCAACTAGCTTCGAGCATCAAGGACAATAAAAAGTCCTTTTTCAGATATGTGGGGAGCCGGAGGAAAAGCAAGAGCAACACTGAACCCCTGCTGAACCAGATGGGGCAACTGACACCCAGGAAAAAGCCAACCTATTAAATGGGTACTTTGCGTCAGTCTTTCATCAGTCCCATGGGACGCCCATGCCCACTATGGGACAGGGAGGTCCAGGTGAGGGAGATCCCCTGCCCTCCATCAATGTCGACCTCATGAAGAACACCTTGAAGGTATCCAGCCTCCCAAGTCAGCCGGCCCTGACAATCTACACCCCAGGATACTCAAGAAGCTGGCAAGCATCATAGCCCAGCCCCTGGCATGGATCTTTGAGAACTCCTGGTGCTCTGGTGTTGTGCCCGAAGACTGGAAGAAGGCCAATGTGGTGCCCATTTTCAAGAAAGGGAGGAAAGT
>NW_017728997.1:31749287-31764988 GCF_001723915.1 Gavialis gangeticus | reverse complement strand
GAAAAACCTGCAGCATCCTTATAGGCTCAGCAGTGCTACGCTGGCCAGCACTACGGAAGAAAGAGACTTGGGGGGTCATCATTGACCACAAGATGAACATGAGCCTTCAATGCGATGCTGTGGCTAGTAAAGCGACCAAAACGCTGGCTTGCATCCATAGATGCTTCGCAAGCAGATCCTGGGACGTCATTCTCTCACTGTACTTGGCCTTGGTGAGGCCACAGCTGGAGTACTGCATCCAGTTTTGGGCTCCAGAATTCAAAAAGGATGTGGAGAAGCTTGAGAGAGTCCAGAGAAGAGCCACGCGCATGATCAGAGGTCAGGAAAACAGACCTTACGATGACAAACTGAGAGCCATGGGGCTCTTTAGCCTGGAAAAGCGCAGGCTCAGGGGTGACCTGATGGCCACCTATAAGTTCATCAGGGGTGACCACCAGTTTCTCAGGGAACGCTTGTTCACCAGACTGCCCCAAGGGATGACAAGGTTGAACCGTTATAAACTACTGCAAGACCATTTCAGGCTGGACATAAGGAAGAATTTTTCTTTACTGTCCGAGCCCCCAAGGTCTGGAACAGCTTGCTATCAGAGGTGGTTCAAGCACCTACATTGAACACCTTCAAGAGTAAACTGAATGCTTATCTTGCTGGGATCCTATGACCCCAGCTGACCTCCTGCCCTTCGGGTGAGGGGCTGGACTCAATGATCTTCTGAGGTCCCTTCCAGCCCTAATGTCTATGAAATCTATGAATTATAGACTGCAAGGCTTCCGCATATTCTTCCTCCTTATCCTCTGAATTTCCCCACAGGTCCACAACTCCACTGCAGTTCACCACCAAATTCTCTGACTTCTTGGGAGGTTGGCCATACACATCCACTGTCACAGAACACTGGGCCCCACTGCATAGCTCTTATACCTCAAAGGTCAGAATCAGAGAGGAGTTCATAAAGAATTCCTCTATCAAACATCAGTATTTCTAGGATTGTGAGGAGAGTGATCTTACTTGTCTAGTTGTGACCAGGAGGGACTAAGAGAAGGCATCAAGGAGACATTCCAACCACCTGAATGTTGTTGCTGGAGTCATCTATTTTAGATAGCAAAGGCTGCTAGGCACAGCTGTCTTCCATCCCCACCTGAGGCCATGCTGCTAGTCATTTTTAATTCTTTTGAGTACAGTCAGTTAGTTCCCAAGGGATAAACTTTTGCTGTGTGCGTGTCCCTTATCATCATTTTAGGGCTCAGGTGGTAGTGATACAAGAAAGTCCTACTCAGCAAATCTGCAAGAATCAAGGCCCAGTAAGAAATCAGAATAGCTCCAAGAATTTCTGCTGTGAGCAAACACACAGCACTCCTTCCAGGTGATTCTCTGTGCTGGCCTCATACAGCTACTGAAGACTATTTAGAGGAACAATGTCAACTTGAATGTTTTAAGTTTCAAAGAACAAGTAATTTGCAGCACTACTTCTGACCCAAAACTCCTTGCTATTTTTTTTTATTATGATAATTACATTTTGTAGGGGGCAGAGTGTTAAGTGTTTTATTTATTGCTGTGTAGATAACACATACAACTCACTGACAATACAAGGGACATTAGCTATTTCAGATCCACAAAGTCTATGAACTGAAGAGGAAAAAATATTTTCCTTATTCATTTCTCTTGAAATTACAAGAATCTTAGGTGTTACTTGTAACAACAAAAAGTAACCGATCACACAGAGCGGTGATTACTTAAAGTTGTTTTTGTCCCTTAAAATAAAGGAAATGGAACAGTTAAGGCAATCATTAAAAACAACTGTAAACAAGTGTTTTTTATGAGGGGTAACATATGCTATGATGGCCAGGACTTGCAAAAGCTTTTAGTGATTTTGATACCATTATTTTCGGATGTCAAAAATGAGGATTTGAAATCGTCTTATTCACAGCGTGGTTGCTTTGCAACAGGCACAATTGCAAATCCTGGCCTATATTCTTATTTTCCTATTGAGTATATAATGAATAAATAGGGGTACAGTGAAGCCTAAGAAATTGGGTTGGGCTGGTAAGTAGTAGCTAACAAAAGCACTCCACGTAATGCTCTTGTCCTTTTTGTGACTCAAATAACTTTCCTCATTATCACTGCATAAACACTCAATCTAAACAAGAGAAATAAGGATAATTTCTTCTTTGATTTTGAATACCTACTTCTCCAGGGGAGAGAGGGTTTAATGAAGCTAAAGACAGCACTTGTTAAAACAGTATTTGAACCTAGCTTGAGACTAGCTTTCAGGCTTAAAACTACCATCAGTTTTTCTTTATGGATCCTCAGTGAACACAAAGCGTTGTATTTCCTAAATGAACTTAGGCCAGCAAGATAAGGAGGTTACACTGAAATGTCATATAATCATAGAAAATTAGGGTTAGAAGGGACCTCAGGAGGTTATCTAGTCCAACTCCCTGCTCAAAGCAGGACCATCCCTAACTAGATCCTTCCAGTCAGGGCTTTGTCAAGCTGGGCCTTAAAAACCTCCAAGGATGGAGATTCCACCACCTCTCTGGGTAACCTGTTCTAGTGCTTCACCACGCTCCTAGTGAAAGAGTTTTTCCTAATATCCAACTTAAACCTCCCTTGCTGCAACTTGAGACCATTGCTCCTTATTCTATCATCTGCCACCACTGAGAACAGCCCAGCTCCATCCTCTCTGGAACCAGGCTGTTATCAACCCTCTCTGAGTCTTCTCTTCTGCAGACTAAACAAACCCAGTTCCCATAATCTCTCCTCATAAGTCATGTGCCCCAGCCCTTGAACTATTTTTGTGCCCTCTGCTGGACTCTCTCCAACTTGTCCACATCCTTTTTATAATGGGGGCCCAAAACTGGACACAGGACTCCAAATCTGGCCTCACCTGTGCAGAATAATTGCTTTCCTCAATTTCCTAGCAGCACTCCTACTAATGCAACCCAGCATGCTGTTAGCCTTCTTGGCAACAAGGACACATTTGTTGATTCATACTGAGCTTACTGCCCCAGGTCCTTCTCTGCAGAGTTGCTGCTTAGCCAGTCAGTCCCCAGGCTGTGGCAGTGCATGGGATTCTTCCATTTTAAGTGCAGGACTTCACACTTGTCTTTGTGGAACCTCGCAAAATTTCTTTTGGCCCAATCCTCCAATTTGTCTAGGGTACTCTGAATCCTAGCCCTACCCCCATCATATCTACTACGTCTCCCCTCCCCCAGGTTGGTATCATCCACGAACTTGTTGAGGGTGCACTTCTTCCCATCTTCCAGATCGTTAATGAAGATATTCAACAAAACTGGCCCCAGGACTGACCTCCTAGGGCATTTCACTTGATACCAGCTGCAAGCTAAACACAGCTACCTGATCACTATCTGTTGAGCCCCACAATCCAGCCAGCTTTCTATCCATCTTACAGTCCATTCATCCAACCCATACTTCCTCAGCTTGCTTGCAAGAATGATGTGGGAGACTGCATCAAAAGTCTTGCTAAAGTCAAGGTATACTACATCCACTGCTTTTCCCGCATCCACAGAGCCAGTCATCTCATCATAGAAGGCAATCGGGTTGGTCGGGCATGACTTGCCCTTGGTGAATCAATGCTGACTGTTCCTAATCGTCGTCTTCTCCTCCAAGTGCTTAGAAATGGATTCCTTGAAGACCTGCTCCACGATTTTTCCAGGGACTGACATGAGGCTGACCAGCCTGTAGCTTTCTGGATCCTCCTTCTACTCTTTCTTAAAGATGGGCGCTATATTTGCCCTTTTCCAATCATCCAGGACCTCCCATGATTGTTACGCGCTTTCAAAGATAATGGCTAGTGGCTCTATAATCACATCAGCCAACTCCCTCAGCACCCTTGGGTGCACTGCATCTGACCCCATAGAGTACACATCCAGCTTTTCTAAATAGTCCCTAACCTGTTCTCTCACCACTGAGGGCTGCTCACCTTCTCCCCAAACTTTGCTGCCCGGTGTAATAGTTTGGGAGCTGACCTTGCCTGAGAAGACTGAGGCAAAAAAAGACATTGAGTACTTCAGCCTTTTCCTCCTCATCTGTCACTAGGTTGCTTCCCCCATTCAGTAAGGGACCCACACTTTCCCCAACCTTCCTCTTGTTCCTAACATACTTGTAGAAACCCTTCTTCTTACCCTTCACATCCCTTGCTAGCTGCAACTCCAATTGCGTTTTGGCCTTCCTGACTTCATCCCTGAATGCCCGAGCAATACTCTTAGACTCCTCCCAAGCTGTTTGTCCAAGTTTCCGCTTCTTGTAAGCTTCCTTTTTGTGTTTAAGTTCATTAAAGAGTTCTCTGCTAATTCAAGCTGGTCACTTGCCACATTTGCTATTCTTCCTGTACATCAGGATGGTTTGTTCCTATGTCATTAGTAAGGTTTCTTTAAAATACAGCTAGCTCTCCTGGACACCTTGTCCCCTCAGACTAGCCTCCAACAGGATCCCGCCCATCAGTTTCCTGAGGGAGTCAAAGTCTGCTTCTCTGAAGTCCAGGGTCCATACTTTGCTGCTCTCCTTTTTTTCTTTTATCAGAATCCTAAACTAGATCATCTCGTGGTCACTGCTGCCCAACCTGCCACCCACTTCCAAATCCCCCACCAATTATTATTCCCTGTTTGTAAGCAGCAGATCAAGATGAGCCTGGCTCCTAGTTGGTCTTTCCAACACTTGCACCAGAAAGTTGTCTCCAATAGCCAGTATTCTGGCTGTTGTCTCTTGGCAAAAGGCAAAATATTAGGGCTGTGAGAAATTTCGACAAGTGTTTCCTTTCAAAGCTCCTTTGATGGGTTTTGAACTCGAAATATTGCAATCGAAATGAATCAAAAGGTTTTGGAACAGCTTCGAAAAGAAATGAAGGCACTCAAAACGTTTTGAAACTTTTGAAACGTTCCAGGTTTCAAAGCAGACCCATGGCGGGAGGTGGGGAAGAGCCAGGGCTGTGCTCTGAGCGGCTCCGCCAGCCCCACACAGCTCAGCCCACAACCAGGAGGCGAAGCGCAGCCCTGGCTCTCCCTTGCCTCCCACCACTGGACTGAGCTCCATGGTGCTGGCAGAGCCGCTCAGGGTGCAGCCCAGTGGCAGGAGGCGAGGCAAGGCGGACCAGGGCTGTGCTCCGAGTGGCTTCGCCAGACCCATGGAGCTCAACCTGTCCTCTCTCCACTGCTGGACTCCTCCCAGGGGCACGAGCCCCCAGATCTGCACACGGGATGACAGGAGGCTGCTGCTGCTGGCAAACGACACGAGTTTTGCTTGTCAGCATCTTGAGGTACAGTTTCCCAGAAACCCCTGCACCTAGCTCCTTGAAACCTGGCAGGCTTCATGCCCTCAGAAAGGGCTACCATCCCTCCAATTTGCATCCAAATCACGCAAGAAATTACAAAGATATAGGCATTTTCATGATTCCCCATTATAACCTATGGTCAAAACGTCAAAATAGTGAAACAGTTTTGACTAAACGAAACGTGACAGTGCTTTGAAACAAAACAAAATGACAAAAGGAAACACTGTCCCTTTGAAACAGCAAAACAGAAGTCGAAACAAAATGGTGTTGTTTCGCACAGCCCTACAAAATACGTTTTTTGTTCCCACATAAAAATGACAGTACCTACTTACGCATCTGCTTTTAACTGGCTTTGATTAATCAATCAAGCTTTCTATTAGGGCATTTTCACCTGTATCTTTCAGAAAGGTTTCAAACTACATGCCCCTTGTATTTGAAAGAACCTTAAGAGGTCACCAAGAAAAAAAAGAGCTATTACACAAAGTATTCTCTCTCTTATTGGAATTACAAAGAGAGAGACCACATTTCATTTCACTAATCACCCAACACGTGGGTATACTTTCTCCCCACAAAAGAGACTATACTTTAGTGTTTCAGAAAGTGGATTTTTGATGCTCAAAACTTAGGCATTGTAGGCTCCCAACTGGTGTAGATCCACATAACTCACTGGTGTCAAAGGAACTATATCAATTTACTTTAGCTGGGTACATCAACCTTCATGTCTCATGATTCCATGTCTTAGAAAACGGTGCATTTATTTCACTGTGCTTCCTCTTAATTTAGATCAGGGTGCACAATAACTACAACCAAGATTAGTATGTTTTGGCACTTCAGTATGATTAGAGTTTCTTAAAAAATTGTGTCATGTTTGGGTATTTCTCTTTGTTGTGTCATGTAATTGTTCCTGATCTAAGAGAAAGCAGCTCCAGGATTGAGAGTTAAACTGGTCTTGTAAAAACTAATGCATTTAAACTAGGCCTAAATCTTTACTGCTACCTGTGGTAAATACACTGAAATATGTATAAGAAAGTAGGGGGTAAGGTTAAGTTATCTAAACTGTACTTTCTGAATGAAAGTTTCCCTAAAGATTTGCTAATGGGATATTGGGAAAATTGAAAATAATGAAAAGATGCTAACTGTACTTACATGCTTTCATGTGAGAGGTCAGCTCAAAGTTTTAATAGCTTATACATTAAGACAATTTTTTGAACAGTACACTTCCAGTATGACAAAACAGACATGGATTTTGGAACAGCAGAAACACTTGCCTTGGGGCTTTTGCACAGGATGAGTTTTGGCCACTGGTGATTTGGTTTTGGGTTTCCTTCCAGTTTGATGGATACATTGTACAGGGCTGATGTGCTGCAGCTCGGTGCATGCTTCCAATGTTGGGTTTGAGTCAATATGACATTTGATTTGAAAAGGAGCACAAGGGCAACCTGCAAAAAAAGAAATTAATCAATATTTATTTCCTCATTAATTCTTGAAAGCAGCCTGTGCTGGCTCGGATAGCTTGGCTTGTACCAGTTACTTCAAGGGGAAAATTTAAAAATAAATACATAAATAAATAAATAAGGCATTCACTTACAAACAACAATTCAAAAACATCCAGTCTTGACAACCACTTGCAACTAGATGTTTAGTAATATGCCAGGAACCTTGGTAGACATTTCTTCAAGCATTTAGTAATTTATTTACTAAAATGAACAAGTAGTGAACAACTACGGGGGTAAATATATACTTTAAAATCCTTTTCAATAGAATTCCTTCAAACAGAGGCTCAGGTGCACTTGGAAGCATTCTGCTTGCCATGTCAGCACCTATATTCACTCATAATGTTGAATTTAGAAATGCTTATGATAGACCAAAATACAATAAGCAGACCGCAGTTGTTTTAAAGAATTAGATTAATAACTTAAATCATATCCCACTGCTGCTTGTTAAGGGCCTGTAATATGCAAGACAGAAGATACCAGTTATCCTTTATCAAAGGGTACGCAGCTTGAAAGATGTAGATTAGACATAATGCAGTTGAGAGGAGACAAAAAGGAACGACTAACATGTTTGTTTTTTTAAAATGTGATACTATTGACAAAGTTCCTGCAGGAATAAAACAATCCCATCCCATTTAACACAGTGGTGGTTGGATTTTGTTTGCTTTTATTATATTTTCAGTGACAAGATTGTAATCATGTATCAAAAGAAAGCTGATACCTGGTTTGCTGTGTCTAAAGCCCTACTGATACTTACTGTTCATAATAACTGCTGAATATGAAAATTCAGATGATATAAATACATTGCAATTAATGGGTTTTCACCCACTTACAGTGGATCTGAATTTGGTCTTTACCCTTTTTTTCCCGTTTTCCTATCAACTTCAAAAGGATCAAAATGCAACATTTTAGGTATGTGCTCAAAGTGTCGTTCTTGATACTTTCCTGAACCAAGGCCATTGTTCCAAGTAACTTCTAATATCAGAATTTAAAAAAAAAAGGAATTAGAAAGGGAGAAGTCTCTTTTGAGTTTATTTTGGGTGTTAAACTACATTAAGTGTGAAACCACTTTCCCGTTTCTTCTTTATTGTCTTAGCTTCCTGTTTGTTTTGGTATTTCACGCAGTTCCACCCAAACAATTTTTTTTTTTAAACAGGAAGAAACATGAAAGTAGATCTGGATTTGGGGAAGGTGCAATACATAAAACATTTTTTAAACTGTGTTTTAAAATGGACTGGTTTTTAAGTCATCTGTATCCCTTGAAGTGACAGATCTTCTCAAATACTTGAGAAGGAGTGTTTAACTCAGGGTTGGGCAATTACTTCAACAGGAGGGCCACTTAATGAGTTTTGGGCACCTGTTGAGGGCCACATCTTTCTTTCCCTTCGCTATCTTCTATCCCTCTCTCCTGTCTCTCTGTCCCTCTCTTTTGCTGTCTCTGTCCATTTCCCACCCTGGAACGCACCGGAGCTGTAGTTTGCTGCAGTGGGCAGGCAGCAGCATCAGCTGTGGATGCTGTTGTTACATTCAGCAGCCCAGACACAGAACCTGCTGCCGCCCTCCAAGCATAGTGGAAGCTCCTGCCCAGAGCTCTGACTCAGAACCTACCGGTGCATCAACTGCGGACCCAGGCAGGAGCTGCTGCTGTGCCAGGAAGGCATCGGAGTCAGCTGTGACACCACCAGCAGGTTCCGTGTGAGGCGCAGCCAGCAGGATGTGGCGCTCTGATGTGGAACCGGCCGGTGGCGGGTGTCACAGCTAATGCTGATGCCCGCTCAGCGCAGCAGGAGCTTCTGCCTAGATCCATAACTGCTGCATCAGCAGGTTCTTGATTGGGGCTCCAGATGGGAGCTTCCACCGCGCCAGGAGGATCTGTTGGTGGGCCAGTTCTGGCTCACGGGGTGTATTTTGCCCACCCCTGGTCTAACTACACATGAAAGTAAATGTCAGTCTTATGTAATTTATTCAGGATCAGGGAAAGAGCTTCACAAATTCAGTGTACTTAGGGAGAGATTCAAATCAAGATCAGAATCTAAGGACATGTAATTACAACACGACAGAGCAAACCCAATTAATCGAGACTGCTGGAGCATGGTAATTACTGCACTCCAAAAGACTCCAACATCACATGCATCATTTCACCCCCGTGCTAAAAAATGGCAGCGGTGGCACTTTAGCTAAAGCTCATTCGACAAGCTTTAGTTAAAGCACCCCCGCCACCATTTTTCTGCACAGGGACACTGATGAACCTAACTGTAGTGGGGGGGGGTCCCAGGCACCTGGCGAAATCGATGCCCCTTCCTCCCCTCTCCCTCCCGTTCTAGGGCAGTCTGTTGTCACTCACCTCCCATGCCTTGATGTAAACGGATAAAAATGTGGGAGGCTGCCCTAATTGTGGGCCTGGTGTATTAGACCAAATACATGACTCCAAACCATCCCTACACCATGTCCCATGCCTTGCAGATAGCATCCAAATCCACTATTACTCCCCGACCCCCTTACTGGGCCACACTCTGCCTCGGGCCCAAGTAGGCCTCAGGTCCCTCTAGGTGGACCTTGGCCCCTCACTGGACCATACTTTGACCCATCTCTGAGCCAACTCCAACCCATCTCTGGGCCACACACTCACTCTCTGGACCTTTCACTCCTTAGGCCTGAGGTCCCTCCTGGTTGACCTTGGCCCCAAGCCTTCCTCCTCTACAGGGTGACCCACAAGGCAGGGGGGTTGAGGCTTTCTAGTGCCCCATCCTCACTTTTCAAATCTACTTTTCAGGGGATTTTTTTGAGCACAGCTATTAAAACACATTTCCAGCTGAAATTCAAGACTTTACAAGCACTAAATTTTAATCATATAAAGTTTCATTTATCAAAAGAATGCTCCAAGTTTGGAATGGTAATTATCAAAACAAATGAATATCCAAAGTGGCTTACAAAAATATGTTAAGTCTACATGCAGAATTCCCATTGAAAGTAACTGCGTAGGTATGTTAACATGTAAGGCCTTTCAGGAAGGGACTTGGTGCTCATAAATTTTTGGACAACGGTTTACAGCAGGAAACAAATGAAAAATAGCAGATCAAGGAGAAAATGGGTCAGCAGAGCAAAGAGAGATCTCAGTCTTCTGGTAGGTATTCAGCCCAGCCATCTGTTGATTAAGATTGCAATAAACATTCATTTCCATATGCCCACAGTCTTCTGTTAAAAAAACAAAACAAAACAAAACTTAACAAGGTGATATTTTTTATGGTTGGTCTTTGCTCCTAGGTGAACTTTATGGAAAGTCCCTTCAGCCACCTCTTGAAATATTCTAACTACAGATCTATGTATGTACCCAAAACCAAACAAAGCATACAACAGTGGTTCAAATGGCTGATGCTGGAAACATAACATCAACCTACTTCTCAGTGAGGAATGAGTTCTCCTGAAAACAGAGATATTGGTTCCCTCTTCTTTACCCTGGCATGTGGCCAGCTGGAGTGTACCAGGTCACCCCTCTTCCACCTTCTCTTGAGGTTCTGGTTGCACTTTTCTCACATCTTGTAATTTATGTACACCCTATCCATATTCCCACAAAATCCAAGGACCTTCTTGTCAGGGGTACAACTGGGACATAAGCAGCTGTCGCTTAACCCTAGAGGATCACCACTGAGGAAATCAGGAGCACACAAGGTCAGGGAAGGAAAGGGTCCCAGCTAAAGTCAGGGGATCAGGAGCAAACAGGTAAGGAAGCCAAGATTTGTAAGTGACTGGGACGTAGGTAATTACCTTGGGAAGAACGAAGAGCCAGTGGGCAGTCAGGAACAGGAAGCAGGGATCCAGACCACAGGCCCAGGGGGCCTGGACAGAGACAAGCAGGGCAGCAACAATGCATGAAGGCAGCAGTGACTTCTGGCTGCCAGCCTGGCCATGGCACCAGCTGTTATTTTTCCACACACACCCCCCTCCAAATTGGCAGCCAGGGCTTCTGCCTCAGTTATCCCACCTTAGTTACGCTACTGGCTCTGGAGCAGATAGTTATAGCATCATGGGACCTGAATGTAGGTGTTCACCAAGCTAAGCTAGAAGCCAGGAACAGGGTCTCTGAGGACAGGGGTCTGGAAACACAAGGCAGAAAGATCATGTAGAAGCACAAGGGTCTGGGCTGGAGTCTAAAGCCATGAAACAGACAGGCAGGAACCAGGAACAAGGATGAAGCCAGGAAGCCACTAAGCAGGTCCCAGGGAACAGGAAACCAGGCACAAAAAGTAGGACCCAGGGAACTAGGAATAAACAAGAAATTCAAAATCAAAAGATAGAAACCCAGAAACTAAGAACCTGGAGTCCAAAGCCTGAGACTGGAGGCATCTATCCTGTTGAGCAGCCTGTGGGGCACTGAAAGACCTGCTACTTATAAGCAGGCTGCCATGCCCAGACAACTGACAGTAGTTTGGCTACTGGCAGCCAGGCCTACTCAGTATCCAGGCCAGCTAAGAGCCTGCTTGCTGCTCTGACTCCTGACAGCTTCAGTCAATCTCTTCCTGGCCCTGGCCAAGCTGTTCATCTACTAGACCAGGAAGGAGAGGCTGGCTAGAGAGGACCTGGGTGACTGCAGACAGAGTTTCCATGCTGAGTTTCACTGGACAGTGTCCAATAGCCAGCACCCTCTGCTCAGTGTCCTCCCTTGGCAGTAACCTGGTAACCTTCACTCCCTCCTGTTTTATCATTTGATGTTCCAAGAAATCAGTTGTTGTGCACTTAGTGGCCTCTGTCTAGCCATTGAGTGGGGCTTGTAGATCCTTGTGGGCCAAGGCCCGGAGTCACTGCACAAAAAGTAGGCCTGGCTGAACAAGCCAGCCTGCAAGGCAAGCAGTACAGCTGCCTCACACCTTCAGTAAGTACCCAACCACTTTTTTGCTCCACTAGCCAACTGTAAGAAAGACACTGGCAATTCCATCTCCTCCTGCTCCATGCCTGCACCTCTGGAGAAGCAGAGAGGAAGCATGCTCTATGCTACTTCAAGTGCAAAAGTATATAAAGGTATAATAAGGAAGTTCCTTCAGCCATTATTTTCCTTGATATCACTCTAGGGAACATCTAGTGTAACTAGGGAACATCAAGGGTAACAGTTTATTCTTGTTGTATACTAGGACTTGCCTCAATGAACCCAGCCCAGTTACTATACCAAAACATTTTTAATTCATAAAAATTACCATTCTGTCATAAATAGCTGAAGGAAATATTCCTCAGGTGGTATTAATTGCTATAGCTGCATGGACTTTAAGGAATCTATGTTGACTGACATAAGCTGAGAATCTGGCCTAAAGCAACTAAAGATAGGTGTGCTTAGGCTTCTGTGCAAACACCTTGTAAAGTCTTAAACCACTTCCTTTTAACAGTGACAAAACAATAACAACGTGTTGCCTCTTTTGATCAAAAATTTGACATCTTTCATGTCACGCACATTGCTGTTGGCAATGGGCGCTAGTATACACGATGGGGGTTTAGTCCTCAGGGCTGCATTCTATGCCCCCTAAATTGAAATGGTGGATATTTAATTGAAACCCACTGTTTCAATCTATGGGTTTCCATTACTTCAATGGTGAGGGGACTGAACCTTTTCTTTTTTTCCCCTCCAGCGGAGCCTGCCCACAGCTGGGGGGGGCAAGCTGTCAGTGGGCTGAGTAGCCCCTGAACTGTGGGAGGTCCCAATCCTTCCCTCTGCAGTGCTGGCACCCTCTGGGGCCACTCTAGCAGGCTGCTAGTGGTCCAGGTGCTCCCCCAGCTATTCCCCAACCCTGAGCTGGGGCAGCACCTGGCCTCCTAGAAGCCCCAAGGGGCACCACCACTGCAGAGGGAAGGACCAGGGCCCCCCACAGTTCAGGAGCCGCTTGGCTTGTCAGCAGCTTGCACCCTGGCCACAGGAGAGGTAGGTAGGCTCCACAAAAAAAAAAAAAGGATTGGGCTCCTTGCCCGTTCTACCTTCAGCAGGCACCTGCTGATCTTTTTTTTTCTGTGGAGCCTGCCCGCCTCTCCCATTGTCAAGGAGTGAGCTGACTAATAGCTGCAATACATCTGCAATGATGCAGACTCATTTAAAACCCCCAGAACTCCTGCACATGTACAATATGATGCCATTAAGCCACACAAAGTGACATTTGCATTACGTGTACGTGGTAATGTTGTCACATGTACAAAATGCCCAATAGCATTCATATCATTCACCAGCTTGCTGCACATCATACACAAACACTTATTTACACTGCATCAAAGGAACAAGAAAACAAAGCTACATAGAACTGATAACTAAATAAAAAAAGCCCGAGGAACTCTGAAAACCATTAGACCTTTAAACATCAAGTGCAGTCTTGCCTAGTATCGAGAAATATAACTTGTGTGAAACCACGGAAGTGATGAGGCTCCTAATTTTTTCTTTTACTACACATACAAACGTAGTGCTAAAGACCATTTCTGATATGCAAGACAACTACCAATGCAATGAGAAAATGAGTTACTGACTGTGAATTATATGCAAAATTCCTTTGGCAAAAACACTTATGGGCTCTTAAGAAGGATCCAGGCAGCTGCATGAACGATGATATGCAATTGCACTCTTCAGTAACAGTCCCAGTAGGAACCTCCAAGAAACTGGTCCTTCCCTCTTTCTTGCTGGCCCTGAAGGGACAGTAATTTGCTGCTAGCCAAGGCTCATCCCCCTCTATGTCATCACCTGTTTCAGAGGAGAAATCAACATTCCCCTATGGCTCTGTGCAGAGCTGAATGCCCAGTTACAATCTAGCCTAGAATGTACTGGCTATAACTGTACCAAGAAAACAGAAAGCAGTATATTAAGACAAAGCTATTTGTGTCCAGTTACTACAAAAAAATTCAAATAATAAAATGTCATTTCCAGGGCCTGGTTGTTTCTTCCTGTACACTTTGGAAATAGTAAGATTATTACAGCATGACTAAGTTGTGAAATACGTAGGCAATGCCAAAAGTAAATAAAAGAGATAGCACTGGGAGACTGAAAGAGAGAAGGACCTAAGTGCTAATACAAATCTATTTGCAAACAACAGATTAATTTGAATTTTTAAAAGGCACTTAAGAAAAAGTTGGTACAATGCTACTGTCCAAGGTTGATTATACATTTGTGTTTTAGTGAGACACACTTCAAAGTAAGAGAGAGTGCACATTACTAAAGCTTGGTTTTGTAATGTGTGACCTGCACTCATTATTCCATTCAAATAGATCATGCAAACACTTATGCATACCAGTAAATTAAATCATAAGGGAGGTCTCAGTGTCTTTGACATGACTAAAACTCACACTGATACTTCATTTCATTCACAAAACTGTACGATCAGCCCAGTGGAAGCACAGAATGAACGAAGGACATTAGGTGTCAAAAATTCTCAATTATTTGAGCACAGTAAGACTGGTATTGAATGTTTCCCCAAATATTTAATTAAATTTAACTGACTGAAATAATCCAAGTTCCTAAAGATACCCCAAATTTACAACAACTTTTGGCCAAATGCCTGCTTTGACTTTTGCAGAAGAGTTTCAGGAGTCATATTTTTCATGGAATGATGCAATTTCTCAAGAACTTTTCATACCAGTTTCCTCACCTCCTGGCTAAGTTCAAAAGAAAACCTATATTTTCGTAGACACTCCTGGATGCTATTTCAGGCTTGAGATTCTTTAAGTCTATTACATATTTCTATTAGATCAAAATAAACAGAATACAAAGGGATACATTTCAGCTACTCTGCTGAGTTTGAAGTGGCTGCACGAATTTATATCAGCTATGGATCTGGCCCAAAACCTTTTTACTAGTCCAGTGACCTAATGGCAGTTCTATGCATTGAACCATGTTAAAGTCCCAGGCCTCTGTTCAAGCTATGGAGGCTAGGAGTCATAGAATCATAGAAAATTAGGGCTGGAAGAAGGGGCGATGCATAGAGGGTGCAGAGAGGTGCATGTGCACCCCCTGAAAGCACCAGTGCACCCCTTGACTGGCTGCGCTCACCACTTAGGTGATGGGCAGGGGGAGCAGGTGGGAGCACTGGTGCCTACCTGCAAACACAGGCAGATCGCTGCATCCGCTCCCAGAAGCGGCCGCAGCCACTCCCAGAAGCAGCTGCAGCAATTGGCCACAGCAATCAGCTGTTGCGGGATTGGTCACAGGGGTTCCTCTGGGCAGCAAGATCAGTCGTGAGAGGACATCCCCTCCCTAGGCAGCGAGATTGGCAGCGAGGGGGAATCCCCCCTGGTTGCAGGGGGGCACGTGTCCCCCCGAATAAGGCAGCACCAGTCACCCATGGTTGGAAGGGACCTCAGGAGGTCATCTAGTCCAGGGGAGGGCAATTATTTCGGGTGGAGAGACGCTTACCGTGTTTTGACAAGCCATTGAGGGCCTCCGGGGTAGCCTCAGCCCTTGACAGGTGCCCCACTACTGGTCGCCATCTTGAGGATGGAAGTTCCATTCCCTAACCCCTGACCTTTGGCACCAGAAGTCCCTCCCCTTTGTGCCCCCCCCCCAAAAAAAAATTACTCCTTTCAGCAAGGGATTTTCCCATCTCTGAACTAGAAAAATACCAAATTATATTCTAAAAATCAAATATACTACAATATTCATTAATTTCATTTAAAAAAATATTTTTGTCTTGATTTACATGTTTGCGTAGTACACACAGAGGTGATAGTATAATAGCTTAAAATTAAGTCTTACTCTTTTATATTGTGGCAGGGTGTGGGTGGGAGGTGGGGTATGGGTTTGTGGGTATGTGGGGAAGGGTGTGTGTGGGTGTGGGATTTGTGGGGGGTGGACAGGTGTGAGTAGGTATGGGTTTTGTGGGGGTCTTTTAGTGTGTGGGGGGAGTGTGGCTGGGGAAGCTTGTGGCTTTTGTGGGGGGGGGGGGTTTTGCCCCAGGGTGTCCCCCCTT
>NW_017728997.1:31732330-31749223 GCF_001723915.1 Gavialis gangeticus | reverse complement strand
GGCTTGTGTGGAGGGGGAGGATTTGCCCACAGTGTGTCCCCTCTTACGCAGCAGGCAGAGCCCCCACCAGTGTTCCTACAAGCCTGGGCTCTGTGTTCCTGCCGCTCCTGGCCCCAGGGCACTGGCATGGGCCCTGTGCTCCCACTCGCTGCCACTTGCCCCCACTCTGCCACTGCTGCCCTTCTCCTGCCCTTCTACTTCCCTGTCCCCCACTGGCTGCTCCACCACCATGTCCCAGCTGCTCCCGTGATCCCGGCACTACAGCTGGAAACCATGTGATGTCAGAGTGTGTTGTGTGGGCAGGAGGAGGAAGCAGGTATATAGCTGTAGCAGGCAGGGGGAAAGGGCAGCTAGCAGACACGCAGAGCACAGTGGCAGCCAGCTGGGAGCACGGGGCCCATGCTGGTGCACCAGGAACAGCGTTGGCAAGGCCCAAAATGGGGCAACAAAAGTGCGGGGCCCAGGCTGCCAGGGGCTCTGTGGAGCTGGGCTGTGCTGCTCAACCAGGAAGACAAGGGAGCCAACTTGGCTCCATAGAGCCCCTGGCAGCCCAGGACCCACACTCCTGCTGCCCAGCTCTGGGCCCCGGTGCACCGGCACAGGCCCTGTGCTCTCACCCAGCTATTGTGCGCTCCATGCACCCGCGCACTGCCCCTTCCCTCTGCCTGCCACAGCCATTTCCCTGCTTCCCCCCTCCCCACACACACAACCTGCCCACCAGCACCACGTGTCTTCCAGCTGCAGTGCTGGTACTGCAGGAGCTGGCCCAGCCAGCCCTGTGGACTGCGCCAATAGCCCATGGTCCTCTCCTGCCTCCCTCTCCCACCCCTCCTTCTTATCTGTATTTCCCTTGGCACAGGGAGGCAGGAACAGTCCCAGGCCAGAAGCCTCCAGCAGCCTCTGCTGGTTTGGGGTGGGCGGGGCTGGGCCAGACTTGCTGCTGCTGCTGTTTAGTTCTGCCACCAGTTCCCCCAGGGTCCTACTGCCTATGGCTCCTGCCATCTTTGACAGGCAACCAGGGGCAGATAAATATTAATTTTCTAAATTTTTTAGGGGCTCCAAAGCCCAGATGAAATAGCTGGGCAGGCCATATCTGGCCCACAGGTCATATTTTGCCCACCCCAATCTAGTCCAACCCCCTGCTCAAAGCAAGACCGTCCCTAACTAGATCATTCAGGCCAAAGCTTTGTCTAGCTAGGTCTTAAAAACCTCTAAGGATGGAGATTCCACAACCCCTCTGGGAAACCTGTTCTAGTGTTTTACTACCCTTGTAGTGAGAAAATTCATCCTAATATCTGTCCTATCCCTTGCTGCAACTTGAGACCATTGGTCCTTGTTTTGTCATCTGCCACCACTGAGAACACTATAGCTCCATTCCCTTTTGAAGAACCCTTCAACTAGCTGCTATTAGATCCCCCTCGGTCTCCTCTTCTCTAGACTAAATAAGCCCAGTTTCCACAGCCTTTCCTCAGAAATCATATGCCCCAGCCCCTGAACCATTGTGTTGCTCTCCGCTGGACTCTCTCCAACTTGTCCACATCCTTTCTGTAGTGGGGGGCCCAAAACTGGACACAGTACTCCAGATCTAGCTTCACCAATGCTGAATAGATAGGAATAATCATTTCCCTGGACCTACTGGCAACACACCTACCAATGATCCCAGTATGTCACTAGCCTTCTTGACAACAAGAGCACACTACTGGCTCATATTCAGCTTATTTTCTACTGTAACCCTTAGGTCTTTTGCAGAGTTTCTGCCCAGCCAGTCAGTCCCCAGCCTGTACTGGTGCATGGGATTGTTCCGTCCTAAGTGCAGGACTCTGCACTTGTCCGTGTTGAATCTCATGAGATTCCTTTTGGACCAATCCTCCAATTTGTCTAAGACATTCTGAATCCTAGCCTTACCCTCCAGCATATTTACTACTCCCCCCAGCTTCATGTCATCTGCAAACTTGCTCAGGGTGCACTGTGTGCCATCTTCCAAGTTGCTGATGAAGACAGTGAACAAAACTGGCACTAGGACTGACCCCTGGGGCACTCCACTTGATAGCAACTGCCAACTAGACCTTGAGCCATTGATTTTTACCCTCTGAGCCCAATGCTCCAGCCACCTCTTTATCCACCTTATGGCCCATTCATCCAGCCAATACTTTCTTAGCTTGCCTGTGAGAATGCCATAGGAGACAGTATCAAAAGCCCTACTAAAATCAAGGTACGCCACATCCACGGGTCTCCCTGAGCCAGTCACCTCATCATATAAGGCAATCAGGTTGGTCAGGCAGGACTTGCCCTTGGTGAATCCATGCTGACTGTTCCTAATCACCTTCTCCTCCAAGTACCTAGAAATGGATTCCTTGAGGATCTGCCCCATGATTTTTCCAGGGACTGAGATGAGGCTGACTAGTCTGTAGTTCCCTGGATCCTCCTCCTTCCCTTTCTTAAATATGGGCACTATGCATGCCCTTTCCCAATCATCCGGGACCTCTGCTGATTGCCATGAGTTTCAAAGATGATGACCAGGGGCGCTGCAATCACATCAGCCAACTCCTTCAGCATCCTTGGGTGCATCCCATCCGGCCCCACAGACCTGTATATGTCCAGCTTTTCTATATAGTTCCTAACCTGTTCTTTTGCCACCTTTGGATGCTCCTCTCCTCCCCAAGCTGTGCTGCCCAGTGCAGTACTCTGGGAGCTGACCTTATCAGTGAAGACTGTGGTGAAATAGGCATCGAGTGCTTCAGCCTTTCCTGCATCCTCTGTCACAAGCTTGCCTCCCCCATTCAATAATGGACACACACTTTCCCTGATCCTCCTCTTGCTACCAACATACTTGTAGAAACTCTTCTCGTTACCCTTCACCTCCCCTGCTAGCTGCAACTCCAATTGTGCTTTGGCCTTCATCGCTGCATGCTCAAGCAATACTCTTATATTCTTCTCTAGTTATTTGTCCAAGTTTCCATTTTTAATATGCTGCCTTTTTGTGATGTACTTTACTGAAGATTTCCCTGCCAAACCAAGCTGGTCTTCTGTCATACTTGCTACTCTTCCTGAGCATTGGGATGGTTTGTTCCTGCAATCTCAGTAAGGCTTCTTTCAAGTACAGCCAGCTCTCCTGGACTCCTGTCCCCCTCAGACTGGTTTCCCAAAGCATCCTGCCCATGGGCCCCCTGAGCGAGTCGAAGTCTGCTTTTCTAAAGTCCAGGATCCTTACTCTGCTGCTCTCCATCCTTCCTTTCTTCAGGATCCTGAACTCAATCATCTCGTGGTTACTGCTGCCCAAGTTGCCATCCACTACTACATTCCCCACCAATTCTTCCCCATTTGTGAGCAGCAGGTCAAGAAGAGCATGGCCCCTAATTTGCCACTCCAGCACTTGTACCAAGAAGTTGTTCCCAACACTTTCCAAAAGCTTTGAGGATTGCCAGGCACTGCTGTATTGCCCTCCCAGCAGATGTCCAAGTGACTGAAGTCCCCCATCACCAGGGCCTGTGATCGGGAAACTTCTGCTAGCTGTTTGAAGAAAACCTCATCCATTACTTCTTCTGGGTCTGGTAGTCTACAGCAGACCCCCACAATGATATCACACTTGTTGCTCTCCCCTCTGACTCTAACCCAGAGACTTTCTACAGACCTATCTCCAGCTTCATACTGGAGCTCTGAGCAATCACATGGATCTTTTACGTAAGTGCAACTCCTCTTCTTCCTCTCCCCTGCCAGTCCTTCCTGAACAGTTTGTACCCATCCATGACAGTGCTTCAGTCATGCTAGCTCCCACCAGGTCTCTGTTATTCCAGTCACGTCATAGTGCCATGACTGTAAGAGGACTTCCACTTCTTCCGGCTCATTTCCCAGGTTCTGTTCATTTATGTACAGGCACCTGAGGTAACTAGTTGATTGCCCCAATTTCTCAGGAAGTATGAGAGCACCTTCTTTATTGCCCCCTCCTGCTTGCTTTTCCTCCAGATCCCCCACTTACCTTAGGACTTTGGTCTCCACCCCTCAGCAGACCTAGTTTAAAGCCCTCTGCACTAGGTTAGTGAGACTGTTTGCAAAGACACTCTTCTCTCTCTTCATTAGGTGGATTCCATCTTTTCCCAGCAATCCTTCTTCTTGGAGCAACATCCCATGGTTTAAGAAGCCAAAGCCCTACTGGCAACACCACCTGTGCAGCCAGGTATTGATCTTCAGGTTCAGTTCCCCGGACCCAGAGGAGACTCACTTGGGGCAGGCAGCAGCTCCTCCCTGAGGTGAGACAAGGCAGGGATGAAGCCTGGGGCAGGGGCTGGCGCAGGCTCTGCTAGTCCCGGGAAACTGCTCCGCGGGCTCCGCTGGCTCCAGGGAACTGTTCTGCTCCCCTGCACCACCTCGGGGAGTGAGGAAGCATGTGACATCAGGGTTGGGGAGTGGAGCAGTTTCCCAGAGCCCGCACCACGCTTCAGCCCCCTAGGCTTCAGCCCCCAGGCCCCAGTGAAGCCTCACTCGGGGCAGGCAGGCTCCAGCCCTCCAGGCCCAGGCTCCAGCTCCCGCTGCCTGCCCCAGGTGAAGAGTGAGGAGCTTATCTTCAGTAAGTGTCCCACACCGCACCAAAAGGGGGAGGCGGGACCAAAGCGGCGCACTCATGGACTGAAGTGGTGCTCACAGACCGCTACTCCTTAGAGGGAACATTGGTCAGAGGGCCAGATGAGCCTCAGTAACCCCCCTGTGACATCTCAGATCTGGGCTCCGGGCAAGCAGCAGACCTCCTGAGACAACAGGTCAGATCAGCAGATGGCTCCCTCCATCTGCCACAGAAGTGAGTGTCCAACCACCACCAACCATCGCTTCTTTTTGGTGGTGGTTGTCTCGATGCTTCCCCTTGCTGAGGCCTGGCCTGTCCTCCTCCACCAATGGAAAGTGTTCCTCCCTCTCTTCTGCTAGCACTGAATATCTATTCTCCAGATGACTGCTGCAGGTGGAGGTGAAGATCTCTGCTTCCTCCCAGAAGTCACAAGCCTCCAGCTTCCACCCTCCTGGGAGTCCATGTACTCTTTCTTCTCTAGCACTGCCTCTGGCCTTTCTTCCTCCATAGTCCTAGAGGTCTCCTGCAGAATCGGATCAATTAACTCCTCCTGGCAGAGGATATTTTGCAGCCTCGCCTTCTCCTGTACTTCCTTGCCTGTTCCCTGGGAGACACCACCAGGAGGCACCACTCACATTGCAGGTGCCCTCTGACCTGGCCTTCACTGGAAGGAACCTGCTAGATGCAGTCCCCACAGCGCCAAACCTGGACCTGGATGGAAGTGTTGATGGTGAGTGGTTCTGCTTGGACAGAAACCTCACACAGGTAAGCAGAGGCAGTTACAGTGGCAGTGGCTCTGGTATTACAATGTCTTCCAGCCATTTCCCTGGGTCTCTTAATCTGCCTTCTCTCTCTTACTGCTCTTCTTCCAAGCACACCTTCCTGAGAGAACTCACCTGAAAGCTGGCCTGTTTACTGCTCATTGACACCAAAGGGTTCCCTTTTTTCCTGTTTTATCATGCCAAGCTGAAAAGCACTCCCCTCAAAAGGTGGGGGGGAGTGGCCCACAAACTGCTTACCTTGTTTGCAGGCCCTGTTTGCAGGCTCCCTGGTTGCCTGGGGAGTCTCCTTTTATACTTTAACACAGGGAGTCCTCTTAGGTTAATATGCTAAGCATCTAAGGGGAGTCTCTGATGCACAACAGGGAACTGTGAGGAATATTACATTCCAAGGTCCTTCCCAGGTTCTGATTTGGCATACCCACACTTGAAGATTCAAAAGCCCCTGCTCATCCCCAAAAAGGGCTCACTCTTGTACATGCAAGGCACTAGACCAGTGGTGCCCAACCTTTTTGCCCTGCGGGCCGAACGGGCAGTCCAGTGGAAGAGCTCCATCCTGCTGCAGGGGAGTGCACAGCCCAACCCTTATCTGTCCTCCAGGAGACAGGGGGCAGGGAGCAGCTCTGTCCCTATTCAGAAGTGTGGGGCAGGGCATGGAGGGACAGGGTGGAGTGACCCCGATCTTGACACAGGGAGGTGGGCGGGAGGGCAGCTGGGCCCCAATCCAGATGTGCTGGGGTGGGGGAAGGTAGGGCAGAGAAATCCTGATCTGGACACAGTGAGGGAGGAGCAGCCCAGCCCTGAGATGGACACATGGAACTGGATGGGATGGAGTGCCTCGGATTCAGACCCTTGAAGAGAGGGAGTGGAGCAAAGCAGCCCTAATCCAGAGCTGCTGGGGGAGGGAAGGTTGGGGAGCAACCCTGAACTGGATGCAACTGGGGGGGGTGGAGTGGGCCCCTATCTGGATACATGGAACTTCTGCGCCCCCCCAGCTGCCAATTTTTTCCAACCCACTGGGAACACCGCGGGACAGATATCATGGCTCCATGGGCCGGATTTAGCCCATGGGCCAGAGGTTGAGCACCCCTGCACTAGATACATGCACAATTTGGGAAGCCAGATGACAGACCTGCTTGTTCAAATATGGACATGGAACCCTTTGCTAAGTGCATACAGCTGCACACAAAAGTAGGTGCAAAAATAAATTCAGAGGACAGAAAATATACCCCTACTATGCTGACAGTGGCTGCTCTTAAGATTTTTCATCCAATCCCTTTTACTAGAAGAAAGGTGTTTCTGGATAACTAGAGGTCTACTGAACTCAAGGCAGCTGCTGGCCAATTTTGTGGGCAGATCACGGAGCTGGCAGCTATTTTCATGGGCCAAATGTGGCAGGCCCCCCAAATGTGCCTGTGATTGGCCAAGGGACCTGGTAGTCCAGCCCCTCACTGCTGATGGGCTGCAAGGGCTGTCTGTCATGCGGTCCTGGCTCCCCCCCACTGATTAGTAGAGCAGGGCGTGGTCTTAAGGCAAACAGCCCTTGCAGCCACCTTGCGGCAGCCACCTTGCCATGCCGGCAGCCCCTCTTCCCCCAGTGGGCTGCATGGCCAGCCAGCAGCATCCACAAGGACCCAGAGGGTGCCAGCATTTTATTTTTTGGTAAGTTTTTTTTTTTCCAGGGAACCTGATCTTCCACAGAGCCCATGATTTTTCATGGAGCCTGCCCAAAATCATGGTTTCTGTGACAATTGCAAAATTGAGATTTTGGCAGGTCCCCAAATATAACATTCTTCTGCATGTTAAGAAGCCTGGTGCTGCCACACAGTTGTACTCTATGGTCTGAAGAGGTAATACCCTTCACAGTTCCCTGCATTTGTTCCTGCCTACAACTGCATGCACAAGTAGTACAACCACAGCAGCTGAGCCTACTATGCACCTGCTGGAAAGATGGTGGGGCGGGGGGAGGGATTTTCTGACCCAGTAAATAAAAAAACACAAAAGTCATGCCTAGTGGAGAAAACTGTTCTCAACAAGCTTTTAAAGAGCACTCTCTCCTCCACTGAAGCTTTTCTTCAGTGGCTTCTCTATTTATTACCATAGTAGCCTGAAATAGCTATTCTAGCATTGCTAATTTAAAATCCCAGTGGCCAAATTCTCTGCCAAATCGCATCCTGTAAAATTTCAGTTAAGTCAATGGATGGGTCTGAAGTTACTGACTGGGTCAGTGATCTGAAAGCACACAAGGGGAGGCTGCTCAATTTTTTCACCTTTGTGTAAAAAAAAAAAAAAAAAAAAAAAGCATAAAAACATCTAAAGATTTACTTTATTGTAGCTTTTCCATTCTGGGCCTCACTTTGTAATAAAATGCAGTACGTGCACTGTTTCCCAAGTACAAATTGTGTGTCAAGTGTAAAATGTTCCAATCAGCAAACTAAGCAAGATAATTTTATTACGTCTCAGCTCTGCTTTTCATGTTCTGTCTTACATGAGAAACAGATACACCATGTGGAATGCCTGCATTGCATGCTTCCTTAGAGGAAAACTTAAACCACTGACCACTGAAAACATAAGGTAGGTCTAATCTAAACATTTCAAAAAAGTATGAACCTAGTAATATTCTAAGTCTTTTTAAAGTGCTGGTAAGCAAAAAATCTTGCAGCTGCTCTTGGCAGCATTTTTGTGGCTAACATGAAAGCAGAGAAGTACAGTATAGGGTACTTCAGTATGTCCAACTCTCTGGATGCACACTTACAGCTGGCTACTCTAAAGAGCCTCTAGTACATTAAGTTACTTTGGAGTACAGGTCCCTGTTTGGATGCCTGCTGTGAAGCTGAGTGTTTTTAAAGACCGGATTCCAGATTTTGCATGCGTGATAACATCTCTAAGTCCCAACAGATTTTTATTGTTACAAAATGTTAATGATCATGCATTTTCAACTAAAATGTCATTTGATGCGATCTGTAACAGCACTGTCCAGCATGTATCATATAGCTGAAGAGCTAATTATTAGCCCTGTACTGAGACGCATAAGACATTTTTACAGTCCTAAATCACAGTTTTCACTTATGCCACGTCCTCATAAGCATTGAGGCCTTCAGGACAAGAGGCTAGTGTTGTGCTAGTGTTACCCTCAAGCACAATACCTCTCTGTGCTCAGAGCTAGACAGTACAACCCCTAGCAGGACAGAAACAGCTGGAGGTGAAAGGAAGGAGTGACCCGGGCACACAAAAGATGAGCCACTTCAAAATATCCACTGGCAAATCAGAGGGACCCCATCACACACTATGGGTGACACCTGTGGGTGCCCACCTCCTTCCCATGGCTCAATCTACCTGCAGAAAGAAAGTCATATGTGCTCTGCCAGCAGGGGATCAAGCTAATTGAGTAGTGTTAGAGCAAACACCAGTGCTGTAGGTAATCACTCTAAGTACACAGCATGTGGCAGCAGGGGCTTTTGAAAATCTTGGTGTCACAAGGGTTACAGAGCCAAGCACAGTGCACTTTAATTAAATTAATCCTGCAGCTGAATTAAGGATATCAGATCTCATAAAACATATCATCATCCAATTTCAGAACATACTACAAAACAATCTTTCACTATCTTCAAAGTTTCCAGAGACTTGCAGTTCCCCAAATATAGCATTTTTCCTGTTTTTTTCCCATTCCATGTACACCAGTTTTCCCTGTCCCTCTCCTTTTTTCTCTACCCACACAGATGTATAGATCTCTCCCCCACACACTGCCTTTGCCATCTGGTACGCTCTTATCCCCCAGCTTCTGTTGCCTAATTGACTCCAGGACTGTTTTCAAATGTCATTTAAAGACTCATCTCTTCTTCCTAACCCATGACCCTTAACCCTCTCTAATACCACAATCAAATTCAACTTCCTATGTATCTCTTTGTCCAGACATCAGTACTCCTTTTACCCCTGCTTTAAACAGAGCTGCAGGTGGTGCCAGTATGTGAAAGTCTGTAGAATCAAACCACATGTCAAGCAGCATGGAAGTGCTGTGTGAGTCTCCCATACAAAACTAAAACAAATTAAATTAGTAACAAATATTGTTAATACTGCACCTTTTCTTATGCTACTGATGCATTTACGAAGTAATACCCCTGTTATTCCTGTGCCACAGACTAATAGAGATAAGACAGCATTCTGTTTAGAAACAAGCAAAAACCCAATGCTCACTACATTCATGGTTTTATGTTCAAAGAGATAAATATCACTTACTTGTGCTTTGGCTGATAGACCCACATTTTTCTTATTTGATCAAGCAGCAAGACATCCAAAATAAAAATGCAAGTCCCTGCTACGACTCACACAGCATCAGTCCTAAAATGACAGTGCATTTACATTTCTGGTTTATTACGTGCCAACCTTCACACTCACAGGAACTGAAGGGTTTTTTCTCCTTTTTTTTTTAAACATGCAGTGTGGTTGTTACAGCAGAAGTTGATAAAACTTTGCAAACCTCATCTCTAAAGAACTCTGCTAAATAGACGTTAATGGATGCTGCTTTGAGATGGCAAAACTGTTCTTTGTTTTTATAAAATCAAGTTTAATCAATGTCTTCTGAGACATGCTAAGTAGGATACAGATGTTCTGCAGGGCAATTACTGCTAATTTAAAAAAAAACAGCAAAGATGGTAATAAACTCAGATGATAACACAGATTGTGAAAGATTTCTGTTTAGATCAGTTCCATATTATTGAACAAACAAAGAACTTTTTGTGCAGTGATGCACAGCAGCCATTTTGGTGCCAGCAGCAGGGGTACAGGAAAGAAACTCGACAGCTTCAATTCTGGCCACTTTGAAGCTTTGCAGGGCCACCACTCAACATCCCCTCAACAACAGGAGCAGCACTGGCTCATCCTCTACACATTAACGAGCTTACACTGCACTGTTCAGAGCTTCTTGTACAGATCACTTTGAATCTCACCAAAAGGTTGAGTGAGGTCACTGCTGGCAGAACTCCCTAAAGTCAGAAAGTAAAATTAATGCTACTGTGAAAAAGCAGCTTGTATGGAAACGACCATATTTACTCATCTACCCTCCCTCAAACCAGGTATCCTAAGTGGTGGTGCATGCTTTAAGTGGGGAAGTTGATTTTCATGCTGGAATTAGGGCATGGCAACACCAGAATGGCTGACTAGTGCACTGCTCCGTTCCTGACCAAGGGCAGGAGGGGTGCAGTCCACTCCTCAGTCTCACTTGCCCTCTTCTTGAAGCGCCACAGCTAAGATTTAACCCTGTCATGGCCACTGCTCAGTCAAGAGCAGCTGCATCTCCTGCGTGCAGCCAGGATTCAGCCTGGCTGAGCCTATGCTGCAGCAGGGAAAATCTTTTTCTCTTTATTTTGCCTTCCCAAAAAAAGGTGAGCAGCTTATCTGAAAGGTATGCAAGAGAAGATGAAGAGCAGTGACAGACCACAGATACTTGGAATACTTCCATTAAAATGAAACGTCTTTAAAAAAAGACAAAAAAAAAAGAAAATGATTTTCACAGACATTTCCCATCCTCTTTTTTTTTCTAACCTGTTCTCACAAATTAGAGTCATGGTTAGGAACTGGTGAAAGAATACCAAAAGAATACATAAATGAATGACAATCAGGTTAAGAAGGGGAGTGTTGGTTCCCCAACTTCCCAGCAAAGGGCTATTATTCAAGGTTTTGTTATTGATCTGGAAGAGCTGGACACTTCAGCACCCAAATTTATTTGGACCCATAACCTCCTAGGAGGGCTGTGAGGAACTTGTTTCAGGTCATTTGTACTATGGAAGAATACAGCCACAGCAAACTTGAGACAGCCCCCACAAGAAAAGAAAACTGGCATCAAGCTAAACTAAGCCAAAGATGGAAAAGACCTAATAATGTATCAAGGCCGCCACCCTGCAGGGCAGGAATGTTTCTAAGCAAACGTATGTGCACTAGCCAATTGCCCATCAAGAATGATGGGTGAGAGGGAAGTAGGTACGGATGGAGCCCTATGCCCCCTGCCCCACCGTCCAGACCCACTCCCCCCTTCCCTCCTGCTGTTTAGGGTCCAGGCCCGTTCCCCCCCTCCCCGCTGCAGTGGTGGGGAGGATGAGCAGGCCCAGGCCCAATGCGGGGGAGGACTGAAACCAAGGGTGGGGAGAAGCTGGGCCACCGTGGCAGGGAGAGGAGCAGTGGGTCCGGACTGGCCTGGTGGCGGTGCCAGGGGGACAGGAAGAGTGGACTCAGGGCCAATGGGGGGGGGAGATAGGGGAGAAGTGGGCCTGGGCCTGAGGTGGGAAGGAGGCCCAGTCCTCCCCTCCCCCAGCCACTACTGCTTCAGGCCAGGGACACTGCTCTGCCTCCACCGCCATGTTGGGTCCACTCCCCCACCCCATGTTGGGCCCACTCCTCCCCTCACGTCAGGTCTGGGGCCACTCCTCCTCTTTCCCCAGCACCACTGTCACAGCCCACCTGCTCCTTCCACTCCCGTGTTGGGCCCACTCCTCCCCCCAACACTGCCTGGTTGGCCCCGTAGGCAGCAATGAGAGAAGAGGGGAGGAATGGGCCGAGGCCAGCGCCAGTGGCCTTGCCCCCCTGCAGTGTCCCAACCCCACTCCCCTCCCCCATGCAGCTGCTGCCATCACCTCCAGTGAGGCCAGTTCTGGTGGCCTCGCCCCACCACTCCATCCCATGCCCCCATCATCATGGCAGCGCATTGCCACCTGTCCCAACACTTCTTTGCACCCTGATTGGCTGTTTGTCAGCCAATCAGAGTGCAAATAAAGCGTTATAGACAGACAGACAGACAGACACCTTAAGGCTTTTATAATATTAGAATTTTTGTTTTCTCCAACCTAGTGTCCAATGTCTTATGTGATGGGGCTGCCACAGTTCCTTTGGAAGACACTTGCACTGCATGTTACCCATCACAAAGAGGGGATTTTCCCTAACACTTAGCCCAAGTTTTCCCATTCTCTCACCCCACAGCTTTTGGTAATAACACTGTGTGCGCCCTCCTAAACAAATTCAGTTTATTCTTGGTGTTTAAACTCTTCGAATAAAGGTAGACACTTAACTCACTTACCCAATATTTAGCTCAGCCAAAACCAACATAACAAGCCTTTTCATTCCCATGAGCTGGTCCAAAAAGAATCTATAGTACTGCCCTAATTTTTATTCTATGACTAAAAAAAAACACCTGAGTCTATTGAGGCATATTTTCTACAGATTCATGCTGCTTCCTGTTCATTATACATGTGTAGACAAACTAACTATACATCTAATTAAGAAATATTTTGCAGATAGATGTGTGCATGTTGTGAAACAGTCAAGTGCAGTTTCTTTTTACCACCTGTGGCCTCAGAAGAAAATCTTCTCAAATAAATATGATGCTTGATGCTGCCACTGCAAGCCCCACACCGCCATGGCGAGGCATCCCCTGCCCACCTGGCAGCAGCAGGGGTAGCAGCGTGGAGTTGTGTGCTGCAGGCAGGCAGGGGGTGCCTTGCCATGGTGGGGTGGGGCTCATGGTGACCGTACTGAGCCTGCCCGCCCCACTCTGCCCTGCCACTCTGGGTCCCTCCTGTTGGGCTGCAGAGGCCCCCTGGGAAAGGACAGCAGGGTGGGAAGGCATAAGCCCACAGCAGGCAGACCATACCCACCCCCCACCACAGGCTCCGCTCCGGCCATGCTACCTGTTGAGGAGGGGAGCCGGGCTCTGCACTCCACTCCCCACTCAGGCCACAGCAGCCACCACCTCCCACAGGCAGTAGCCTGGGTTTGGGCACTGCTGGGGGAGGCAGGAGGCTGCAGACACAGGCCCCTGGACCTATAGCCCTGGCAGGTGGGGAGTGAGGGGCTCTGGCAGGCTCAAGGGGGTGTAGGTGGGGAGTGAGGGGCACCAGCAGGTTCCAGGGGGCTGTGGTTGGGGAGTGAGGGGCATGAGCAGGGCCAGAAGCCAGTGGGTGGAGAGTGAGGGGCACCAGTGGGGCTGTGACTTGGGAGTGACAGGCACGGGCATGGGCAGAGCACCGGCATATCAGGATTGCTCCATGCCACAATGCAGTGGTGGGGGACAGCTGCAGCTGGACCTACATCCTGGTGAGTGAAGGGGGCAGGCGGAGCTCTGATTTTCCATAATAAAAAACACAAAATCAAAATCCAAAATTTATAGGCATTTAGAATTTATTTTAATATAGCAACTGAGGCACTGGTAGGCTTCCAAACTGCTTTAAATTTGTAAATATATCAATAAAAATTGTGTTCAACTGATACCTATATAAAAAGTGGTGTTTCATTTTAATCAAGGAAAAAGATGGATTTGGGGGGGTTTTAATCAGAGAATGTGTAATATTTCTTTTTAATCAGAGAAAACCAGGACCCCTGGTTATAAGTCCTAATAACTGCTTGCCCTCCATACACATTACAAAAGCAGTAAATTATCAATACCTGCATGGGTGACACAGAAGTCCCAATCAACCAACTATCAGTCAACAGAGAAACTTTAAACCACTCTTCCAGACAAAAAAAAAAAAAGAATTTACTGTTACCTTAGAAGAAGGTCTCTTTCTCTGATAAAAAGGAAAGAAACTTTGTTACTGGGAAAAGAAAATTATTCTGATAAGAATGTCCTCAGTAAAATTAAAGGTTAAGGCAGGAAGCTATTGTAGCAGAAGAGCGCAAAGGCTAGATTCATGATACAAAGGGAGATTAGAAGGAAGCTTGAGGCATGTTAAGGATTCTGCAGCTCTATATACAGAGATATAACAGGGATTTAACCCTACACAGAAAAAATGAAAGAAAAAAAAGAGCCTCACATAAAGAAGGAAACAGAGCTAAAAAGAGGAGAATATTAAAGTAGTTTCCAGTGAAAACATAAACCTATTAAATACAAAAACCCAGAAATATATTCACTGGTTTTCTTTGATAAAGATGAAACATCATCCAGGTTCTCTGTGGAAATATGTGACGAAAACAGAAAAAAAAAAATCACTTCAATGACATACTAAACCGATTCCTCTCTTTAGTGAAGTATAAAAAGTCAAGAAATGAGTTTGCCATGTTCCAGAGGGCCAACATTTCTGCAGCCACAACCATGATGCCCCACCTCTATTTCTCCAAAGAAAGGTAAGCTAATTTCCTCAAAACTCAGTCCATATGCCACAGAAAGACATTCCTACATGGCCCAACCCAGCAATTGCTTCAACCTTGTATGCAAGGAAAAAATCACCAAAACTAAGCAACTAATAAATAACCAAATTTCAAACAATGGGTTTCTATGAATTTCAAAGTTAATTATCCATTTTCTATTAACTTAGATCCTGTTTCACCTCACAAAGAAGGAACAATCCAAATGTAATAAGCTCACAAGTATATTTAAGCTAAATTCAGCCATTTTTGTCCTCTTGCTGTTGTACTCAAATATCAGAATCTTTATCTTTATTTTATTTCTATATCTCTATCACAGTAACCTGGAAGTACTGGATCTATAATCAGTGACATCAGAGTGATGGCAAAATTAAATTTTGTGTGCGTGAGCTACATTTTCCACCTGTTAGTATGGAACTGTTCAGCAACACATTATTACATAAGTAATCTATATGAATATTAAATCTCACTTTACATTATTACACTTTGCAACCAGAAAACTTTCTTTGCTCAAAGCTACATATGCTTAAATTCTTTATTTTCCTCTCATAGCTTATTCTGTCTTGCATAGCTATGATTAATTCAGCAATTCTTTTGTGGACTTCCATAATGTAGAAATACCTTCCCACACATTTTTCTAAACTGTTGCATTATTATTAAGTACCAATAAATAAAGTACCATATTCACTTGAATCCAAGACAAGGTTTCTTCCCCTATTCAATATGTGCAAAGTGGGGGGGAGATACCTGGTGCCAGAGTCTGCAGGGGTGGCAGAGACATGGGGGACAGGCGGCGGGGGGAGCAGGCAGCTGGTGGAACAAGTGGGAGGGTAAGGAGTAGGGATCAGGCTGCTTGCCCCGCCCCCCCACTACCTGCCCACCCTGTGCTACTTTCTGCACCGTAGCAGTGGGGGGGGGGAAGAAAATTTTAGACAACCCTCCAATACTTACATAAATTATACACAAATATCAATTATCCATGTATAGCATCTAATTATTGGAGGGTCCTCTTAAATTCAGTTATCTTGGATTCAGGTAAATATGGTATTTAATTCCTCACTGTGGTGCTGGAAACAGACCAGAGGATATAACTAGCCAACTACTAGACACTTTTCATCTAATAAAATTTTTAAGTTTCTCAAAACTTACACTCAGCCCATTTTTAGAGATATCAATCCAAATATCTGAAGTAAATATAGTAGGGTAACTGCAGATTCATTCCCTAGAACTGGAAATCAATAGTCATTTTATGTTTACTAAAGGCAAAAGAAGGAAGTAGCTAGACCAAGAAAAATTCAATAAAAAATTCTAGTGAAACCATTTGCTTGACTTTTTCCCTAGAAAGAATAATTATGTTTCTCTAGACCCAAATAATATGCATAACAACATTCCATGACTTCAAGATAACAGATAGAGGAGAAAACACAAGTATTTCCTCATGTACAAAGTAAAATAGGATAAACAATCCCAAGACTGCAAGATAAAGTGGTGGGGAAGGGAGCAGAAGAATGGTTAGGGAGGAAGCTTGGGATAGTTGTCAGCTACACTGACACCACATGTGGCAGAAAGCCACAACTCTAGTTTCCACATGGTAGCATCCTGTATGCTAAGTATACCATCGCTAGAAGCCTCTGCAACAGTACTAGAATGTTAACTTTTTCCAGACCCTGAAAAAGATCATTACCTTTATTGACAGTAATAGTAGTGATAGATTCTTCATAGATTCATAAATTTATCCAGCCTTATATAGGCTTCAAACTAATTTTCTCAGAAGGTAACTGTTACAGGTTCTTTCTGTTCCCTTGCCATTAAAGCCATCTTACCAGCATAGACCCCAGAAATGGAAACCAAAACATCCAAAGACATCTGTCTGCCAATCCTAGGTGCCACAGGGTTGCTTTTGATTGACAAACATATCACCTGTGATTCTGTCAGGGAAGGACAGCATATGAAACCACTAGTACGCTTGTTTCACATAGGAAAATTTCTGGGGTTTGTTTTTAAATTAAAAATACAATTTATTCTTACCTTCACACAATTTAGTCTTACCTTCTCAGATCTCTCTTTCAGTACCCTTCAATGTGTAAAACATGACCCCTTCCTTGGGATAAGGTGGTGTACAACCAGTGGAGGGGGGGTGCTATCTCCAAAGAGGAGTATACCTCCTCAGCTCGGGCCTGTAGGCGGGCTGTCAGGAAAGCTAAGGCGGACATAGAGCTAGGACTAGCGTCCAAAATCAAAGATAATAAAAAGTCCTTTTTCAAACATATAGGGAGGATGAAGAAAGCACCGGGAAATGTGGGGCCCCTGCAAGATTCTCTGGGCAATTTGGTGGTTGCGCCAGAGGAGAAAGCAGACCTCTTTAACCAATTCTTCACCTCCGTTTTCTTGTGCAGGGACCGGGACTTCCCTGCTGTGATAGAAGCC
>NW_017728997.1:31713134-31732049 GCF_001723915.1 Gavialis gangeticus | reverse complement strand
ACTCACTAGGGGGGACCAGAAGGGTTTGGGAGAGACCTTGTTTCCCCTAGCGCCCCCTGGCATAACAAGGAATAACGGCCACAAGTTGTTGGAGAGTAGGTTTAGATTAGACATCCGTAAGAACTACTTCACAGTTAGGGCGGCTAGGATCTGGAACCAACTTCCAAAGGAAGTGGTGCTGGCTCCTACCCTGGGGGTCTTTAAGAAGAGGCTTGATGCCTACCTGGCTGGAGCCATTTGAGCCCAGTTTTTCTCCTGCCCAGACAGGGGGGTCGGACTTGAAGATCTACAAGGTCGCTTCCAACCCGACTTCTTTGATTCTATGATTCTATAAAAATAATGTATTTAACTGAACTCTACTGTTAAGGCTGAAAAGCAGAATAGTCACAGAGCAATTTCGTTAGTTCTTTCGTAGGAAAACAAAGAATATGTTTTCTTGATGGGTTGAAGGATTTTTATTATGATGAAAGAGCCCTGATTTAGATTACACTGATTATACTAATCAAATAACTTGTTCCATGTTAATAATTCTCCTGAGACTTTACATCAGTCCTGTTTTATCAACAGAGCAATACCAAAACAGACCATTATTCTAAAGTCTAAAAAAACTGCATGCAGGTTAGATACAAACATAAGCTATTATTAAACAAAGCTATTCTGATTTGTTCCCTCAGATTATATACATCTGGATGATTAACTGCTCTCTGGGCTGCTTTTCCTATAATTGAGATGAAGCTCGCTGATAGGAATTCCAAGGATTACCTTTATTTTTGTTAAAAGGAACAAAAAAAAAATTAGGCCCTCTGTGATTCACAAAATTGCTGTGAAGGTTAGAGAGTGAGTGGGTACTTATTAGTATAACCAAGGCCCCAACCCCTCACCCTAAAACTGAAAAGTTTCAAAGAGCTTGATAACTTTTTTCATGATTTATCATTTTTACACCACCTTATCAGTTTTCACTAATGAGACAAGTGGGTTTCAAACAACATATGACCCTCACTTCACCTTTGCATTGCTCCGTTGATGTGCATTTGAAGCTTCTTAATGATGTGCATTTGCTAAATGAGTGTTTACTCATGTTCATGTGCACAGTATAAATCAGCCTTCACTTATGATGTAATGAAAATATAATGCATCTCATGAGGCTGTCCCAGTTAACAGGATTTTTAAAAGCTCAGAATGTTGCATCAGTTTTATTATGCCGATTAATAGACACTGCTTATTAAACAGTACCTTTAAGTACTAAATTAAATAAAAGCTGCATGTTCATTTCTTTATTGCAGAAGCTACAAGCTCTGTTAGCCGGCAGGAATCCCTAAAACCTGCACCTGCAATAGAATAGAGCAGCTCAGGAACATCATGTTTGAGACCTGTTCCTCACTGGATACAGTCTGCCCCAAGGTGGAAGAAAAGGAAACACAGGCTGGTGCAGGAGCACCAACTCTGAGGCTTACACCAGTCCTTTACCCAGAAGAGATCCCTTGCACAGGGAGAACTCTACTGGCTAGTGACAGCTGGAATCCATCCACTCTGTCTCATTTTGGTTGGCACCAAGTGGATAGAGAGGACTAAAGAAGCCATACCATCAGAGGCAGTTTTTTCTGATGGCAATCCACCGTCTCCACATGGACACATAACACACTACTTTTTAATGTAGGTGTTAATAAAGGGAACTTCAACTATTAAAAATGTGTGATGTGAATTGTTAAAAGGGCATTCTGAGAGAGGAAGAGACAGCCAGCGGGGTTTTTCCCCCACTTTCCCCTTCCCATATGGCAGGGAGAGCAACGCTGGAATGAGAGGCTGCAGCACAGCAGTTCCACAGCAGCCTGAGCCTGCAGATCAGTGGGAGAAGACGGCGGAGCCCGGGAAAAGAGCAGGCCAGAAAAGAAGCGATACAGTGGGCATCAGGGAAAGAAATGGCGAGAAGCAGCGAGAAAACGCCACATGGAGGAGGAAGCCGGGGGAGAGGCTCCGAGCAGCTCACCAGAGGAGTAGAGCCGCTGAGATATCCCAGCAGAGCTGAATGAAGGCAGCAAGCTGACGAGAGGCCAGAGCGAGGTGGTGCCAGCCGGGAGCAGACCTGCCAAAGCAGGTTAGGGCTGGGAAGCCATGTGTGGCTCGCCCAGAGAGCTGAGCCAATGGTCCATCCTGGTGAAGAGTGGCTGGGATGTGGCAGCAGAGGGGCCCAGTGGAGAGCTGAGGAGGAGCCCAGAGCCCAACCAGAATAGACTGCACTGGAACCCAGAGGTACCTCTTCAGGGAGAGTGGGGACAGGAGCTGGGAGGCAACATGAAGCCAGATGGGAAGGCCTCATACAGCCCTGCAGCCAGTCAGAGCCAAATGATTGGGAGCAGTCCCTCTGAAGGGCCAAGCCCCTCGAGCCAAGACAGGGCAGGATGCCCCAGAAAGCATCGAGGCCTGGTTCAGCGGCCAAAGGGACAGGGACCCTGGAGAAGGCCCTATTGGGATTGAGGAGCACAGCAGGACACTGAAGAGCCCTGGAATTCAGTTTGTGGTGGGAACCCATTAGCCATGAGTGTACCCCAGTGGAGGCTGGTCAAGTGAGCTTTAAGTTAGTTTCTTGAGTTACTGTTTAAAGAACTTTATTAATGCAAATCTGTAACAAGTTTAGTCATGCAAACCTTAGCCCAAGCCAAAGAGCAGCTGAGGAAGGGCTGATGGCTGGGGAGCATCTCTCTCTCTCTCCAACAGCGGGAAGTGCAGGTGAGATATCATCAAGGAACAGAGAGCTCCAGGATAATGACATCCATCTAGCCCTGGATGTGTTAAGTGTGGGGTAAAGGGGAGGTTGGAGCCCTATAAAGAGACAAAGGAGTGAGATCTCACAAGATACCTGCAGGTACTGTCTCTCAGGAAGAACATCAAGACGTGGCAGCAAAACAGGACACACAGGTAATGCTATTTTTAAGATCTCACCATGATGTCGCTAGGATATAGGGTGTCAGGCAAGAGAGGAATCAAGCCACGTATAATACCTACCAGTGACAGGCACACTATTTTGATGATTCATACCACAAAATACAGTGCATACCCTTTTTGATACAGATCTCAAATACGTCATAAAAAGAATTAAAGCAGTAACAATTCTGTGTATATTTCACTGTCAACTGTGTGATAAGGTTCCGTTCATGACTTATAAACCTGTATAGAAAATGAGATATATAGCACAACTTGTTTCTATATAGAATTCCCAGAATTCCATGAAACATAGTTTTTTCTTCTTCCCTCCATCAATGTTGCTGTGCATGTTTTGGTTTTCAATAAATATTTTCATTTTTGTTGAGAAAGACAAAAAAGCCGGACACAAAAGGAATAATGGTGATATCATTTGCTAGTGTCTATGATACCATGGTATTTCTTTTTTTAAACAGGACCAAGATATAGGAACATTTCTGGGAGGGATTGAAGCAAGAGTGGCTGAGCAAAGGATTCCACACCAGTGTTCTTGGCTCTATGATCCGTTCCTCAATTTGTGGTCAAAGTGCAAAGGAGTATAAAGCACATGAGCTAAAAGCAGCTGGAGAAACTTGGCACGTGGTAACTGCTCTACAGCTAGTAACTGTTTTAGATAGCTTTTTGTGGCTTCCCATTTGATACTTAGTTTAAGGTGTGTTTACCCTGCATGTAGGAGTGTGTTCCTAGCATGTGCTGACATACTGGTTTGGTTAGCTCAGGTACCAGTTCATATAGCCACAGCAGTGAAGTCTTCAGGGCATACTAGCTACCTGGTAGGTACACAGGGTCTTGGGTGGGCTTGTAAGGGCTATGCAGAAGCCCTCCCTGCTATAGCCAAATGGCTACTGGTCCCTGAACTAGCTAGTTTAAAAGCTACTTCTGAAATGTTAACATCATATGATGCTACATTCAGCTATGACTTCAGTGCAGACTTGACCCATCATCACAATGTTAAGTGAAGAACATATAAAAAATATGGTATACGCTCTGTCCATAGACAGCAACTGCTGCATGAACAGTGACTCAATGAATGAAGGTGCCTTCTCCGTACCCTTGCTAAAGGCCACACCTTGTGGCAGTAAGCATACATTCATTTTACACAGGCCAGGTACTTCTCCAGTATGGAAGGCAAGTTGCACATCAGACACACGTCTACATGCTGTACCAAACACCCAGTCAGAATAGGCTCCTGAGGGATATATACTTAGGCTGCTGATATTCAATTTAACACACAGTGGGAACCATCCACAAAGTTATTACACGTATTTTGTGTAATGACTTTGTGGCTTATTCCCAGTTTTATCACACCATAAATCGCATGAACGTGTGACCAGGTTACAATTTAAGAGGTGATTAACTGGTTAATCACATCTGAAGTATAATGTCTGCCAGGGACCTTTGATAAGCCACATTTAATTATGCAGGCTACAGATCCTTCCTGAACTGCAGAGATTTTTTAGACTCCAGAGAAGAACCATAAAAATAACATGCCCCTGATGCATGCAGCTCCAAAGCTCTCCATACTTCTCCACCTCTCAGGTAAGACTCTACCAGCCAGACTCTACCACACTAACCCACAAGAGCTGCATATTATGTAGGCTGAAGCTGTTAACTTCAAGGTGGCCTCTAATTCCTTTATTTTCTTGATGCAGCTGCTACAAGGCAAACCAACACCCCAGCAATTGGGGCATTTGGGACACACCTGTTTTGACATAATGAACCACCACAGCAAAGCGATCTCTGATTGTACCTACTAATTCTGAGTCTGGACAGTGGCCTTTGTATTTAGAATTCAGGATCCAAAACAGAAACCAGATATAACAACATGTGTGCTCTATTTATGCAATATGCCAAGCAGCCACTTGCAACACAAAAAAGGTTTTGTCCCTATGATGAAATGGTTTCAAGCAGAGCCCCTGCTGGTTATTTGATAAAAAATCAGATTAATAAAAGATGGATCACATCTACAGTCTCATTTAATCTCTCCTATGTTATCACTTATCATAATTTTGTCAAATCAATACAATTTGAAAATAAAGAGTCTCTATCAAGATAATCATTTCAGCCAACAGACAGTGAAATCCTTGTAACAGGTTCCTTTAACTTTGTAGGGCAGAAGATTTGGTTTTGTTTAATTTGCAACAATATTAATGATTTTTAAGATATTCAAATCTGTCATGTACATTTTAGTATCAAATTAGGAATGAGGTCATTAACCCCAAAATATATTTTCAAATATACTGTACACTTTTCCCTTGCTTGTCTCATAGCTTCCTATCATTAGATCCAACTCTCTTATTCCATATATCACTTTATTAAATGAATACCAGCACATGAAACATACTGGAACATTTGTGTTTAAAAATATATCTCATAAGCACTATCTGCTGTAGAGCATTCACTGTTTAAGTAGTAACTCATTTTTCATAAAGTTTCCACCTCATTATTCCATATTGTCCTTTTATTGATAAAGAATACTTAATATGCGTAATATTATGCCTACCAGCAAAGCTGTAATATCAAGGAGAAAGGACAACTGGAAAATACTGTAGGGAGCTAAGAATAAAAGTGATTACAACAAATTTAGAGGCTATTAAGAAAAATACAGTGCACATTCACTGGAAAAAAGAAAAAAAGGAAAAGATTATTTAGGTTTGTGGATGAAGTGCTTGTAATGAATTTTTGAAGTTTTGCATTCACCTGCAATTAAAGAGAAAATGTGATCTGAAGTACCACAACTGTATATCTGATAGAATGGTAAATTTGAACGTTAAAGGAATTTTCAGATTCATTTTCTGAGTGCATGGGGGGGGTCAATCCTTTAGAATGTTTCAAGAGTATTATGTAATTATCTTTATCAGACATTGAACTTCAATTTGCCTTAAACTGTATGTTTACATTTATTATAAAATAAATAAATAAATTCTTCTCTGAGCAAAAATGAGAAAGTCTCTTTACACTGAAAGTGTGCAAATGACTTTGCAATAATCAGCAAACACTATAAAAATATCTAGAAAGCACAATATTCTGCATAGAAGGGTGTTTAACGTTCAAGTCTTACTATGTCTACTGCAATCCACAAAAGCCTTTCAAGAAAAACATTGACTGCAATGAATTTTGATATTGTTGCTCTATGAACCATATCCCGTTTTCAGGGTGAAACAATGTAATTAAAAGAGGCAAGTGACTTAACCTGCAATCATTATGACTGGAACTTTAATGAAATATAGCCTGCATTTCTCTGACAATGGCTGCTGTTAAGTCACATCAGGCAAGTCAGGCCAGCATTTTCCCTCCTCACATCTCAAAATACATCCACTCCCATTTGCTCAACCCTCTTTTGCCCCACAAACACTTTTCAGATGATTGACACAGAATTGCAGCGCAGTTGCTGTTCCACCAGACAGTGCTGGGAACTGGGGGTTTTCTGATCTTAACATCCTTCATGACTTTCACCAAACAAGTCAATCAGTACTCAGAAGACAGCCTTAAGCCAGGTTGTTCCTCTAATAAATACACTGGTGCTAATTAAAAATCCAGAGCTCAGTCTTCATCTGCCTTCTGTCCACATCTGGTATTCATTAATAAGCGCAAAGGCCACATTGGCTATGCCACTGGACCTCCCATTTCAGGAGACAACAGCCTGCTGCTGGCAAAAGCAACAGCCACTGGCATTTTATTGATGAAGCTGAGACTGATTTTCTATCAGATGACCGTACTTTCTTCTTCTCAAAATCTACATTTACACTGAGACATCAGAAAAATAGTATTCTGGCTATTGTTACATCTCCTGCAGTTATGTCTGACCTTGAAGACAGCCCTGTGGAAACCACAAGAGTAATTGATAGTGACTAACAATGATCTGTAGGTTCATTTAACTGAAACTGGCATCTCAAAAAGAGACAACTTTGCTACTGCTGCTCTTTAGCTATTCTAGCTGCAGTGACATGGAAGAAGCTACTGTCAGCAAAAAGAGAAAATTGTTTTTACTTGGTTTTTAAAGTAAGAATCCAACACCCCTAGCCATGATCATTAAACATCCTAATTGCCCACCTTTTGCTATCTGGTCCAACAAGAGATGTAAGGCCAGTGATAAAACCACTAAGTACCACTAGGAAGTTACAGAAACCTGCGTATTACTCTAACATGACAACTACCAGCCCTGTGGCCGTACATACGAAGTGGGTTACTTTCCCCTCTGTAAATGCAGGCTTTTCCAAAAAGGGAAAGAGCTGTTAACATCATGCAGATGTTGCTGCTTGCTATCGGAAATAGGGAGAGTGCATTTGCACCACAGCACATTGACCGGTACCTTATTTTATCCAAGTCTGTAAAAGGGGGCACAGTCTGATTCCCTAGTGCCTTGTGACAATCCCTTAAACCAGGGCTGTCCAACTACCAAGTGGCTGGGAGCTACACCAATGCAAGCCATAGGCACCCTGAGCTACCCACCTCTTGGGCAGTGTCCTTCCTTCACTGCATTGTACATGGCCTTCCTCCACCTCCCCACCACACTGTATGGGTGCCCTGACCTCACCCTAAGCTACCTGGTTGAATTGTGCTGTGTGGGTGCTCCCTGAGCGCCACAGGCTGCACTGCCCCTCCCCTAGGGTGGGAGAAGCAAGTAGGAGCCAGAGGAGGAAGATGAAGCCTGGAGACCCCAGGGAATGCTGCAGCCAGAGCAACGTCCAGCTGGGATCCTGGGGGCAACAAATTAATACTCGCTGGACAGCCCTGCCTTAAACTGTTTTTATTTGTGACCATTTCCCATTTTAGTTCTAGAATTATGCTCACAAAAGGAATACAAATAACTCCAGTTTTCAGTTTGCTCATTTTTAAAGCCTATTTTCAAGGAAATAAGAAGAACTTGTCAATTGCCTTGTGACATCTAATAGGATCCAGTATTGCCAACCCCACCATGCCAAAAATCATGAGATGAATTCTTAAAATCAAAAGATTGGCATGTAAATAATGAGATGCTATTTTTCAAGTGTGTGTGGGGAGGGGGAGGTTGGGGGTGTTATTTGTGAAGGTGTGGGGGGGCTGTGGGTGTATGTGTGTGAGAGGTATGGAGCCTGGGGAGAGAGGGTCCCCACACACCATGGCAGGATGCGAGGTACTGTGGGTAAAGAGTTCGGGGGGGTGGTGTGCTGTGGCTTGGGAGTGAGAATCAGACACACAGAGACAGACACAAGACACACAGAGAGCACCCAGCTGGTAAGTGGAGGGGAAGGGGCTCAAAGAACCCTCAATAATGCCAACTGTTGTGAAAACATCATGAGGCTCAGGATTTTGAAGTCAAAATAACTCTGACTTGTGATCTCCCAGTCGAACCGTCAAATCTCCGGATTTTCCTAACTGGTAAGTCTGTGGAGGGGAAGGGGCGGGGGGAGAAGAAATGGGCGTGGGGGTGGAGATCGAAGTCCCCACCGTGAAGGAGGGAGTGGGGTAGGAGCAGGGCTGGGGTGAATGCAACCCGGGGGCACAGCTCCCCGCAGCTGCACGCACCTCTGGGGAAGCCACAGGGGACATGTGCCTCCCACAGGGCAGAGGTAGGCTGCCCACTACAGGCTTGGGGCTCTGCACCTTGCTGCCTTTGTCCTGGGAGCTCAGCCACACGATACCAGTGTGCTCCCTGCTGCTGGGCGGGCAGGGGATGAGCTGCATGGCCAGTGTGTCCCATGCCCCCTGCCTGCTTGGCAGGCAGCAATGGCATCACGTGGCTGAGCTCCCAGGGCAAAGGCAGCGTGGCACAGAGCCCCAAGCCTGCAGTGGGCAGCCTGCCTCTGTCCCATGGGGGGCATGTGCCCCCACGTTCCTCCCCTGGGAGTGCACGGAGCTGCAGGGAGCTGCGCCTCCCCCCTACCCCCCACACCTCTTGACAACTGGTCCCAGTCCTAGGGCTGCATTTACCCCAGCCCCTGGCTCCTGCCTTACTCCCTCCCTCACCATGGGGGGCCTCAATCTGCCCTCCACACCCCTTTCCCTCCACAGACTTACCAGCTGGGAAAATTCAGAGATTTGAGGGTTCAATCGGGAGATCAAGAGTCGGAGTTATTTTGACTTAGAAATCCTGAGTCTCACAATGTTTTTGCAACAGTCGGCACTACTGAGGGTCCTTTGAGCCAACAAAGGATAAATGCTCCTAAACATGCTCAGACCCCCCACTCCACACTTGCCTCCATACACACACATTTAGCTACTACAGTTTCAGCTTTGCTTTGCTGCTGTTGTTGCAGAGACAGAAAGAGTGTGCCATGTAACAAAAGAATGGAACTAACTATAAGCATTGTGCTCTCAAAAGCAAAAAAGAGAACTATAAACACTAGGAAACCCTTTTCTCTGATGATTCAAAGTTCACAGTAATCTTAAATTACTCAAGTTGATTGTAATAATAGTGGAGACAAAGTTCTCAGAGGGAAACAATTTTCAGATCATTAATCATGCTCACTACACTACTGCCTAAGGATCAACACAGAACTGTGCTCCATTTTGCTAAGCCCTGCACAAATAAAAAGTGGCGGCCAGTCCCTGCTTCCAACAGTTTGCAATCTAAATAAACATGATAGAAACAGGATGGAGGAAAAAGGGAGACTCTCTGAGTGACTAGGGAGCAAGTAAACAAGGGCAGCAAACATGACAGTTTGCAAGCAGTTCACTGGGAGCAAGGGGAGGTAAGGGAAAAAAAAGAGGAACCAGGCACCAGGTAGCAGATCCTGCTCTGGGAAGGTTAGTGAGCCAGGGCTGCCTGTGTGTTTTGGCTGTGTGTTTGGGTGTGTGCTCTGAGCAGCTGGGAGTGCTGCTACTTCGGTGATTGCTGGGTGACTGCTTGCCTCAGGACCCTGTACCACCTCTGCCTGGCCCTGTGCACCCGGATCAGGTGCCAGAGCCCTGCACCATCCCCACAGCACTTAGCCCTACACCACCCTGTGTGCCTGATCTAGCACACAGGGTCACAGCCCAAATGGCTACCCACACACCTGTAGAGTCCTGCAGGCCAGATGCCAGGGCACTGGGGGCCAGATCTGACCTGTGGGTCAGGGGTTGAGCACCCCTGATATAAGTAAGTATAATAGTTTACATAAGACTACTGAACTCCTTAAGTCTCACTGGCTCCTAGCATATAATTAACAATGGGAAGTACAGTAACTATCAAAATAAGGGAAGAATGGGACAAAAGACTAGAGACATGTATTAAAGGAAGAACTGATAGAGTTGCCTTACTCTTTCCATTGTGAGAATTTGTTTTCAGTTATACATAAGGTTGCTTCTTCTTAAGATTTAACACTTTCTATTATCAAATCTCGTTTTCAAATGTATGCAATGTTGCAAAAGTTTAACCTCTTGGACTGAAACTTTCCATGTCAAGTACCTCCCTTAGAAGGATTGTTGTTTGTTTGAAGTTTCAGCTAAAACAGCAAGAACTTTTACTTTAATCTCTATACTCTTCAGTTTTCCTTCTGTAAAGCATTGACAATATTACTACTTAATCCCATGGTGCATTTGTGCAGATTAATTTATTGAAGTTTGTGAAGTGTGAAAATTCATGTTTTTATTTTCAGTGAATAGTTTGGGTGGGGCACATTAAAATAAGGCCTGGGGTCACATATGGAATGCAAATAATAAAGCAATGACCTATTTTTACTGAGAGGAGTAGCAGTCACTTAGAAAATATAGGAAGGCAGCCTATAATTAATGGCTGTGTCATAAAGCACAGACCATATTAGGAATTTCCAAAAGTAACACTTAATCATTCGATTTACAACCTCGGCACTCGTGTAAGGTAGTTTTTAAATATAATTATGGCTAGGTCTCAGTGATAGATTTACTGTGGCCAGCAACATTACCCTCAAGCATGCTGTGATATTCTATAGGCTGCCTCATCATAAACCAGAAGCAATGTAGCCACATCCTCACCATGGGCAGGCTAGCTGACTTTGGCCAGGTATAGGCATTACATTTCTACTGGGAGACTCACCACTCCCCCAGTAACAACTACAAGTTTACAAGCATTCATTCAATTTCTTCCAGGGGAGGCATGTCCTTTCTAGGAGAAAGATCTTCCAGGTGTCAATCTGAGAGAAACTCTCTCACAAGAGGAGACGCTTGTGCATTCCCCTTGTAACTCATCAGTGCTATATGCTCAGTGCAAATATAACTTATGCTGCTTCCCAATATGGATTGTGTATGCGCATGGGGCACTTGCTGGGCAGGGTTAGTTGGCTATGTGGCTATGACCTGTGTGTATTCTAACGCCAAAGTACAAACATGAGCTAAGTACATACAGCTTGCAAAGAATGATCTAACCAAAAATACTGCAAAAATAAATGAACAATCATTTAAATTTATGGAACTATTATGTCGATTCAATTAAGTTTAAATGAAACAATACAGTCTAGCTATGAACACTATATGAAATCATAGCAGCATCAACTACCCCAGCATCAGTTACAGTTTGGCGCATCATATAATGTCTTAAACTACACCATAATAAGCAAGGGCCTCTGACTCTTTTTACAGAACAGCAGAAGTAAAATGTATTTTATTTCATAGCATTTTCAGAGCTATAAGAAAAATAGCTGCCTTATGTGAACACTGACTTTAAATACCACAAAACTAAAGTTATATTTAAGACAGGAGCAGTTCTGATCATAGCAATGAATCATGTGTCAGAAACATAAGACATAGTATTTATTATATCTTGTATAATTTCCATACTACTCCCTTCAGAGAAAAATTACTAGTTTACAGTATCTGAAAGACTCATTGCACCAAAATTTAAATATTCAATTTCTCCTTTAACATATAGCTTATGACCAGGTTCAGATCCTCTTACTTTGTGAATGTAAGTAACAGTGTTAAAACCTGGCCCTTAATACAGCCTGTCAATGAAAGTACAAGCAAAAGTTGGCAAGGTTATTTTGTTAGGAACTTTAGTTGCCCTGTTGAAGCCTTTGAGACTTGCAGTGTAGAGACCAACTGAAAAAAAAAGATATGACTTCCGGCTAATGTTAGGGAGTGCTCCCAGTTCTGCACTGATTGACTACACTGATAGTGCTTTCTCCTTGTTCTAGCTATCTACTCTCTATGGAAAAAAAATTGTGGTACATAAAAATGGACAATAAAGGGGGGAAAAGGTGATTTCTGTGTTCAGCCATATACATAGTGGCACAAGATCTAGCTTTATGACCACTAAAAACCAGTAAATATTTGATTGATATAAATAAGAATCAGATGCTAGTAACTGAAGGACAGGTTATTCATAAATTTGTTATTACCTAGTTCAGTAGTAATGATTCAACTGCTTTTCTTTGCTTGAAGAAATTAGACACTGATGCAGCAGTCTGGTGAGTGTAGCAAGAATGCACAAAAGGCCTTGATTCCTAGGGTTCATAAATGTTCTATATGAGGTGCCTAAGGCTGCAAAAGCAAGTGACTTTGGTACTCTAAAAGGATATGAATATGTCTATTAAAAGTCACCACCGTCTGGCCATGAGGGACTGGAACAGTGGGAGGGAGGCAGCTTTACTCTCTCAGGGGAACTACTATGCATCATGAGATGATCATTATCATTATTATTTATTCAGCATGGTAGAAGTTCATTGTGGCACTTTATGGACAGATAAAAGCCAGCATCCCTGCCCCTGGAGCTTACAATTTGATAAGCCAGACAAGGCAAATCATATGTGCAGAAATAGCATAAATGTTTTTAGGTGGGTCTACAAAACAGTTTTCCCAGACACAGTGTAATCAGTTCTGAAGACATTTTCTAATGCTGGAATAAAGGAATTGGGGGAGCATGAAGAGAAACAGTCACCCAAAGCTAAAATGATTCATTCTGTCTTAAACCAAAAACAGTGGCTGAGAAGGGGAAACTTTTAGTCTGCACCAAGACTACTGCTGTACAGCTGCATGCCTTTTCAGCCCTTGGGATCAGTTTACATTGATTTACATAGGAAAGGCTTTGGTTTGCAAGGTAAAGCGTTAGAAATTGTTTTTCCTTTACATGTCTAATCTGGTTGGGAAAGGAAGGCCAGTATACAAGCTGTGAGATTTTCAGGGCTGAAAGGCCTTTGTGAGACATCCAGATACAATGATGGTACAGGGCTTTTGGCTGCAAGATTTCTTACACACCTCCACCACCCCGACAATAACTGCACCCCACATCAGAAACATCACCATTCCTGGATCTTACACCTGCACCTCCAGAAATGTAATATACCTCATCCAATGCATCAAATGCCCTGATGGAAAGTATGTAGTAGAAACCAAACAACAACTGCACATCAGAATGAATGCACAAAGAAAATCTATCAAAGACAAGAATACCCAACTACCTGTGGGAGCACACTTCTCACAAGACAGTCACCCCGTCTCTGACCTCTCAGTTCTAATCCTCAAAGGGAACTTACAAAACACCTTTCTCAGACAAGCCTATGAACTTCACGTCATAAAACTGGATACAAAAAATCATGAACTCAATACAGACATTGTATTTATGACACATTACAACTTGCCTAACATCTGATTTACCAGGTACCTGCCTGACCTTACCATTTACATTTTCCCAGCCTTCTTCCCCTCCCCTCCTTCTCTACCCTTTGTTTTCCTAATTCCCAGCTATTTACTTTTTCACAGACTCTTTTCTACCTTGGAGAACTCATTACTACAGCAGAGTCCTTCACCCATTTCCCCACCTCATTCTCCCCTCTTCCCCTCCCGTCTCTACCCTGTGTTTTCCTAATTTCCACCTATTTACATTCTCCCTGACATCCTGTCACATTTTAGCTTCTTTCATTCCTTGGAGATCTCAGAAAAACAGCAGAGTTTCCTATGCCTGAAGAAGGGTGCTTGTGCCCAAAAGCTTGCAAAGAACTTTGTTCCAACTACTCAGTTGGTCTAATGAAAGATATCACATCTACCCAAAGAACAATGATGGTAGCCTTTTAAAATCCTGATAAATAAATTGTGATAACTGTAAGTAAACTGTTGTGATAAGTTACATCAGTGAATCTAAAAGGGTGGGAGACTGGGGAAAGAACAAGGTTTACACAATAGACAGCCATGAGATATTAGTCTAACAGATGCATTTATATTGGCTCCTAGTCTCCTTTAGGCAAGTAATTTCCCTCGCAAGTTAGCTGGTCTTCAAAAAAAAGGAGATTTTAATCTGCCTGTGAGGAGGAAAGCACTGCAGGCCCTTTTACAAATTAATACACTGGGTTACCCACTGTCTTTCAAATAGGTAACCATCACACCATTGTACTGACTTACTAGGACTATGGTGATGATGAGTTTCTGCTCCTGTCCTTCCATTCATCAGCTAACAATTAGAGGCCCTCAGTACTGCAGCTGACACTGCATCACACTGTAGATACTGATTACACTCAAGAAAGGAGCTAGCAGTGGGAAGCACCATGCAGGAATCTCTTGGAATATAACTTCAGATACCATTTTCCCCTGGAGAAAAAAACCTGCCTTTATTCTTTTCTAAAGCCTAGCCTCTAAGAGAGTTGCATTGATTTTCCTGCAAGGGTTTTAAAACTAGCAGGTGCAAACCCTTCATTTGGTGTAAGAGCGCTCTATTTTGGGTTAACTTATACTTGGCCTGAACTGACTTGATTTAAACTAGAAAAAAAGAAAACACTGCTTTTAGACTGGATGAAAGTGTGTCTAACCAAGAGCTAGCACCTGTTTAACTAATTAAATTCATACCTTGGCTGTTGTGCAGGGGTGTCAAACTCAGCCCAAGTTTCAGGCTGGATCCAGATCACAGTCTTTCCCCAAACTGGATCTGCAGGACCAGTGGCAGCTGCTGCAGGTCAGGCAGTGATGGTGGAGATCCAGCAGCAGTTCAGTGGTGGTGGTGGGAGAATCAAGCAAGGGCTGTATCTGCACAGCTCTCAGTTGCGCCCCCCTGCAGCAGGGCACACACCCTTGGTCCCCCACCTCCAACTTCCACTAGCCCAGCAGACCAGATGGAACAGTTTCTTGGGCCATATGTTTGACACTCCTACTGTAATGGATTGCATGCTCTCATTTAGAGAGGTTGGAAGGATCTGGCAACCAGCACTGCTGAAGCAGCAATTAGTTTTCTTCTCACAAGCTGGTGCTTGACCTAGAAATTAATTAAAACTAAAAAAAAAAAATTTATACATTTTATTAATTCGCTGCTTTACACTAACAGCGAGAGTTCTTTCCAAGACTTCATAAAAATGAAACCAAACCCAAGAACAAAACATAACTTTCCCCACAAGCAGAGCTTTCATTCCTCAACATGGGAGAACTGCCAGAACTTCACAACTTTGCTACTGCACATAACATAATTGCGTATAATTTTACATTGTAGGCACTCTGGGGATGGGTCATGTTATGAGACAGATAGAAAGAGAAGTGTCTCCCAGTGAGAAGACTGAATCACTAGCCATTCTTAACTGGTTGGGATCTTAATGATAGGGTTTGACAAAACAATGCCTACCAAGCTGTTTACTGCAATGGATGAAGTGGAAATTGATCTACAAAATGCTGATATGCGAATACTCTTCACAAGTATTAAGGCCAGTTGGAAAACTTATTAACTTCTCATTGTAAAGAGAAGCAATTTAAATAGGAACCTCTCCATTCTCCAGAAAACTGGATTATACAGATGCTGGACAGCTAAATTCTACTGTCCTATTGCATCCATTCTCTTTTACACTTGGAATTCACTTTCAAGTGCAGAATCTATTTGCACTGTTACAAGCTGCTTTTTTGTCACTGCAATTTAAATATAGCACAAGAAAAAGATAAAGGTGTCTGATGAAAACTAACTCCTACATTTAACCTAACATGCAGGTTACTTATTGGCAGCTCTAAAGAATTAGCCCTGATCTTCCAAATAACTTTACAAATGTGAGTAATGTAAATCAATGAGATTTCATTTTATTCAAGTGCATAACTGTTTGCAGGATCAGGGCCAGTGTGAATTAGTTTGCTTTCTCACAACCTCCCAGTCATAAGATGTAATTTTCTTTTGTCCTTTAATTTCCAGGAAGAAATGAATTTGCATCTACTAGGGATGCTTATCTCAAAGAGCTGAGCTAATCTTTGTACATTATGCTTTCAAGGTAGACAAAAAATGTAGCTGATAAACAGTGTGAGCACTATTCACAATGCCATATTTTGTAGAAGCTATTTATTTTTTGCTTTGTCTTTAACAATGCTTTAAACCAACTGCTGATTGGTATGGGTAATTAACACTGAAAATCAGATTCTTCACAGCCGAAATGGAGCAACTTAGAGTAATACAGAATGCAACTGTTCATCTGTCGGTAGTCCTCACTCCATGGACATTGGTTTAAATTTTACAGCATGTAGAAATTACCAAGCTTGAAAGGAACATAACCCATATCATCAATGAACAGATTAATAGTTGTCTGATCAAAGGATAAACAAGGAAATAACATTTTATCAAGCCCAAAAAACAAATGTATTGCGTATGTGCATGTGAAAACCAAATACTTACATTTCCAGAATCATAGAATCATAGAAGTAGGGTTGGAAGGGACCTTGTAGATCTTCAAGTCCGACCCCCTGCCTGGGCAGGAGAAAAAACTGGGCTCAAATGACTCCAGCCAGGTAGGCATCAAGCCTCTTCTTAAAGACCCCCAGGGTAGGAGCCAGAATTATATGCTCTTGTCAAAATGTTCATATTCAAATGTTATAGTTTTACTCAGAAACAATACAAACAAGTAGAAAATTATTAGAAAAATGGAGAGTCTGTATAGTGCTTAGCAGAAGGCAAGTCTAAGAACTATTACTGGTTTTACCACTGACTCAGAAAGTTCCCTTGAATACGTCTCCTCTAATCTCTGTGCCTCTGGTTTACCCATTTGATAAAAAAGAAAAGAATAACCTTACTTTTCTAGCTCAAAGAACTGCATATGAAGTTGCATAATTTTCCCTTAGCGACTTGAACTGGGGTTCACAAAATCCAAGCGTCATCACCACCTAGCAAGTCTTCTGCATACTGCACACTAAATAGTTCATCTCAGAAACTGGACTAATGCATAATTATGTGAGGGTTATATAAACTCATTTACAATGAGACCGAGTGGTCAGTGGACAACCAACTGCCTGTTCTGCTGTTCCAACATTTAACTCAAATATAAAATGAGGTTTGCCCCCCAGTCAACATTGGCTTACATTCACATACAAGAAAACTATATTAAATACATTGCCTATCATTAAACTGTGCCAAAAGCAGCATGTGCATAATAATGGGAACTAACTCTGAGGTTGATTAAATGTAGCCAACACTGAGCATGACCATAAAACATATGGCCCATACAAGGTAAACATCTTGATGGGAACCTTTTTTAAATTACAAAACAACTAAAAGAAACTACATTAACACAAAACTTGACAACCTCCCCCCTACAACAATACCTTGCTCTTCTTACACCCTTTTTTACCATTAACACACTAGCCTCTTATGAACCACCACTAACCCAGAAGGAAGCAACAGTTTTCCCTCTGTCCCTTTGAAAGAAATACCACCATTCTTTCTTCCATCTCTTCTTTGCCTACTCCTTTTCCATCTCACCTGCATCTTAATCCACATAGTATTTCAATTCATATATTGCCAACTCCAAACATTCTCTTCTGGTGAAAGCCAGTCCCTTGACCAATAACAGGTTACTCACCATCCACATCGCTATTGTCACACAAAGTAGCACGGTTCCGACCCCAGTCCCTTGGGCATTAATCCACACAACACAATGTCATATGTTAAGTCACAGTTCATATTGATCACCCTCAAAAAACAATGTACCCCCTCCCATATCCTTTGCACAAGGACAGTCCCAAGATACACGCAGCAGATTCTTCAGCCCCACCGTCTCGTCTCTTTCTTGGGCACAGTGCCAATCTTACAAAACCCCATTTATGCTGAATGTTTTTGTATCGTCTTCTATGTGAAATCCATGTGTTCTCCTTTCAACCCATTAACTGTCACTTCTTTCCACACATTTGCCATCTGTCTTTCTGTCAGATCTTTAACTGTTGTTACCTTATCTTTCTTTCTTTTCATATGAATCACCTTATGGTCTTTCAGGCACTCACAAGTTTAGTTACCCTTACAAAACTCTCCATCTTTACATAGTGGGCTGGTGGCTTTGTATAGCTCCATTCTAGCTACCCTCTTTTATTCCCCACCCTCAGCTTTTAAGCAGCCCTCCACCCATCTCATACTTAACTTCTCCTTCAATTTTTGTTTCTTTCCATTCTCTGTTCCTTCCTTTATCCCCTCAAGGAGCACCTTCATTTTCCCCCCATCCACTCCTCTTCTTTTGTACAGCTCTTTATAGAACTCTGCCACTGCATCCAACACCTTTGCACTCTCTTCTATTTAGATACCTTCTTCCGTTTTCACGCTTTCAGTTCCTCACTTTTCCTCAATTTTGCTGAAAAATACTTAACATCATCCTCCCCCCTTCCCACCCCAAGGTGCTCTGGAGAAAATCTTTCTGACATCTGTTTTCCATCTGAACCTTTCCTCAGTCTGTTGCTTTATGTCTTCCAGTTCTTCTTTCACTCATACTACTCTTATCGCTTCCTTTAATAATACCTGCTTCCTTGCCTGCAGTTCTTCTAGCGAAAAATAGAAAAATATATTCTTCAACCAATATTTCTGAAAAATTCACTTAGTCTTCTCTTTATTGTAGTCCACCACTCCCAGATGCTTTAGTAGTATCTCTTCATCCTTATATAATTCCATGTATTCTTGACAGGTCTGTTCATCTTGTAATAATTGAACATTTAACTTCCTTGACAGGTCGTCTTATCTTGTAATAATTGAACATTTAACTGCCACATCCTTTTCCCCCTACCTTCACCTCTGTCTGAACTCACTTCCATTCTCATAAGACTGAGTAAGTTCCTCAACCAGGTGCCTCC
>NW_017728997.1:31693501-31708134 GCF_001723915.1 Gavialis gangeticus | reverse complement strand
CTTCCATTCTCAGCATCCAGTGATCACTGAAGGTCACATCTAAAATCTCCTTCTTTCCATTCACTAGCCCACTTGACATTAATACAAAAAATCAATCTTTGACACCTGTCTCCCACATGGTTCCATCCTTGTAATCACCTTCTCACTGGCCCATACATACTTTAAACCTCCTTCTCTTATTACATTAATCAGTACTGTTGATGAGCTGTCTACCTCATGCTCCTCCAGCCCCTCTCCTATCCCCCTCCTCAATAATACTGAAATCTCCAACCAGAATTTGCTGCCTACCTCTGCCTCTTACATCTCTAATTTCTTAAACAAGGTAATCCTTTCTTCTCTTTCAGCTGGCGTGTATACATTAAACATCTCTAGCACTTCCTTTCCAAACTCCACCACCATCCATTGCAGTCCCCCTTCCACAATCACTTGCACTTGCTGCATGTCTACCTTACTCTTGAGCAAAATTGCAACTCCAGCCACTTTGTTAACATCTGCCCTGCTGACCACAATGGTCCCCATCCCCATCTCTTTACAGAATGCTTGTAATCCCTCTCCCATGGGATTCCACACTCATGTAAGCATATTATGTCCACCTTTACCTTGCTCAATATAGGCATAATCTCAGCCCACTTCTTCCTTGATAACACATTTCTGACATTTATAGATGAAGCACACACAAGTCACGCTTGTCCATTTAAGTTTCACATCTCTACCACTTTGAGTCTTCTATGGTGATGCTTGATGCCATTGGCTCTAATCCTCCCCGCCTCTTTGCATCCCAGTAGTCTTTGCCAGTTGTTTTATTGCTTTAACATTTAAGAAACATTCCCTTTTCCATTCTCCCCCACCTTCCCCCCAACACTCCTTTACCCCTCTACATTAGTCCCAGACCACATAGCTCCAATGAGATATTTGTCAACTCATCCCCCTCTCTCTTTTTGTCCACCTTTTTTCTAAGATTCATAGTATGTGAATTCTTTCTTTTCCCAATTTGGCTGTCTCCTTCTTTCTCCTGGTTCATCCTCCTCCTCCTTCTTCTTCCTGTATCTTTCTCTCCTCTTTCCCTTGTCTCTCCTCTTTCTCCAAGTCATTTGTTCCACTTTCTTTCTTTTCCCTCTTCTGTAGTCAAGGAACAACCAAGAAGTTATGCCTCTGACGGAGAACCCAGGACAAGAAAAGACTGGTGCAACCCATCTGAATAAGTTATGTGGCAGTTATATGCCAGTTGTACTCAGTCCCTCTCAGTGCTGACCCTTTTCAAGTCATGGTGAGCCACTACACTGCATACATTTGCACTTCCCCTTCACTATCAAAGCTAAGCTGCACCTTTCTTTCCCATTCCCAATGAGTCCTGTTTTTCACCAGCCTTAAATGTCTGAAACACCAGTGAACAACACCCCAGACAGCTTACCCAGAATCCCTCTGTTGTCCCCTCCCCAGCCTGTCACATATGATTAGTGTGGCCCTGTCCTCTGTGATGTGGAGCTAGACCAGGCTGCCCTGCACCTCATGTGAATATAAATTGTTAGAGAATCCCAGGACTCATGACAAGAACACCTGATTTCAGTCATGAGTGGAGGGCTAATTAGCACATGGATCCATGTAGCCTCCCTTTGATGCCTAATGAGGCTTGACCTTTGATACCCAATGGGGCTTCTCACTAGGAGAGGGTATACTCATTCCCTGGTATGTAGATAGCTTGCCACTTCATGCACCCGCATTAGCGCTGTAAGTTCTTTCCTCCCACGTCTTCAGTGTTATAGAAAATAGAAAGGCTCATCTTCAACACCCTCATACAGTCCTCACATAGACGCCACATGTCCCACGTCTTTGGGGTCTGCCTCTCCTACAACCCACCTGACACCTCCCAGATGACAAACACAGGTAAAGAATGCTCAGAAAATTTTCCCAAAGTCCTTTTCCGGCGTTGAGAGTAAAAGAAAGGAAACCCTCAGCACCAGCGTATCTCCTCCGCTCACGAGGTAAGAAGTCTATATCAAAAGCACAGTCTGTATGATGAGCCTGGGAAAGTTGGCTCCTGTTCCCCTTTGCTCAGCCCTTTTACTCACAACTTTCTGTCTTGCCTGCAGGTCATTCTGGCCTGCCTCTGGTCATCATTACCACAGACAGCCAGTCCCCACCTTCTGGCAAGTTGCCCAGCTTCTCCAAGCCAGCTTAGATGAGAGCGGTTTGCTGCTACAGTTCCCACCATTCACCCCTGCTGTGGCAAGTCCTCAGGTGTGCGGCCGCCGCTGTAAAGCCGCAGCCACTTCTGGTCCTCCTGCCTGCCTGCTATGGGCAATTTTTAAGCTGTGCCGCCACATTCTACCCTTCCCATTGGGATTGTCAAGTCCTTATAAGCTGGGCTCGACCTGGGGCTGGTATTGCCTGGTGCGCCCGCTGTACTTCTGAGTCGTGATCTGGGAGCCTTGGCCCTGCTATGTCCACCGAGATAAAAAATCCACCACCTTATTAGTCTCACTGGGCCTATAATTAATAGAGAATTTAAATGGTTGCAGCAACAGAGCCCACTGCATTGTCACTCTGAGTCTTACTCAGCCACTGCAACAGCACACAATCCATCATCAGGCAGAATTCTTTCCCCATTAAATAGTATTGGAATAGTTGATAGCCTGCTTTATAGCAAGGCATTCCCATTCAATTGTGGCACACCTTTTTTTCCCACAGAGTTTAACTTCTGGCTAGCATACACTATGGGCCTTTCTGTTCCATTGCACCCATAGAATCATAGAGCTGGAAGGGTCTCCAAAGGATCATCAGGTCCAGCCCCCTGCATGAGCAGAACTGACATCTGGGGTCAGGTGACCCCAGCCAGGTGACTGTCCAGTCTTCTCTTGAAGACCTCTAGGGTAGATGACTGCACCACCTCTGCGGGGAGCTTGTTTCATAGTTTGGACACCCTAGTTGTGAACAAGTTTTTCCTAATGTTCAGTCTGAAACCATCTTTGTGGCCATTGTTTCTAGATTTCCCCCAGGGCGCCCTGGTGAACAGTTGTTCATCAAGCCCTTGATGTACGCCTCTGATACAGCAGTAAGCTGCAATCAGGTCCCCTGTCAGCCTTCTTTTCTTTAGGCTAAAGAGTCCGAGATCCCTCAGCCTCTCCTCATATGACTTGCCATGCAAATTCCTGATCATATGGGTGGCCCTTCTCTGGACCCTCTCAACCTTTAGCACGTCCTTGTTGAAGTGCGGCGCCCAGAACTGGATGCAATACTCCAGCTGCACCAACGTTGAGTAAAGTGGGAGAATCACTTCTTTGGTTTTACTGGAGCTCCATCAATTGATGCATGCCAAGTTTCATTGGCCCTAGCAGCTACTGCATCACACTGCCATCTCATATTCATGCTGGGGTCTATTGTTACCCCCAGATCCCTTTCATTTGTAGTGCTGGTCAGGTTAGCGATGCCCAGCCTGTAGATGTGCTGGGGGTTCTTCCTTCCTAGATGCAGTACTTTGAATTTCTCCATGTTGAAGCTCATCTGGTTCCATTCTGCCCAACAGGCCAGCCTGTCTAGGTCTGCTTGTATCTGCAGCCTATCTGCGGTTGTATCCACATAACCCCATATCTTGGTGTCATCCGCGAACTTGGCCAATGAGCTTTCACCCCCTCATCCAAGTCACTGATGAAGATATTGAACAGCATTAGGCCAAGTACCGACCCCTGGGGTACTGCTGCCCACATCTCGCCAGGACAACACCGATCCATTCATTTGGACTCTCTGCGTCCTACCCTACAACTAGTTTTGCACCCACTTGACAGTCCCACAGTTGAGCCCAATATCTTCCAGTTTTCTGATCAGTACCGCACAGGATACCAGGTCAAAGGCTTTCTGAAAGTCAAGGTATATGATGTCAACCACTTTTCTCTTGTCCGGGTGATGAGTCACCTGATCACAGAAAGAAATGAGGCTGGTCAAACAAGACCCGCGATGAAGCCATGCTGGCTGTCATTCAGTATCATGCCTTCTGCAAGTTTATAACATACAGCCTCTTTAATGAATGTTTCTAGGATTTTCCCTGGAATAGAAGTTCAGTTAACTGGCCTGTAGTTTCCTGGGTCTTCCGGCTTCCCCTTCTTGAAGATGGGCACAACACTGGCCCTCTTCCAGTCCTCTGGGATTTCTCCAGAAGCCCATGATTTTTGAAAGGCCAACCCTTGCAGCACTCTTGGGTGGAGTTCATCCGGTCCTGATGATTTATATACGTCTAATTTAATTGATCATACACCAGTTCTATGGCAATGGTGGGAACGGTGTCAATCCCACACTGCTCGTTCTGTGCCCTACCTGGCATGTTGTTCCCCTTGGTCTTATGAAAGACCAAGGCAAAGTATTCATTTAGGAGTTCCGTTTTTCCTGAGTGGTAGTAACCAGGTATCCTGAGGCATTGAGCAGCAGCCCCACACTCCCATTAGTTTTTCTTTTACTTCCTATGTAGCTAAAGAAGGACTTATTGTTGTCCTTGATTCTTGTAGCTAGTTTTCTCTGAGCCTTAAGGATTGTGTCCATAAGGAACAACCATTCTTCTTGTGTTTCCTTTACCTATGGTCCTTGGTCTCTCGGGGCATTCTCTATTAGTGACCTGAGCTTATTAAAATGTGCATTTTTGAAGTCTAAGACTTTGAGCTTGGTGTCTGTTTTGTCAGCCTTGTGATGGACCATGAACGTAATCATTTCATGGTCACTATTGCCTAGGCTGCCCTCTATGTTTAAGTTGGTTACCAGAAACATCACTGCCCCTACGAACTACTCCTGAAACAGCACTGCCCCTATGCTGTCTTAGAGGCATCCGTCTGTAGAATAAACTTTTTTGTAAAATCAGGTGCAATTATCATTGCACAAAGCCCATTAAGTTCTTGAAATGCAACACTCATGGGAACAGACCAGATTATCAGCCCCCTTGTCTTACCTCGAAGCGCATCCGTCAATGGGGCTGTCTTTGTGGTGAAGTCCAGGATGAATCTCCTATAGTAATTAGCCAGCCCAAGGAATGTTCTCATCTCCCTCTTTGTCTGTGAAGGCCTGTACTGTGCCAGGATTTCTACTTTACTAGCCAGCAGGCAAATACAACCCTGGCCTACCCTGAACCCGAGGTAATCTGGTTCCTGCATGCCGAGGGTGCATTTTATGAGATTGGCCAACATCCCAAATCTCTGCCAGGATCGTCTGTAAGTGTCATAAATGCTGTGGCCAGGATTGAGAGAATATTACGATGTCATCTATATAGGCCACAGTGTAAGCAGCATGCGGTGCCAGGAGGTCATCAATCCGGCACTGGAATGTGGCTGCCACCCCGGGAAGTCCGAACAGCATGCATTTAAACTCAAACAGGCCCCACCACATTCCGAAGGCTGTCTTTGGTCAGTCCCTTATTGCCATTGGGATCTGCCAGAAACCCCTGGGAAGATCAATGGTAGAAATAAACTGTGCTCACCCAATTGTCCTCAGGAACTCCTTGATGTGTGGCATGGGGAATGCATCGAATCTGGCTATGCTGTTTACTTTACGGAATTTGATACGGAGTCTCAGGGACCCATCCTTCTTAGGCATCACCACTACTGGGCTGTGCCAAGGGCTACAAGAAGGGGCTATAATTCCTTGCTCCCACATTTTCTCTACCTCTTGTTTAACTGCATCTTGCAGGTGGTAGGAATGGATCTCCATTTCCCTCACCACACCCTGCACTTTGTCATGTCTATCCTATGCTCAATACCCCTAGCCCTGCCAGGTTTTTCGCTAAACACATCCTTTTACCTCCCTACCAGCTTCTCTACGGCAGCTTGCTGTTCTGAGCTTAAATTATCCCCAACTTTTATGAGTATCTTATTTCCTGCCCTTCTGGGGCATTCCCCCATTTCAGGGCCCAAAACTTCCTGCCTTTCCTTGGGGCTCAACATCCACCCTTCTGGGTTCTTGCCATTTCCTTAATAAGTTCACATGGTAGATTTGTTTTTATTTTTCATGTCCCGGTTGGTGGACCTCGTAATCCACAGGTCCTGCCTCCTTCACAGTCTCGAAGGGCCCTTGCCACTTTGTAAGCAACTTACTAGCAGAGGTGTAAGTTGCACTTTTCCCCCAATTTGAAACCTACATTCTTGTGTCTTTTTTATCATATTTTGTTTTCTGCTTTTCCTGCGCTTGTCTAAGGTTTTCCTGTGCCACTTGCATGGCCTGTCCTAATCTGCAAAGTAGGTCCTGTCTGTGTTTCGGGGCACTTACACTCCTTGCACCCATTTCTTCCCATTCTTCCCTCAAGCTCTGTAACAGGCCTCATGGGTGCTGGCCAAAGACTAATTCAAAAAGCCTGTTGATGCCTGCGGGGTATCCCACAGGACAAATCTCAAGGGTGTAAGTAACAGATCCCTCCTCCTTGGTTCTGAGTACAGTGGCACAACATCCGTTTGATGGTGCCATTCAAGCACTCTACCAACCCATTGGTTTGGGGGTGATACACCATGATCCTAAATTGCTTAACCCCAAGTACCTGGCAGGTGGCTCTTAACATGCTGGACATACAGTTGGACCTCCTGGTCAGTTAGTATTTCCCAGGGAACCCCCACCCAAGCTATCCATTTTAGTAATGTGTCCAAAATACAACAGGCAGTAACTGCCCTCATGGGTATACCATCTGGATATCGTATAACATAGTCTATCATAACTAATACAAATTGATTCCTTGACCCACTCTTCAACAATGGCCTGACAACATCCCTCTCAAATGTAGTACTAATGATGAGCATACTCTGCAGCGGTACGGCAATGCCTTCTCTCTTGTGCCTTCTGGTAAATTGCCAGCTTAGATGAGAGCTGCTTGCTGCTGCAGTTCTCACCATTTGCCTCTGCCAGGGCAATCCCTCAGGTGCACGGCTGCCACTGTACTGCTGCAGTTGCTTCCGGTCCTCCTGCCTGCCTGTTCCAGGCGATTTTTAAGCTCTGTCGCCACATTCCACCCCTCCCATTGGGATCATTAAGTCCTTATAAGCCAGGCTCGACCTGGTCCCAGTGTCCCGTGGGGCACTCACCGTACTTCCAGGTCGCAATCTGGGAGCCTCAGCCCAACTGCATGTGTGGCCGATCAAGCTCCCCTGCCACAATCCATTATAGCGGGTATTTGGAGTGTACACACACACACACACACACACACACACACACTGAACAGTGCTGAGCTGTGGGGTCACCATGGCTTGTAATGCTGTTGTGTCTGCTGGGACCCAGCCCAATGAACTAGACGGTAAATCATGAACCTTTTGACTTTGGACAAATAGGGCATGTCTACACAAGATGCATTAGCCTAATTTAATGCACATTACAGGCATGTGCCCTTGATGCACATTAAATATGATGAAATTAGGCTAATCGTACCTAAATTTGATACCTGCAAATGCAAAAAAAGCATACTGATGTACATGTAGACGTGGCCTAGCACTAACTTTAGTGCCCGGGTCTGCCCGGCCACTAGGAGCACGTGGCAGGGCTGCAGGGACTTAGCACTAACTTTAGTGGCAAGTGTACTAATTTTAATGCCAAGCCCCTGAACATGTAGGCACCTGCCAAAAATTGCTTGATATGCATTAGCTTAATGCACATTAAATTTAATTGTGCTTAAATGCATGTTTAGATGCACCTATAGTTGCATATTTTGTACTGTATACAAGTAGGTACAGAAGTGCAGCTCATAAGCGTGTTTATGGAGTACCTGTGCTAAAACTTGGCAGCAGTTTCAAAAGACGTAAACTGCATCAATTCTGGATGAACTAATTTTATGGGTACCTGTAGCAATTATATTCCTATATAGGTTTGTTTCTAGGTCAGTGTTTTCAAATTTGCTTCTTGCTTTCATGCACTCAAGGAGAGCAACGTCTGACAGTAAAGAAGGGGAGGAAGGGGCTATAGGGGACAGAAGTTATGTGGGGGGCAAAGAGGGTACTTGACCCCTCAGAGTTATTTTTCCTGCTGTGGCAGTGGGAGGGGGACAAATTCAGGGCAAACCTCCAATAATTAGATTCTATACCTGGAAAACTAACATGTTTATAAATTTTCCATACATAGAATCTAATTTTTGGAGGGTTATCTTATATTTGAGTAAAGATGGTATGTTACTGCTAAAAAATGTGGCAAATTTTCAGAATAAATCTATTTAACTTCAACTATCAGCTACTTGATCATGTTATGATTTTGTAAGCAAGAATGAGACCTCTACACCACTAATAAATATTGATTTCCTTGTACAGGAACCCATACAAAATTGATTAACTCCCTTACTTTTCTTCAATAAGCTGAACTTAGACTCTGTATCATAAATCTAGTTTTCTGACACGTGGATCAAATTTGCCCCTTTGTTGACCTATTATTTCTGACATTCACTCTGGATACTACACCTGGACATAGTGTTCTAGGAGCAGTCATAGCAATGATGTGTGGAGAAGCAAGGTCACCTCCTCATATTTAATTACATTTCAGCCACAAATTTGTTTACTGGTAGAGTCCCAAATAAACCATTCCTTTATTTTACCTGGCATAAATGTCAGGCTAACTGATCTGCAGTTCCTAATCCTTTGAATTTCTCAGGGTTTTAAGATTTGTTAAATATCTGCATCAGTCCCAGAGAGCAACTCAGCTATTTTCTTTAAGACAAATTATCTGAACCTGCTGATTTAAAAATGTTTGATGTTAACAGATGCTGCCTCACATTGCCTAATACAGAAATTATACTTTGTGTTTCAGCTACAGTATCATTTAAGATAGATACATCTTCCTGCTTCATGCCAAATACAGAACAGAAAGGTTTTTTGAACATTTCTGCCTTTTTGAGATCATAATTTGCAGGTTTACTATTACATCTGGCAAGGTACCTATGCTAGACTTGTGGGGAAGTCTATTTTTTAAGAAAAAATAAATCAGCTAATTTTCATCAACTCCAATGGCCATTGACTCTTCAGATTCCTTTAACTTTACCACTTCTTCCTTCAGTTAATTCACACATACACACGTGCGTGCACACACACTTTCTGTGCTACTTTTATGCTTTAGCACAACTTCCATCAGCATAACCTCTCTCCCAGCACAACTTTTCCATGCATCTCTGGAGTCATGGGCATCCTGATGGATGCCTGAATATCTCCTGTTTTTCGCTAACACTGCTCATTTTATATTGAGGCTCCCAATCATTTACATCAAAAATTATTTTAAGCTTCAGAACAAGGTCTCTGTTAAAGTTCCAATATACAGATCCTAAAACAAAAGCAGAAAACCAGAAAGACCACTGATTAAATTATGTTAATGTATTTTTGTTCTCTGAGAGAAAACAGTCTATGAAATATCTGAAAAACTAAAAGGACCATTTTGCTAATATCTGAAATACTGTTTGCGTACAATATTACACAGATGCTTACCTTAATCCTAGAAAATTAATATCTTCATACCAAACAGTTTGCAAATCCTTGATTTTAAATGTGTGCCATCATGTAAAATATGTATAGGTACAAATAGGAAACTAGTTTTTGTTCCATTCATTTTTGGTCTATATCCCATTTATACACATTCACTATATCACACAGTGCATGTTCAATAAGCTGGTTCACAAAAAACTAGAAGCAGAAAAACCATGTTATTATATTTTCCTAAAAAATGTGTTAATTACCTCTTTCACACAGCTCACCAGACAATATGGCTGTAATTAAAAATCTTCAAAGCTATATCATCCGCCCATCTGAAATGGCTTTAAGAATGAAAATAGCCTAATTTAATTATTTTGGATATTTATTACCCCATTTTCAAGATTTCAGTTTCATTCACTAATATGCTCAGATACATTTACACCCATATTTCCATCCTTAATTTTTTCTTACTACAGATATTTTATCATGAAAATACCCACACCACTTATTGATGCAAGACCTTATATTCAAATGATAAATATTTAGATATATATATGCAAACAGGTGAACACATTTAAAGAGACAGAGAGAACTGCAATACCTTACTCCTTACTGTGATGCAAAACCAGGATGATGGGAATAATTTGGAGGAACCAGGATTACTCTAGTCTGATAGTCAAGTAGGCAACTACATACTAAAAGCTGCAAATATAGCAAAAAAAATTCTGTGCACCTCCAAAGATGCCCTACTATGCTGAGCAAAATGACGAGTTTTTGCCAATCCAAAAGGAACTCCTGACAAAGGATGGTAGAAGGCTCTAATGCTCGCAGCCAAGCCATATAGGAGAATGCTGCTTACATTTTCTGGAACATTAAACATGCAGCATATTTGCTGAAAGATCAAAGAAGAAAATACTAAGATTTTTCAGGGAACTGATAGAAAGCTGGAAAGCTGTCTGAAATAGCTTTTTAGTTCATTATGTTGTACTGAAATATAGAAATTTGCCTCTTGTTTTTCACTTGTTTTTTAAAGTGAACCTTGTATCATGCTGTCCAAGTGAATGCACAGTACAAAAAAAGCCCACACAGTCTGCAGCAGATTACTTCAATGGCAATTAAAGAGTGCTCTCCCAATTCTCTCAAACACACACAATTCCTTGTAGGCCTCATTGATTTCCCTGCAAGTTGTACCAGTAAAGAGGAAAGCAAGATCCAGAACTGAAGACATATAATAGAAAATACCATATTCTCAATAGGTAGAAATGGCAACCTGGTAGGTTGATCAGAGTACTGCGGTTCAGGAGGCACAGGTTCAACACCTGGCACAGTCACAATCTTTCTCTGTCACCTTAGCCTAGCCACTTAATCTAACTTATGTGTCAGTTGTGATGATACCCTCACAAGGGAGTTGTGAGTGTAAAATACATTAAGATTTGTGAGGTACTTAGAGCCTATGGTGATAATGGTCATATATGTGGATGTTTAAAATTTGTGAGGCAGTAGCTGCTCTCAGATGCTAGGGCAGAAGATGAGAGCAGGCCCTGAGTTAATCATGACCCAACCCATGCACAACACCTTACTGTGACTTCAGTGAGACTAAGATTTCACCCCTCATTTCTGCATGCAGTTCAAACAAGGCACTGCCAATGCTCGAGCAGCAACATCAGATATTCTATGTTACCATTTTAGTAAAGGAGCAGCCATGTCCTGCAAATTGCCATTTACTAGCAGTTTTAATTGTAATCAATATAATGTTCAACACCTGTTCAAGTGAGCTTCAGCCCCAAAACACTTGTGCTCTCTCTATACACTGTATTTTCGAATACAAGACAAGGTTTCCCACCCAAGCCTTTGAGCATAAGGACAAAAAGCTTGCTTTCTTACATTCACATACACGGAAGCTTCACTAAATACATAATCTATCATTAAACTGCTACCAAAAGCAGCATGTGATCAGTAATGGAAACCAGCTAGGAAGTTGATTAAACGTAGCCAATACTGAACATGACTATAAAACACGACTCATATTGGGCAAACATTCAGATAAAAACTTTTTTTTTTTTTGGATAGCATCCTACATCCAAGCCCCAGGCCTGGAAGCCTTGGAGTTCAATTGCCTCCTAGTGTTGCTTGCTCCCAGCCAAAAGGCCAAGGAGCAGCTAGGGAAAAAGCCTGAAAGCAGCCTCCCATTGAGACAAAACTGATGGGAACCTTTTTTATGTATACATTTTATTAAAAACACACATATCACCCTACACCTACAAAGCTTCAGATCTTGAGTATCCTTGTTTTACCAAAACTTCATATTGCAAAAAACACCTACATGTCCAAAAACATACAACCAAATATATTAAACCCTTAAACAACATACATCAACAACCCACAAAAAAACCCTCACAGAACTCTTTTTCTTTTTACAGAACCCTTTGAAAAACGATTACCTCGGTAACCACCTGAAAACTGTCCACCTCACCCATAAGTCCTCCCCATTGGTCCAGTGAAACAAGTGTGTCCAGTTCTTCTTCCCCCATTGCTTCTCTCCCTCTTCCTCTCTGATCTCTTCCTTGTCCTGATAGATGTAATATTTTAGTTCATGTAGTCCCAGCTTCAGGTGCTCTCTTTCAATGAAAGCCAAGCACATGCTAATAATGTTTCCTCCAATCCCTTTGGTATGAGTCCATACAGTACCATCTTCTACACTAATGACAGGTTTATTTTCGTAACACTCAGAAAGTGGTAAACCCTTTCCCACACCCCCTTTCCATATGTACACTCCCAAAACATATGCCCAACTGTTTCTTCTTTCCCATGCCTGTCCCTTCAACACCTTGATGGGCTTGTCAAGCTCCATCTGCATTGTACCTCTTTCACCAGCAAGATACTTCTTACAACCATCCACACAAGATCAGCATGTTCCCCTTTTAGTTGCTTACTCGCCACAATTCCCCACACCTTCACTTGTTCTTCCATGAAGCTTCCCACTGGTGCCATCCCGTTTCTTTCCTTTACCACTTTCAACAATTTCTTATGATCCTTCAAGACCTCCAGCCCTACCTTCCCTATTTTATACCCCTGATGTAATGAAATGGCAGTTTCCACACCCATGGACTCTTCAGAGAGGGCCGATATACTTCCCAGCTGTGTAAAACTGGGTTATATGCATTGCTTCCCCCTCTGCCTCCATTACCACTTTGCATACCGAGCTTACATATTTCACATAGACAAACAATCCCAAGTCTGGCAGCCCCCCTATATCTCTCTTGCTTTATACAGTTCAGATTTAGGCAGTCTTTCCCTTCTGACATTCCAGAATGCAGTTCTTTAACCTTCCTTCCTGAAGAATTCTCCAGTCCTCCTCTTCATCATCATCAACCATACTTTGGTACTCTTAAAATATTTCTTCAGTGTTCTCCACTACTCATTCTTGCGTATGCTTCACATATCTCCCATCTTGTAGCCATTGCACATTTAACCTCCACATTCCCCTTCCATTTATGGGGCACTTACCAAGAATCAGTTCCACCTTCAGTATCCAGGGGTCACTAAATGCCACACTTACAGCTTCTTTCTTCCTTGTCTCTATTTCTTTTGACACAAACACAAATTCAGTTCTTGATTGTTTCTTTCCACTGGGGTCAGTTTTTAGTGAAAACTTTCTCCCCTACCCAAACATCTCTTACTGAATCTTCTTTAATTATATTAGCTGACCATCTGGAGGGTCTTGTCCATCATTTCTATTTCACGCTCATCCTCCTCTTCTCCTGGACTGTTCCTTTCTGATTCAAACTGTTCCTCAAGGGATCTGACATAGTTTGCATAGGCTTTGGGACACCTGAGAAACAGGTGTCCTTCCCCCAGCACAGCTAGTGCATTTTAGAGGCTCCTGGTATGGCATCTCTATGACCCTTCCCTTCATATCTGTTACACACCATGAGGGGAAAGTGTGCAGACAGGTGTCCCTTCTTACTGCATTTGCTGCATTGCTTTGGTTGCCCATGGTATATTATAAAACTCCAGTGGGGACCCCAGCTGGATCACAGATGGGAGGTGCTGCACCCCACCTGTGCTCCACTTGTTTGCTCTCAACACAACTGGTGCCCTGCATGACCCTGTCCAAATACCATATTTGTCCTACACCTTCTCTACACATATTATTCTTTGCACCTGCATTTCCATTCACCTTTATCTTTCGCTTCTAATAAATCCATTTACATTCTTACTATAATTACTCATTCCCCCTTGATGTTTCCTCTGTTATAAACATTACCCCTGTTAATTCCTCCCTCCCACATTCCTCTGCATGTTTCTTCCATAAATTTTCATGCCCGTCACTGTTCCAGCAAGTAAACTCCCAAGTCTTTCTGTTTTGGAAAGCAATCAGGCTGGTAAGATGTTCCTCCTGCACCTCCAATATTTCAAACAGTATCTTTTCTATGAACTCACATCTGTTCATCGTCGATCCTGTCTGCTGTCACTGATTGATACTTCTTTTATCCACAGTCTTCGATCCTCCCTGACATCTCTCAATGCACCTTCTGTGTCTTCCTGCTGTACCGCTCCTGGTGGGCTGGCATTCTGTCATGCTTTGGCCGCTTTCTGCCTCTCACGTGATGTATTTTTTAAACACATAGGGGGTAAAAAGAAGGTATTAGGTAATGTGGGGCCTCTGCAGGACACACTAGGAAATCTGGTCATCGCACCAGACAGCAAAGCTGAATTATTTAACAATTTCTTTGCTTCCATATTTCTGAGGAGGGACCTGGTCATCTCCCCCACTAGGACCCCCGTGGGCCCTGTAGACGGCACACACAAGCCTAGGGTCAGTGAGGATCTAGTCAGGGAACTTCTGGAGGGACTGGACGTATTTAAATCAGCAAGTCCTGACGATCTCCACCCCAGAGTGCTGAGGGAACTAGCAGAGGTTATTGCGGGACCTCTGGCATGGCTTTAAGAGCACTTGTGGTGCTCGGGCAATGTGTCAGATGACTGGAAAAGGGCCAACGTGGTCCCAATCTTCAAAAAAGGGAGGAAAGAAGACCCAGGTAACTATAGGCCTGTGAGTTTTAGCTCAGTCCTGGGGAAGCTTTTTGAGAGAACTATCCTGGTGCATGTCCACGAGGGGCCAGCAAGGGAGACTATGCTCAGGGGCAACCAACATGGGTTCATTAGGGGCAGGTCTTGTCAGACCAACCTGGTGACCTTTTATGACCAGGTCACCAAATCCTTAGATGCAGG
>NW_017728997.1:31688187-31688501 GCF_001723915.1 Gavialis gangeticus | reverse complement strand
GGAGGGCCTCCTGCATGATCAGGGGTCAGCAGGGCAGGCCCTACAAGGAGAGGCTACAGAATCTGAATCTGTTCAGCCTCCACAGGAGAAGGCTGAGTGGCAGTTTACAAACTAGTCAGAGGGGACCAGCAGGCATTGGAAAAGTCCCAGTTCCCCTGAGCACTACCAGGAGTGACTAGAAACAATGGACACAAGCTAGTGGAGGGTAGATTCAGGCTAAACATTAGGAGGCACTACTTCACGGTCAGGGCGGCTAGGATCTGGAACCAACTACCAAGAGAAGTGGTGCTGGCTCCTACCCTGGGGGTCTTTAA
>NW_017728997.1:31687665-31688050 GCF_001723915.1 Gavialis gangeticus | reverse complement strand
CTAGTCAGGGAACTTCTGGAGGGACTGGACGTATTTAAATCAGCAAGTCCTGACGATCTCCACCCCAGAGTGCTGAGGGAACTAGCAGAGGTTATTGCGGGACCTCTGGCATGGCTTTAAGAGCACTTGTGGTGCTCGGGCAATGTGTCAGATGACTGGAAAAGGGCCAACGTGGTCCCAATCTTCAAAAAAGGGAGGAAAGAAGACCCAGGTAACTATAGGCCTGTGAGTTTTAGCTCAGTCCTGGGGAAGCTTTTTGAGAGAACTATCCTGGTGCATGTCCACGAGGGGCCAGCAAGGGAGACTATGCTCAGGGGCAACCAACATGGGTTCATTAGGGGCAGGTCTTGTCAGACCAACCTGGTGACCTTTTATGACCAGGTCA
>NW_017728997.1:31678748-31687362 GCF_001723915.1 Gavialis gangeticus | reverse complement strand
TGCATCCACAGATGCATCTCAAGCAGGTCCAAGGAGGTGATCCTCCCCCTCTATCCGGCACTGGTCAGGCCGCAGCTGGAGTACTGCATCTAGTTCTGGGTGCCGCACTTCAGGAGGGATGTGGACAGCATGGAGAGGGTCCAGAGGAGGGCCTCCTGCATGATCAGGGGTCAGCAGGGCAGGCCCTACAAGGAGAGGCTACAGAATCTGAATCTGTTCAGCCTCCACAGGAGAAGGCTGAGTGGCAGTTTACAAACTAGTCAGAGGGGACCAGCAGGCATTGGAAAAGTCCCAGTTCCCCTGAGCACTACCAGGAGTGACTAGAAACAATGGACACAAGCTAGTGGAGGGTAGATTCAGGCTAAACATTAGGAGGCACTACTTCACGGTCAGGGCGGCTAGGATCTGGAACCAACTACCAAGAGAAGTGGTGCTGGCTCCTACCCTGGGGGTCTTTAAAAGAAGGCTAGATGAACACCTGGCCAGGGTCATTTGACCCAGTACCCTTTCCTGCCATGGCAGGGGGTCAGACTTAATGATCTTCTCAGGTCCCTTCCAGCCCTACCAAGTATGAAACTACGAAACCATCTCCTGCTGTTCTTGCTATACCTCCTGCTCTTCTCTGCTCCTGTCTTCCCCCTGGCCTTGTTCCTCTGCCTGTTACTTTCTTTGCTAGTTTCACTGTTGCTCCCATCTTCTTCATAGTCTTTCTTGTCTGCTTCTCTACCTTTTTTCACTGTCCTGCTGTCTCTAGATTTTCTTTTTCACTCTTCATTTCAATTTTCCACCTCCTGGTTACTTGCCTCCACTGCCACTGTTTTGAACTTTGGGTTTGCCTTCTTACATCCTGACACTCCGTTGATGCCTGACCTTAAGGCATTGATCAGACTTTCAGCTGATCATTTGATCTTAACCAAAGAGGCTGAGAAAATCCTGATGGGAACCTATCCAGGTTAGTGCAACCCAGCTGAATAAGATATGTGGTAGCGATCATTGCACTCAGTCCCTTGCAGTCATGGTGAGCCACTACACTGCATACATTTTAACTTCCTCTTCAATCCCAAAACTGAGCTGCATCTTTTCCTTCCCATTTCCTGTTTCTTCACCAGCCTTAAATATCTGACAAACATCACTGAACAGTGGCCCAAACAGTTCACCCAGAATCGCTGTTTTACCTCCTCTCTCAGCCTATAAGCACATGATTAGTGTGGCCCTGCTCTCCATTAGATGGAGCTAGATCAGGTTGCCCTGAACCTCATCTACATATAGTTTTTTGGAGGATCCCAGGACTCATGACAAGAACACCTGGTAGCAGTCATGAGTGGGAGCTATTTAGCACATGGATCCTTTTTATCTAGAGTACACACACTAAGCATTGCTGAGCTGTGGGGTCACCACGGCTTGAAATGCTGTTGTCTCTTTTGGGGCCCAGCCCAATGAACTAGATGGCAAAATCATGAGCCTTTTGGATATCCATAATAATAAACAAATTACTACAAGCATGTTTATTTCAAAGTCAGTGTTTTCAAAATTTTCCTCTTGTTTCTATGCGCTCAAGGAGAGCAAGGTCTGATGGGAAGGGGATCAGGGGAAAGAAGTTCAGGTGGGACAAGAGCAAGGGGGCCACCTGACACCTCCCCAGATTTATTTTCCCTGCTGTAGCAGTGGGAGGAGAACAATTTAAGGCAAACCTCCAATTATTAGAATCTATGCCTGGAAAATTATAACAATTTTATACATTTTCCACATACAAAATCTACTTATTGGGGGGTCATTTTATAGTTAGGGTCATCTCCTATTCAAGTAAATATAGTGCATGTTATTTAGTTAGTCTGTAAAGGTGCCTATCTACCCTGCCTTCTGACTGACCTCAGACTAACATGGCTAACTACCTCTCTCTGCTTAGGGCATGCCCAGATACATATAAAGCATTTCAAACTCCACCTTTTTGAAGCATTTTTAAATGCATTGTGCTTAAGCAGTATAAGTTTGCAGTGTCTTGTACCTGAAGTGACAGTTCAGAACTATCTCTTTTTCACCAGTGGTCATTTTGATATGGTTCTGGCTGATTTGTAGCCCTGTAACACTGTGCATCATCTGTCCACTCATTTTATTATAGCACTTTAAAGTTATTTGGAGTACAATAAACATTATGTATTTTCAAGCCCCTAGAAACAAAGCAGTTCTAAGTTCAAAAGTCACCCACTATATTCACTCAAAGCACAACTCTTTTTGGGAAGTTTCCTTTTGGAAACAGAACATTCTCTACTTTGCTTCATGTAAGTAATAAATATAGTAGTAACATTTGAAAGTAAGCCTCAACCATTTTCAAATTGGGCAAGGCGGAACAGAAAATTTACTTTTCCTCATTTGAACATAATGTGATATCCCTCCTCAAAATGCAAACAGATGGAGTTTGATGTGATCTTGCTCTTAGTGAAAGTACGGGGGCTCTGCCAGTGAATAAAGGAGCAAGAACAGGCTCAACAGCCACTTGTACCCCATTTGCCTTAATGAGATGAATGTCAAAGGGTAATTGGGATCATTTAAATGCTAAACATTAAGCTGAGGCATTTAAATGCTAACATTAAATTGAGGCAATTTTCTTTCTGTGGGTGCATCTACATGTGCATAACGTGCCAGAGCCTATTGCTCCCAGGCGCCACGTTTACACATGCACCCGGGACCGCAGCACACTAAGCCAAGTCAGAACAGCCCCAGCTGGCAGACGGCCTGGGGGGAGAAGAGGGGGAATCAGTCTGGAAGCCCAGGGCTGCTCTGACCCAGCTAAATGTGCCGCAGAGGAGCTGGCTGGGGAACGAGGGTGCTTCAATGTGGGACTAGCCAGCAAGCAGCCCCCACACTTAAGCACCCCCATGTTCCAGCCAGCCAGGTCAGCATCTACTTGTGTGCTGCTGTGCACAAAAAAAAAAACTCTGCAGCAGGATAGTACTTGTGTTCCTGCAGCCTAACAGGGCTGCAAGTGTTGATGCTGAGATATTTAATGCAGAGCTAATTAGACAACTCTGCAGTAAGCTTCTGGTATAGATGTGCCGTGTGTGTGTGTTTGTATTATAAAACAAAGAATTTAGCAGACAAAAAGTTGATGCACTATTAAAGTAGCAGAGTTTGAGGAAGAGTATAAAAGCTGAATTTCCTATAACAACACTGGTTTAGCCACAATGCACATTCTTTATATTATTTAAGTGCAACAGCTATGTTTATGACAGGACAAACCAGAACAAAAAATGCCAGACAGGATGAAAAGCTGCACATATGCTTGCATCTCCTGAAATTTTAACTATGTAATTTTCAACATACAGTTTAGGGAGATTTTGTGCATTAAACATTCCCACAAACATTAGTTTATAAAATGCACAGGTGGAACCATTTTAGAGGTAACCAAAAAGATTCATTTATCATCACATTTCTTGTAATAGAAATAAGAAGTTAAAACAGAAACAAAAAGCCCTGTCATGAGAAAATATACTAAAATTATTTCCAAAGGATGCTTTTCCCTGAGTAATAATTTACACATTTTGACATGCAAGTGACTCTTACCAGGTATGAACCACTGCCACCTGGGATGATCTCACTACAGTAGCATTTGTGTATTACTGCTCTAAGTACAGTTTTCATCTAGATTCTTTTCCAATGAATCCTGAGCTCTTATTAAGTAGCCCTATTCAAACATGGTTCTAAGTAGTTTTTAGTAGCCTTTGCAGGTTTTTCCTGCTTCTTGTCTAAAAATTATACTTAAAACATTTAACATTTTGTTGAAAAAGCTAAATCATTGTTATTTATATCAAGGCAGTGCCCAGAGGCTTCTGTTACAGTCAGCACTCCACTGTGACAGACACTACATAAACAAGGACACAACACCGTCTGTGCCCTTGATATCTGGTGAAAGTAAAATAAGTTTAGGTCCCACTCTTGGAGATGGTATGCAGGTGAGTAATGTCATAATGTTTAATGGGATTACTCACAAGAGTCAAATTAGAAAGGTAAGTGACAGCTTAACTGATTTACAAACCTAGGACCCACTAAAAGTCAATGGGAAGTGGGCTACTAAATTCTTTTGCTACTTAAAAAGTTACCCAGGGTCAATTATGTATTTTCAGAGGACCTCAACCAGGACTTCCTCCTGAAATTATTTTTGGCTGTAGTGTCCAGACTATATTTAGACCCCCAGATTGTTCACCTGTTGTAAATTATTTGTTCGATATTTGAAAGAAAGAAAACTAACAGTTTTGATAATCTGACTGTAGGATTTGGATCCCATTCTGAAAGAAGTCCAATGTTAGAACGCATTTTAATTTATGTACATGAATTACAAATATCCAAAGAACGCAGGCCAACACAGCTGCTTCTGAACACACAGTAACAAGCCCCAAATGCAATACTGGAGTTGCTGCATGAATGTGCAAGATATTCCCAAATTCTGTTTTATCAAAACAAAAGCCATTTAGCCGTCAGTACTATTCGCAGTCTCTCTCTAGTCTCAACATGCCATGACCTAAATATTCACTGACTAGCACTCTTAGATGTTTTAACTCCTTAAAGGCCCAATCCTACATGGTTCTGCATATCCCCCTATGCCAAATGCTGAGTTCTTCCTGCTCAGACTCTTTAAAATGAAAGGCAAGGTGCTCAATTCCTTCCAGGAAGACATTTAAGCACCTTGCAGGAGTAGGCTCTGAAGTCCTTTGGCACTCTACAGTAGGGCTTCCCAAAGTGTTTGAAACAACGAACCACTGTCAATTCTCAGAATGCTTCATGCATAACCATGTACTCATATCTTCACACATTTATTTGAAAGGAGAAGGGAAGCTAGTGTAGTCCACAGACCAGCTTGGATAACTTACCAAGGACGACTACATAGCCCCATAACGACAGTTTTGGGCACTTAGGTACAGTTTATGATTCGGTATTGCCTGCACTAGCATTCGGAGCAAGCTCAATAGGGCTGCACAGCAGTTGGGCAGAACACAGGTATGCATGTAAGGGCAGGCAAGTCCCAAAATATTAGCTGGTAAAAGCAGTTGGAAGCACTGGGCTAGACTGTGTTAGGGGACCAGATCATAGGCAGTTTGGTGCAGGAATTGGGTCTCTGAGGGAGGGATGAGGGTCCAAAAGCTGATTTTCAGATCTGGAGAGAGAAGCTGGAGCAGTGTCTATAATACAAGCTGGGGTCAGAATTCAGAAGGTCACAAGCCAAATTACAAAGTCCAGGAGAGAGAAACGCATAGGTGAAAGTCCAAACACAGGGCCAAGCCAGAGGTCAGGAACCAGAACACAGATCTGCAGGCAAATCCAAAGCTGAAGTTCAAGGAAAAGCTAAAAGCCAGGGTCAGGAGCCAGGAAAACCAGAGAGCTTGAGAGTGAGAGGGGGCTGCCGCAGCAGACCAAGTCGGAACTGTTGTCTGGTTTGGAAACCCACAGCCCCAACTGGTACCAAATGGACGGACAGCACTCCCAGCAGCCAATCAGGATGCTACCATTGTCTAAAGTGGGGCAGAGTTTGTTAGCTGAGGCCTTACTACAAGTGTGCCTGCCCAGGTTAACCTGCCTGATCAGGGTCCCTGACAGATTGTGCCCCAATAGAGTGGGTGCAGGTAGGCAGAGAGAAGGGATTAAGGACTTTCCTACTCTTCCGTGGTGCACTTGGATACTGATCTTAACAGTGGCCCTACTACTCTGCAACATGTTAGCACCGCTGCTAGGCTGCTCAGAAAGAACTAAAGAAAAGGAGCTATGAGGTAGGCAGCATGCAGAGAGATGTGCAGGGTATGTCTTACTGCTGCCTAATGGAGATGTGGGTCTTGTGGAAACATTTTAATTGTCAAACATGAACAAGTCAATACCACTGATCTTTTCACAGAAAAGTTTTGAATATTTTTTATTCAGAAATGTTGAAACAATTTGGTCTCATATTCAAACACCATCCCCCCACTTCAGCTTAGTGGTACTTCCAGGGATCTGTAGCTTGAGTCTCTCATTTCCCCATTCTCCTCTACAACTTGGAGAGAAAGCTGTAATACCGCTTGCATGATGTGCCACAGTCAACATGGACCACTACAGTTCATCTAGGGACAAGATGACAACGAGTTATGGAAGATGCAATTTAGCCAGGGAGCCCAGAGGGGATCTAAAGACAAGAAGCACATGGTCTACAATTCCCATGATACACCAGGGCAAGTCAGACGGAGAACTGAGCCTTGAAATGACCTAAAAGTAAAATTCAGTGTTTAAGGCCTCAAGGGATCATTAGACCACCTTATCAATCCTCCTCTATATGGCAGACAATGACACTGCATTCAGTTTACTCTACATAGAGCCCAATAACCTGGTGTTTAGTTAAAACACAACTTCCTGAAACACATCTGTCCTTGGAATTTACAACTGCAAAAGACAGAGAATTCATCACCTCTTCCTATTGGAAATCTTGTACCTTTAGTACCCAGTATTTTCCCCCTAAGTCCATGTAATCACTGTAAGTCAGTCATCACTCAGTCTTCTGATAAGCTAAAACAGACTCATCCTTTTAAGTCTCTTATTAAGAGACATTTCCCCAAGCCTTTTAATAATTTTGTGGAACTTTTCTGCACCCTCACCATTTTTACTACCTTTTTTAAAACTGTGAATGTCAGAATGATACAGCCCCATTCCCTCCAATGCCACACAGAGAGAAAATCACCCCCTACTCCTAGTCACTACTCTCTTCCTAAGGACATCACATATGAATCCATTCATCCTTTTGCTGCTCAAGTGCCCTTTCTCTCTCATGTGTCTCCTTTTCCTGTCTCCCTCAGGGATCTTGTATTGCTCAGTTGAGAAGAATAGTGCCAAAACAGTTTCTTCTGCTCTGAAGTGCTCTGGCCTAAGTCTCTGCTCTGCTCCACCACTGATCCTGCTCCCTTCAGCTCAGCTGGGGTCACAAGCAACCAAATTATTTATACACTTAAAAAACATCTTAAATTGTTTTAACCATCCCACTCAGCCCTTGCTTCCTCCACCCAGAAAACATTAACAAAATAAAAGAAACCATGAATTTATAGATTTAACCCTTCTGATGATAAAAAACATTTTAAAGCAAGCTACAGCTACACTTTGAAAACGCCACAACTCTGCTTGAATTATATCACCCCCCCCCAACACTCCTTAAGCCTTGGTAGGAGATCCATAAGCTAATATTATTTAAAGATTGGTTTCTCTCTGTATATACTATGGGAAGACTGAAAAATCAGGATTTCACAGGGAGGTAGTTGCAACCTTGACTATATGTGCTTCACGATGAAGTATGAAATATTACTCAGCAACTGAAACCAAACTGCACTGTCTCCCCACCCCCTTTCCACTCCCTTAGAAACCTGAAAAAGAAAAGGTTTCTCCCTCATAACTAGTGACTAAGAGTCAGTAACGGTGGGCTCTCTCTGCAGCACCACCGCTGCCACACTATTACAGAGGGAGCAATTTAAATCTCCAGAGCTGCCATGAATCTTGCTGCTGTGCATCTTGTATGACATTCATGTATTTAGCAGCATAGTCACACCTGCCCCAGCCCATCCAGATCCTCATGCATCCAACAACCCTATCTCAAGAGGCCACTTCTGTGCATATTCTGTAAGCAGGGCATGATGGATCAGCAGCTGGGGAAAGCAAGGAAATAGCAGCAGCACTGAACATGCTCCTCCAAGTAGTTCAAGGGTGCTGTACATGTACAATTGTCCCAGCCAACCAGCTGTCTTGGATTTGCCACATACAATCCTGCATCTAACCAGCCACCCTAATTCCTTCCCCATTGCTAAGCTCCTCTAATCCCCACACTGACCAACAAGGACCTCCCATCACCTACTTAACAGCATTGGAGTGAACCCTGCTCTAGTCTACTCCCCGTTCCCCCTCACTGAACACCCATGGTATGCATGAACGCATAAAGCTAGGATGCAGAAACGTGTTCCCACATGGAAGAAGAGATCAACAAGAAGCTACATGGAAATCAGTAATCAATCACAGAGTTCTGCATCTCAGCCTGACATCACTTCTACATCCACAGACCCCAGATCTCTGGGGCTCCCACAACCAGTAGAGGGAACAAATCTCATTTCCAGGCCTGGGAAGAAGAAAAGCCCCAAGTACATGTCTCCCAGCTTCTGACTCTCAAAAGACAAACTTTTTCAAGATGTCTAACTACACAGATTATCCCCTCACAATGTAATGCATCCACCCAATGCTATCCACATCCATGTACTCCATTAGACCCTTCTTGAAAAGCATATATAATCACTGACTTATCTCTAGGTTTTTTTGGTGTTGGGTTCAGTTGAATGCTTCTCTCAGGAATCAAAGGACTTTCAGCCACGCCACCATCAGTACAGCAGGTGCCAGAGCCATGAAAATGTCACTAAATAAAACCAAGTGAATAAAAGCAATAGACCACATGCAAAGAAGCATGCCACAGTTGTCTGGTTGCTTAAGAGAAGAAGCCAAATCCTGCAGAGCTCACAATAACCTCTTGTTGATGTCACTGGGAGTTTTGCTTGGGAGCTAAATGAAGCCCTGCATTGTTTTCCCAATTTAAAAATTATTATTTGATTTCAGGAGTGCTGTGCCC
>NW_017728997.1:31667348-31678450 GCF_001723915.1 Gavialis gangeticus | reverse complement strand
GCCCCCCCCCCCCCCCCCAATCAAAACAAACTAACAAACTGTGGGTAGCTAAGAAGAAAACCTCACGAACTTGTCATCATTTTTTTCATGTTGAGCATGTATTGGCAATAACTAAAAGACAAAAACCCCCTCTGACAGTTCTACATCTACCTTTTGAATTACCTTTCTTCAGACTGGTTTGTGCACCTCTTTTATTTGAGGTTACAATAGTATTATTTTAGTTTATAGTAGTGTTTCATGAGGCTCATGTGTTTGTTCTTGAAAGATGTCAGAGGGGTACAATTCTTCTACCCACTTTTTTTTTTATTTGAAGGTGATGACTGCAAAAATTGGGAACCTACAGATTCTCTATACCATGTTCTTCATAAACAGCTGAAAAATGTGTGCTGATAATTATCTGTCTGTATCACATTAACTTCCCTTCAGAGCTAAAACGATTACCTCTTACAGCCTATACAAATACCACTATTGTGCATGCTGTGTACACCCTTATATGTTATATACTTTATTTACTGTAGCATATTCAAATGTATATAAAAGCACCATCCCTTCCACCCCAAGAGCCATGCTAAAGGGAGCTGGGCAGAGGTACAGGGTGGCACAGGGCTTGTACCACAAGAGGCATATTGATCTGGGGGGATCCCAAGGATTTATGAGTCAGCCCCTTTGTTTCCCCAGAGGAAGAATCCTGCCATCCAGCAGAAGAATGTGAAGCAAACTCACTCTGTAAAGGAATGTAAGGATGCTTCTTGAGTCCTACAGTTCCTTCCTCAAGTGGCAGTTCTCCTATCATGGACACATCTGATCCAAGGTCTTTACATGACATTCTACATTCTAATGATAGCATCCTGCCAGTGAATCCCTTGGACACCTTGACAAGGAAAACTAGAACAGAATATAGTATCTCATAAAAATAGAATCCAGTAAAGGACATGGTGCTGCAACATCTAAGTTGTAGGTGCCTGGGTCCCATAATGAAATCCAGAGCCCCTGTTAGAACCTCCACGAACACTGCCTAAGCAGAGTTAGGTCTCTCTGTGGGATCCTGAACAGCCAGCACACTGAGGGGGAAGCATTCAATGTACAGCTGCCTAAAGCTAACCCATGAGGAAGCTGTGAAAACAGGCTTGCATCTTAAACCTAGCCGCACAGACATATCATTCAAGACTACAAGATGATGCCTCCATCCACACGAGTACCAATGCCCCAGAGCCCTCTCTTTGAGGTGGACACCTACACTCTTCTTTCCAAAAAAGAAAGCAGAATAGGACTAAAAGCCCTTTTTTTAAAATAAGGAGAATATGATAACCTCTTATACAGTACCCTTGGGATTAGAGCACTTTCCCAGGATGAGGAAGTCCTGGATTACAATTCCTACCTTTGATTCAAGGGATTCAGATTTACATGTCCCATCTGATAACAGAGTGCTCTTAACACCAGGCTATGGGCAACTCTGGGACATCTCTTCCTCCAGCTTTCTGCAAAAGTAAGGGGCAGCTATTACAGCATTTTGCCAGGAGCATAACTTGTCTTCACATATTGGGCATGTCCTAAGAAGACCACATGTAGCCAGCCCCACAGACACCTAGGCAGAGAAACACTATCCTAGAGCTCTATCGGCCTCAGGCATGAGCTAGACAGAAAGCTGCTTGGACCTATCACTTCTGCACAAGAGCGGAAGTAGACCTCTCAGGGGCCAAGAGAACTTTAATGTCTCAGATAGTGTTATGGAGTTGAGGTGACTCCATAGTTAGCCAGGAATCAGGGTTTTTTCATCACCTTGGACCTAGACACCTAAATCCCATTTCAGGTACATATGTTCTTCATTAAATCTGGCCCCACATCTAGGGACAATTATATAAGTTATTTGTATAGGGTTTCACCAATAAACCTTAAGAACAATTTATTTTAAAGAGCAGGATATTTTTATAAAAAAGGTCAGACCCACAAATACTACATGTTCCTTCTCCATCGATACCAGGAAACGTGTTAATAAAGATTCAGAGTAACAGAACAAAAAAAAAGGAGAAAACATTTCTGAAACAAGGTCCAGTGTTGTCATGGTGACTCCAAAGCCATTATGTACTTCAGACCACATTTTAAGGAAAACTACATTTTTACCCTCCATGAAATAAAAAAAAATTAAAGTAAAATCCTGCCAGTTTGTTGCAATGAAAATATCAACAGACTTATTTGATCATGTGTCATTAACAGATTTAATCAATGCTATTATGCTATCTGATTCATGTCTTTGGAGAACATGACAGATATGAATACAGAATTAAAAAATCTCTTTAACTGTCCATTTACCACATATGAAGAGGATACTATTTAGAACACTTCTTACCATTATAATATCAAAACCATCTTTCTTGGTTTATGCTTTTAGAATACCTTATAAATGAGCAACTATGAAAACAACCTTTTATTCTTCCAGTTTTGCAGATGTTGCTTGGAAATAATTACCTTTATTTAGGAGGACTGTTGACTCCACATACTACTGATGTACAACATAGCAAAAAAATCTCCTTTGCCTGCTTAAAATATAAAAGAACTGCTGAAAAGCTCCATGTGAATCTTCCATGGAAACAGATTTTAAGAAGCATGCACCGCAGAAACCATAAAATCCATCTAGCTCATTCAAGCAGGATGCACAGAGAACAGTACACTCCCAATTGCTCGCATTCAAAACACATTGTTGAATGCTACTGAATATGCCCACTTCTGCACCGATAAAAGATACACTCAGAGATTTGGCATCTGTTACGACACCATTTTCTACATGATACCTGAAAAGACATTAAAAGAATCCACGAGAAAGCGAGATTTGCAGCAGATCACAGCATGAGAGCTTACCAGCAGTTCACCAGCGGAGCCTGGCCAGCCATCTGCCCATTTTTCCTTGAAGCTGTTTCAGGCAATGGCCAGTTCCCTTCACAGAAAGATAATTCTGATAGCCCCCACCCCTCTAGTTAATCAATTAATCAATTAATGAAGCAAGATTGTTTTTCCTTACTAAGCAGCGAATGAACAGTAGGTCATTTGAAGGATACTTGGTCCTTTCCGCTTTAGGAACTCTGAAATAATAACTGTCCATCCAAATTCAGCTTTTTTCCCCTTCATTCAAAGCTGTAGGAATACATGGAGCCCTTGACAATGCCAGCTTGCATGATGAAAGAGCAAAAGTAGTTTTCAGCCTGCAGAATGCCTTGGAAGGGTTACCATGGAAATAAATGTGGAAAGGGGAGGGGGCTTGTCTGATGACAAATGCTGCAACTAAATGGAGACAAGCTTTAAAGGCAGGCTGAATGGGGGCTGTACAACAGAGGAAGGCTGGGGAAGAAAATGTGTCTTACCACTACTAACAAAATAACACCTGTGCTTGCTTTCATTTTCAATTAATGTGATAGAAACCAGAGTGTGTGGGGTTTGTGTGTTGGTTGTTGGGGTTTTTTTGTTTTGTTTTTTTGTTTGTTTGTTTGTTTTTACATAAAAATAAAGTTCTCTGGGAAACAAAAGGCAATGCCATTTGGAACAGCTGCTTTAGGAGAGCTTTCCCAAAGACATTAGTAACAACCAAAGACCTGAAAGGAGTTTATTTGCATATTTTGCATTTTCACAATGAGGAATTAGTGTTTAAATTAAACAAAAAAAACAGGTTGGTGAGAATGAACCTGTTGCAGCACTAAGGAGACTCTAATTAGGATACAGGAAGGTTTGGGATCGATTATCTCATTAATATGCAGGTAGTATTTCAATTACTGATGATCAACATGAATATTTGGAAATTGTTTAGGAAACAGATTACATTAGTGACTATGCTTCTATTAATAGACTCTAGAAAAAACAAAATGCAGAAAATGAGGTTGCAAAAGTCAACGCTATGTCACAGCCCTAACCTGTTTGCAATGAATGAGAGCAGTTCTTGAAATATTATAACTATGCTCACCCATGCTGGGTTTTGTCAGAATTTCCATTAAAAGCCAACCAAAAATAGTGTATGCTCGACTGAAACCTGGCAGAGAAATCTCAGCGCAGGGGGATAACACAATTTAAATTTTGTGGTTTCAGGCACTGTCTGCATTTCTAAAATTCAAAAATAGTTTGGAGACAGTATTTGGAGTCCATTAATTTAGAAAGATGGAGCCAAAACTCTGCTCTCACACATATGAATGCAATCTCCACTGAGTGCTGTTATTATCATTATGAAGTTGCCCTGAATAATGAAGAATCAGAAAAGAAAGGAAGTTGCAGAACACACACAGTAATTAACTCAATACTTACTTTTTCAACACTTGTGAGCAGGTGTCAAAAACTCTGTAAGACATCCAGTTCATCAACACTATTTTTAGGATTTGTTTTCTTTCAATTTGGTGCAACTGATTATGAGCACGCTGCCAAGTGTTTACATCTTCATTCAGCAACCCTAAGTTCTAAACCAGTGGTTCTCAACCTTTTTAGACTCAATGCACTGCCCAACTCTTACTTTTCACTCATTATTTAACTACAGAAAAATAATAAGATAAATTCTTCCATTGCAAAGAACTCAGAAAGACCACAACAGGTCAGAATGTTTTAGACACTATGAACTTCTATTGGAAATCTCTGGGTGTCTGAGTTTATCTCATGAATCGTGTAGGTTTTTTCATATTTAACAGTGCTAATATTGTGTCACCTTTTAGGCACACTTAGAAGGACCTCACAACACCGTGGTTGAGAATCACTGCTCTAAACACACCCGCGCCACTCTAGCTCATTGGGCAGTCCTTAGCTCTCTCAACACTCATAGATTCATAGAAAATTGGGGTTGGAAGGGACCTCAGGAGGCCATCGAGTCCAATCCCCTGTTCAAAGGAGGATCATTCCCAACTAGATAATCTCAGTTAAAGTTTGTCTAGCTGGGTTTTGAAAACCTCCAAGGATGCAGCTTCCACCACCTCTCTGGGTAACCTGTTCCAGTGTTTTACTACTCTCCTAGCGAGAAAACTCTTCCTACTATCTAACATAAACTTCCCTTGCTGCAACTTGAGACCATTGCTTCTTGTTCTGTCATCTGCCACCATGGAGAACAGTCTAGATCTATCCTCTTTTCAGCCACCTTCAGGTAGTGAAGGCTGCTATTAAATCCCCTTTCAGTTTCCTCTTCTCTAGACTAAATAAGCCCAGTTCCCTCAGCCTTTCCTCAGAAGTCATGCCCCTCAGTCCCCGAACCATTTTTGTCACCCTCCAGCTGACTCTTTCCAATCTGTCTGAATCCTTTCTGTAGTGAAGGGCCCCAAACTGGACACAATACTCCAGATTTGGCCTCACCAGTGCTGAATACAGGGGAATAATCACTTCCCTTGACTTACTAACTACACACCTACCAAGGCAGCCCAGTACGCTGTTAGCCTTCTTGGCAACAAGGGCGAACTGCTGGATCATATTCAGCTTATTGTCCACTGTGACCCCCACGTCTTTTTCTGCAGAGCTGCTGCCCAGTTAGTCAGCCCTCGTGCATGGGATTATTCCATCCTAAATCCAGGACTTAGCATTTGTCCTTGCTGAACCTCATGAGATTTCTTTTAGCCCAATCCTCCAATTTGTCTAGGTAACTGAATCCTAGCTTTACCCTCCAATGCATCTTCTACTCCCCCAGGTTGGAGTCATCTGCAAACTTGCTGAGGGTGTGCTCCATAACATTTCCAGGTCATTGATGAAGACACTGAATAAAACCAGCCCCAGGACTGACCCCTGGGGCACTTCACTTGATACCAGCTGCCAACTAGATACTGAACCATTGCTTACTACTCTCTGAGCCCAATGCTCCAGCCAGTTTTCTGTTCACCTGACAGTCCATTCATCCAGCCAATACTTTCTTGCCTGTGAGAATGCTGTGGGAGACCGTATCAAAAGCCCTGGTAAAATCAAGGTACACCACATCCACCAGTCTTCCCAAGCCAGTCACCTCATCATATAAAGCAATCAGGTTGGTCAGGCATGACTTGCCCTTGGTGAATCCATGCTGACTGGTCCTTACCACCTTTTTCTCCTCCACGTGCTTAGAAATGGATTCCTTAAGGATCTGCTTCATGATTTTTCCAGGGACTGAGGTGAGGCTGATTGGTCTGCAGTTCCCTGGATCCTCTTTTTTCCCTTTCTTAAATATGACCACTATATTTGACCTTTTGCAATCATCTGGGACCTCTCCTGTTCGCCATGAGTTTTCAAAGATGATGGCCAATGGCTCTGCAACCACATCAGCCACCCCCTTCCGCACCCTCAGGTGCATCCCATCCAGGACCATGGACTTGTACATGTCCAGCTTTTCTAAGTAGTCCCTAACCTGTCTATTTTGGAGGGAGGGCACCGAAGGGCTGTTACAACTTAGCTGATCCCTCAAAGTGCCATTCATTATCCACAGTACTAAGTACAAGTCAATTAACAAGGTTTAACAACAAAGGCTTAATCTGATATGTATTATGACACTGCTGTAAATATAAGATTTGTTAGTCTAATTATACTGCACCAGAATCACACAGACCATGCCTCCTGGTGCGTGCCAGTGTCAGTCCATTCCAAGCCTCATAACCACTTACATTAATTTCCACTCCCTGAGCAAAGGTCAAAGAACACTTCATAGTAGAACCAGAACTCCTAACACAAAATGCCATAGACGTGAACTGCTTCAACTAAACATGGCAGCAGCAATGATCTAAGCAAGGCCTTACAAAGCAAGAACAGCCAGTGTCCAAGGAATCCCCAGCACTAGCAAAACCAGCAAACAGAAAGTAGCAAGTCACAGAGTTTCTGTGGGACTCAACTTTTGTGAAGGGGCAGCAATTCTTAATTCCTTGAAGGTTAGTGAATTTGTTTGCTTGGTTGCAGTTTGCAGGCTCTATGTCTTGATTGTAGCGTGTAAACTGCAGGCTGCCAGGTGTTGAGAGGGGGGGTGTGAAGGCATAGGAGAGGCTTCCTGCCAATCCTAAATGAGGGACTGGGGCTACCTTAGGCTAACAGCTTAAAAAGCCAAGCAACCACAACTAAAGAAGCCCAGCTAACAAAGGGCACTAAACAAGGGAGTTTGTTTCTTCTGTCTTGGTAACCATGACCAAAGAAAAGGCAAGGATGGCAACTGAGGCAAGAGTAACAGAGCCCCAAATAGCTGCTGAGACATCAAAAAGACTGAAAGCAGAAGTTGCAGGATGAACATTACCCGTGATTGGGTAAAGGCAAAGCCATTATTACCTAAGATATCACCTAATAAAACTCACGGAAAAGGAGATCTGAAAATCAGCTGGAAATGCTGGTGGACTTCTGACAGGGATTTTGAGGACATGAAAAAGGAGAGAAGAGGATGTATGGATTCTCAAGCCATGCAAACTCTTGCTGATAAAAAGAACCTGGAAGGCAGACCTCTAAATAAGAAGGGAGAGCCACAGAGACTGGAGAAGCAGCTGAGGAACAGGTTTGTTTCACTGCTATGAAGAGAAACAGAAACAAATAGAAGATTGGATGGCAAAACAGAGAAAAGCAGCTAGCCTGGCAAGAAATTGGAAAGAGACAATTGAAGTATCCAAGGACCAGAGCACCTGAGGAGGAAAAAGGATTGTATACAGGAGAGAGAGAATGATCTGAAGATCAAAAGAAGAACAGAATAGAAGGGAGAGGACCTAAGATTCATACCCAGCACTAGGAAGAGGCAGGTCTGAGAACTGAGGCCTTCTTGTTAAGAAGAATCAACAAGCCTCTCACCAGGATGGCTCCTTGTCAGGAACAAGGTTGAGATATGGACCAGAGGTTAGAAAGCATTCCAATACAAAAGGTAATTATTAGGATAAAATGATCCTGCCAGATTCTCAATGGAATGGATTGAGGATTAAACTATTCCAAGCTAAGGAAGATGCTCAAAGAAGCAGAGGCTCCAGTGATCTTCAGTGGGATTCTTTCAGACCCTAGAGAAGGAAGTTGAAGGTGTGACAAGATAATAAAGCTCAATACATGGACTAGAACAGTAAGGAAAATTTTGTGACATCGACTGACAGAAACAAGACTCTTTTTGATGAATGGGCTTCATCTGAGCAACTGGTGTTCCATTCTTCTGAAATCAGGGCTGGCATGAAAAGGAAATAAAGGGAGAAGTTTGGGAGACACTTGTGCATCCCCAGATCTGGTGTTACAAAGGAAAAGGATACAGGAATGGGTAAAGGTTGTCCCAGGCGTAGGAGAAAGAACAAGAAAGAGCAAGGAAAAAGAAAATACTAAGACTGGTGGGAAGAGCGTGGGTCATTTGACCCCAGTACTCTTTCCTGCCATGGCAGGGGGTCAGACTCGATGATCTGTTCAGGTCCCTTCCAACCCTAGAAACTATGAGCAGTTAAATAGGTGATATGAATACTAAAAGAACTATGCCTAATTTCGCTGTATACTAATGCAAGGAGCCTGCTCAACAAAATGGAGGGACTTGATTGACTGTAATCAAGCAAGAAGGACTAGCATGTATACCAGAGATTCTGTTTGGAGCAAAATCACTTCGGAGGTTATCAGCGAGATTCTACAAGGGCAGCGCTGGGAGTCTGTTGCAGATATTCATGGTTAGATCAGGATTTAGACTGAACTCTTTTTAATGCCAGAGATAAATGTTGCTGGGAATTGTGTCATGGTGGAGTACAAACTTCCCAGTTACAGCCTGGAAAACAAACACTACTAAGAATGGTAGGGCATAGATATTTTTGGATATAACAGCTGATGAATTTCTTATCAAATAGTCATTGAACCAACAAAAGGTTATGATATTTTACAATTACTTTTGGTAAGAAGCAAGAACGTTATACAGAAGCTTGTGATAGAATATAACCCAGTATCAAATTATCAGAGACTAAGTCATCTTAAATGGAAGGAGAAACAAAAGTAGGTCTGAAATGAAGGTACTGTATTTCAAAAGGGCTCAGGAACCTTGTTAGTAAAGAGTCTGGGGACTTGAATTCTGTTGAGACTTCTTTAAATCAAAGATGTAAAACCTGGGATTTGTATACACAGTGCAAGGGAAATAAACTTGTAAGGAAGAGGTCAAATCCTAACTGAACAAATGACTACTTCCAAAGGATATTAAAGCGGTGCCTGCATGGAACTGGGAAATGGGTTAATCAAAGAAAACTTCATCTTAGAAGGCAAGAAGTGCAGAGATAAGAGTGAGAATTGTTGATTTGAGTTAAACACTGAAAAGGATATTACAACAAACAAGAAAAGTGTCTTTCCTTGGTCTCTTTTTATTTATATAGCTGAAGAACAAGAAGCATGGTTTACAGTGAGGATAAAGTGAAGATTAAAGATAATCTAGGTAGGCCCAAAACCTAACTGAATGCTTTGCCTCGGTTTTTAATAAGGACAATAGTGTTGAACATGGGGAAGGAAGCAAGGAAGGATTGTTAATGGAAATAATGATATGGAAATAAAATTGCCATGTCCAGGATGGATGCAAAACATTAATAGTGCTAATATTGAGGGGCCCTGATAATCTCCATTACAGCATCACAAAACATCTAGTACATGAAACCTTCACTCTGGTAGCAGGTAATTTTAATAAATATATCACGTTAGGACAGTGCTATATGGTTAGAGAACAATGAATATATTATTTATATTTAGGAAGACGGGAAAACTGACCAGGGCAACCACAGCCTCATTCCTGACCTCAACAGCAAGTAGGATTTTAAAACAAATTTTGAAAGGAAGCATAATTAAAACCACAGCAGGATAAAAAAAAATAACAGATAAAGTGTAACATGGATCTACAAAAAGTTGATTGAGTCAGACTAACCTGTTATCTTTTTCTTTGAAACGATTACACATATGTAGTGTGTATGTGTGTGTATAGCTGTAGTTTTTCCAGAAGCTCACTGTGTGTATGTGTACATACAAACACAACCCACCCCCTCGGTTTTGGAAAAGCCCTTTAAAATAGTATGGACAAAAAACAAACTGCTTTTTAGCTGGGACTTAATAACTTTAGGAATGGAATTATATGGTTGTCCTCAATAGTAGAAGACTGGACTCAGTGACTTAGGAGATCCCTTTTAGTTCCGTCTGCTTAAATGCAAACATGATCAACAACTAACAGCAACAGATGTATGCTGTATATTGTACTTCGCAGCGACGCAAGCAGGCAATACAATCCTACATCAGAAAAAAAATCTAAGGCATTGAGCTGAGCACACCACATGTACCAGGCACATTCCAGCTGTGCAGGCTCCCCACTAGCTGCATTCAGGTCTGCATTCAGACACCAGCTGTTGAGAACAAGTCCAAGCAACCTTGGTGTTGAACTTCCAGGTCTGGAGCATGTCAGCAGACTTAGGATGGACAGCGTGCACCCAGCCCAATGCTCCCCAAGGCCCAATCCTACAGCTACAGAGATAAGCTATTTCTGTTTCCTAACAAAAAAGAAAGGTTTATCAGAGGTGCAACACTCAAGAAATGCAGCTTTCACACTTCCCTCCTTTCAGTTAGAAAATAAATGTAACCACATAATACAAACTGTTGCTTATTTATTACCAAATGATCACTTGATAATCCTTCTGGGGCTTCCTTACAGAGATAAGCACATATAACAAAATGATGAATTAATTGCTTATTTGTTGGTAGCTGCTACTGATAGCATCAGGTTAGAAAAAGTGCAAAGTTAGAGGAATTGTTCTAAAAAATAGGGGTCTGTTATCATAGAAAAATTAACATATCAATCACATTCAGGAAAACAGGGGAGAAGGAAATACTTGTATATTTGGTTACCATTTATTGAATATTCAGAGAAATTATGTCCACCCACCAAAAAACAGCACACTTGTCCTTTTTTTCAAATATTTGATAGATACACCTGAGTGGGTCAATACTAATAGAATCAGTAGTCTTACAATTTAATAGAAGGGAAGGGGGTGGTTTATCTTCCCTCTGAATTCTATTAATGTTCATTTTGATGACACTGGGAGAACTCAGGATGCTGTTAACAAGCCGTGTCATTTCTCACCTTTCAGCTGCATATTCTAATCCACTCTGGGTCATTACAGCTGACAGAACTTCTTAAGAAATTTAAAATTCCTCCCACTTTTTTTTTTTTTTTTTTGAGT
>NW_017728997.1:31656364-31662348 GCF_001723915.1 Gavialis gangeticus | reverse complement strand
GCCGTGTCATTTCTCACCTTTCAGCTGCATATTCTAATCCACTCTGGGTCATTACAGCTGACAGAACTTCTTAAGAAATTTAAAATTCCTCCCACTTTTTTTTTTTTTTTTTGAGTCTGAATGTTTCAGCATGTTTAGCCAGCTGTGCTACAGACCAACAATTCTTAGTATCTGATGGCAGTAAAGTGGTGCATGTAAAGTCATGGAAAGATCTCAGACCACTTCCTAGGGACTAAAAGATCACTGAACTATTTTTGGACTTTGAAAATGTAAAAATCTGAGGGGAAGACAAAAAGGAAAGATCTTTGAAAAATATTTACGAAATATTTGCCCCAGTTTTTCAATTAATTCTACCAGGACAAATGTGCTCACCACCTAAATCGCAGTGGATCTAATGAAAAAAGAGAGAATGTTCTTAAGCAGAAATGAGTCAGGATCAGGCACTGGTGATGGGCTGCACTGCAGTACAGGAAATGAGGCATGGCTTCTGATCTATGCTGTGAGTGTGCGTTCTTCTGAAAGCCTTGTTCCTCACAAGTTATGTTCCTAGTTTTTACATGCTTTTATGTTAATTTCAAATTAGAAGTAAGCCTTCTACATTTGCCTTTTGCTGTACTTATGCTGGCGGGGTGGGGGGGAATACTGAGACTTGAATCTGGCCAAAAAGCCATTTGTATGCTGTACTGGAGTCATGGATCCTTTCATGCAAGCTGCAAGTGGGCTAGAATGTGAATTCCTGGCTGGTACAACTGAACTAATGCTATCTGGCCAGAAAGGGCTGTGTAGTACAGGGTAAAGAAGCTGCCACTTGCACCTAGACTTGCTGACACTAGCTCATATGTATTTAGGTTATAACGAAGATGCCAGAACCCTGTGCACCTCTTCTTAAAGCAAATGCTAGTATTTTACACTAAGGCTAAGTACAAACATTCAAAAAGCCAAAGGTAGAATCACTCAAACTAACATGGGTTTCTAACTTAAGCTGTGAGTGAACAGAAGTTAGGTGCATGGGGGTGGAGGTATGAGACTGCCTGCACTGACCAAAGTCCAGCATGGTGCGGATGCTCAAACATGCCTCCCAGCATGACCCATAGCCTCCCTGGGATGCTGAATGTACTCACAGGAGGCACAGGGGAGTTCTCATATTTCTAAATGTCACCCCTGTCTGGCCCACCATCCTGGTCCTTCACACTGCAGCACAGAAGCACACAAGCCAAACATGGCAAAAGACCACCTTAGCTAGGCTGGGAGATAGCTGCCACACTGGGGTGGGGCAGGACAGCATAGCTCCCCAGCACTGTAGGAGCAGAGGCAAATGGAAATCATCACTATGGGGCAAGCAGAAGGGGAAAAATTAAGAAGTGTTTTTTTGTTTGTTTTTTTAAGAGAAGCCCAGCATGGCCTGGCTGCCAAGAGAGGGGATGGCAGGATCTCATAGAAACATTTCACAGAGAAGTAAAGCTAGAAGGGACCTTGAAAACCGGGATCAAATCTACAACCTTGGTGTTATTAACACCATGCTCTAACCCAGGGCATTTTCAGTCTTTTTTAACAAACATACCCCTTCTCCCACAAAGTTTCAGCTCATGTATCCTTTATATTTTATTCAGGGGGGCAGATTGAGGCCCCTGTGGTGAGGGAGGGAGTGGGTCGGGGCAGAGGCAGGCACTGCACAACTAGGGAGGAGTGTGGGATGGAGCCACGAGAGTGGTTCTTCCAGGAGGTGCGGGGGGCGGGGAGGGCAGTTCATGCCACTGTGTGCACCCTGGTGGAGGTCCAGGGGGGGACATGCCCCCCAGTTCTTTGCACAGAGTGGAGGAAGCTGCTGCTGCAGGCTGGACTCTGCACCCCTCTGGCCCAAGAGCCGCATGATGCCATGTGCCTGCTACAGCTGGGCACGCAGGGGACAGACACACACACACAAGCACAGACACACACACACAGAAACACACACACACCCACAGCAGGTAAGCATGTGTGTGGGGAAGGGGCAGGTCAGGGGAGAGGGAAGTGGCTGAAGCGGGGCCAGACCCTCACACACACAACCCTCCCCCTCTGCACCACACACACACACCCTGCCCCATAGGCGACACATAGGGTGACTATGGGGGGGCATGTGCCCCCCCTGAGATTGGCCCTCGCCAGGCAGGGAGTGGGGGGCGAAAGCCGGTGCCCCTCCTGAAATTGTGGGGATGCCGAGGGACATGCTGGTGGCACTTCCGGGTTTGCCGCTGGCAAATTGGCTGCTGGGGGACTGGTCTAACCTAAACTGATTAAATCTGATACTACATCTATCCAGGTCTATCTTAGACCAGGTTCCACCATTTTTAAACTAGTCTATGTACACTGAACTTCTGTTCTGTTACAGGTTTAGACTGGTTTCTGATCACTTATACCAGTTTATATGTAATAACTGTATCTGACCTAATTGTTAGTTTAGGCCAGCTACATCTTACTGGTTGTAATAATCCCACAGTATAGGGACTGAGTTCTGAACTTCCCAAACAGCCTTTGTGAGCCAAATCTGCCCTGGAAGTAAGTCTATGATAGTAAACACAAATCAGGTATTAAAACAGGAATGAGGTTTGTCCTACTATGTTTGGAGTCCTGCAATCTGTTACAACAATTTTCTTTTTAAGACACCCAAAAAGCTAAAGTTGGAGGTGCTCAGATACCTGCGGTATGGTGGAAAGATGAAGCTACTGAAATAATTACCCAAATAGCTCCAATTTATATAAAACTGCTAGTAAATACTCGAAAAAAAACCATCCTTGAATATTTTCAGCAAAAAAAAAAAGACATATTTAACAACATGTATTTTATACTTGAATATACCATGAAACATTTAGTATATCAGTGTTACCTCATTATACGCAGGAGGTACTAATAGCTTAAGATTAAGTTTACAGAAGATGTCAATAATGGAATTCTACAGCGAATACAGCTATTATAGATGGAACCTAAAATGCCTTTTTAAAGTTTCAGATGACAACCTCTTCCTTCCATGATCTACAGAGAAGCAAGATAACTAGGGAATTGATGAGAAAGAGGTTGAGAGAAAAATCACAACAGAGAAACATCATGGCTAGGGACAGACATTACACATAAACCAGTTTAAGTGATCAGAAACTGGTTTAAATCTGTAACAAAACATACGCTCAGTGCATATAAATCAGTTTCAAAATGGCTGAAACTGGTTTAAGATAAACCTGATGGAATGTATTATGAGACTTAACTGTTTTGGGTCAAACTGTTTTACGCAATGTCTGTCCCAGACCTCTTCCTGGTTTAAGTTAACATCCCAGATGCTTTGCAGCCAAGGGCTGGGTTGTCTGTTCCAGAGAACAGGGTAGGCCCCACCCCTCTGCTCTCTAGCCAGAGCTCTGGCAGAGACTGCAGGTAAAGCAGCATCTGTTTGGCTTCCCCCCGCCCCACCCTGCCTCACTGCTCAAGCAGGAATCCCCCCCTTCCTCCCTCACATCTCCCACAGCACAGACCCCAGCCCCATGGACCCTAGGCATTAAGGCTGTGCAAAGCTTCGGTCCCTGATTCAATTCTGCAGACATTCAGCCCGTTTCAGTGACCGAATCTCTGAATCTGAATTGAATCAGAGGACCCTTTAATCTCTCCGAATCTAATCAGAGCCCTCCAAATTGATTCAGAAAGATTCAGTGATTCAGCCATAGACACAGCTTTAAAAGTTTTTTCTACATATCTGCAGGTAGCAGATGGCTCGTGAATTCTGAGATGCTGGGGTGCATGGAGCGTCCTATAGAAACACAGGGGGGTTTCCAGCACACTTGGCAGCAGACCCAGAAGTGGACAAGAAGCACTTCCAGTCCACTTCTGGGTCTGCTGGAGAGGGCGAAGGAGAACCCCCCATGCCCCACCCCCAGCTCGGCAATTGGTGCTTCCTGGGTCTGGGGGGAAGGGGGGGCACCCAGGATGCCCCATGGCTGATCACCAAGCCAGGGGAGTGTGTAGGGGGGCCCCCGGCGTGCTCCCCGGTGGACCCATTAGTGGACCAGAAGTACTTCCAGTCCACTTTCGGGTTTGCTGCCAAGCACACGGGGTCCCTCCCGCACTCCTCTGGGATGCTCCACTTGCCCCACCATCGCAAGTAGAAAAACATTTAAAGCTGTGTCTACATCTGAATTGCTGATTCTCCGAATCAGCATCAAATCTTCAGAATTGAATTGGAGACAGTGATCCAAATCAACTAATCGAATCACTGTCCCCGATTCCGGCCATATCCGAATCAAATAGGATCTGTTTTGCACACCCCTACTAGGCATGTGGTATGCTAGCTAATGCTGAGAGGTGTCTCTGTGTGTGTGCATCTCCAATTTCACTGGGACGGGCAGACAGAACAGTATCTGCTTAGGGCTTTTTGGAGCTAATCAAAAGGTCAGCTGGTAACATCCCTCTGTTCCTTCCTTGGAAAAAGCTGTTAAAGAAGAGCTTGAACTAATGAGAGGCTTTTGTTTTGTTGATGGGCTGATAAACATTATGTTATCAGCTCCCTGCTGGCTCCCTTACCTGTCAGGTTTGCAGACAGTATGAAGAAGCAGGGAGAGGGAGACTGAAAAGCTCCATATCATCAACAGATGCACACACTGCATACACCCGCTTTGCCTCAGAGTGTTAGCCCTGGGCTGGGGTTTGGTGACACACCCACTCCCTTGACAAATGAGTGGAGAAAAGCCTGGGTTGGTGTAGGCAAGCCGCCCTAATCAGAGCATCCTACTGGGGTCTGGCCATGTCCCCCCACCCCCTCAGCTCAGCACCATCAGAAAGGGCTGCTTTAGCACCCCCCAGCTTCTAGCCTGAGCCACTGCAGGCATGTGGCTGCATTTCTTCAGTCCAGAGAGAATGTCTGTGTGGTTACAAACTGATTCTACCTAGGCAGGTTAGACTAACCTGCAAAAACTGAAACAATTCAGGCTCAGGCCTTTTGAAGGTCTGTCCCTAGCCTATGAGAGGAGTTAAAGAAAAGGGTTAGGTCTGTGGAGGTATAATTAGTATGGCTCAGCACTAACATAGTCTGATGTGCTAGGCCTGCAGTTTTTTATTTCATACACAGAGTCATGATAAACTTTGAACTCACACTAACAAGAACTTTCTACAGGTTTTATGCACTTACTTCTAAAAATGTAGGGAAAGGAGACAAAAGGGGAAAAGACTACTTCCTCTCTTATCTAGCACAATAACATGATATGCATGCTTACATGCATTTGACTTTACAATTTTGGCTTTGGCTTTATCAGAACAAAAAAACAATTTACAGACTCATTTCCTATGGTTTTCAGTGAAGCTCAATATTAAACACAAAATTTTAAATAGCTTGTGGTAAGTGACTTGTCATTTCACATACACATACACACAGAAAAGGGGTTTGCATTATAAAAGGCTAACTATAAATAGCTTTAACAAGACCATTAGCAAGACAAATTAAAAAAAAACCTATCCTGATAGTTAGTCTCTTCAATAATACTAAGAGGTAGTCTGATACTGTTAATTTAACATTCATGCTTCATTTTTAGATATATTCATCCACCTTTTATGGGGGTGGAGAGTCCTGTTCCTTATTAAAAGAGAGTGCTGCAGTACAGCACCACTGAAACATGCTCAATCACGTTTACGTATTTTGCTACATTCCAAGCTGAGCATTTTTTAATCCAAAGCATTATTAAAAAGCCCTTGGATAAGAAACTTACCCTTGAGGCCATATTTTCCAATGCTATTTTCCCTTTGGTTCTCCAACCAACTATCCACAGTGATGTGATGAAGGACATTTCAGGAGCTCTTTGTTACAATTCCATCACTAAACCAGTAATAGAATTTTTTATGCTTCTCTTCAAAGCACAAAAGTTTCCAGTCTGTCTTGTCTACTTGGATTTTAAGCTCCTGGAGAGAGTGTGTGTATAAGACCTAAAACAAATAGCTCCCTGGTCTTGGTCGGTAACTCTATAATACAATTAAAT
>NW_017728997.1:31647394-31655979 GCF_001723915.1 Gavialis gangeticus | reverse complement strand
ATATATATATATATATATATATATATATATATGCTTGTGTTGTGGCTATTATAATTATGTTACTTACAGTTATGTAAATCCCAGTCCTTCCTCCCCCACAAACTCTGTATAATACATGCACCTCTGGCATACACGGTGACAGAATTTCTGTCAGACCCCTTATTAAATACTGGTACTATATCACTAGCAGTATAACATCAAGTCCCTGCATCAGTCACACTCTGATGAAAACATAATATGCAGTTTTGCAGAAATTGCCTAGTAGTATGCAAAGAGTAGACACTATCCAAACAGTTTAGTAACCATAATGGCATTTCATGCAAGGAGAATGAAGAAAACACACTCTACAAATTCATTTGAACTGAGCAGTGAATACATTTGCCAATGAACTGTCCCCTTAAAAACTTTAAATTACAGTGATTCCAAGCATAACTTCAGGTCTTTCAAAGAACTTATTTGCTCTTCATGCTACAGTGAAGCAGAGAAATTCCACAGCTACCATTGTAAATTAAATATACTGAGATTTTTAAGATCAAAGGTCGCCTTCTCTTTACTCACTCTCACCTTCTTCCCTTTATTTATTAAAAAAGTCCAAGATTTACCTAGCCCCAAACCAAGTGGAAAGGAGTTATGTGAACTAGTCTGAGCCATGGTCCTTATGTAGAGGTAGGCTGGTTTGCCTCTTTAAGTACAGTAGTATGCAGTTATATTTACAAAAAATGGCATGCATTCCAAACAACTCTGAGTGTTTGATGTTCTAAACCAGGGGTGTCAAACGACCCAGTGTGTGGGGTGGATCAGCAGCTGCAGGCACCTCAGGGAGTCAGTCCAGGGCACCACATACAACCTGTGCCCTGGACCCCCTGCTTCTCAGCCTCTTGTGGGCTAAGATTGAGTGTAGGGAGTATGTGAAATCCCAGGCTAAATAGTCTGGGATGGAGAGGATGCTTGCCTGTAGTTTCTCAGCGCATCAGAACCCCAAGACCTCCGGGGTTGGGCCTGCACGTAGGATGCCTGCCAATGGTTTTGGGAGTATCTGAAGTTCCTGGGTGATAGGTCTGGGATGGGGGATGCTTGCCAGTTGTAGAGTCATACATGGCGTTTAGAACAATTGAGTTCTGCCTGCTCAATCAAATACGGTTTTAGGAATGATTGAATTCTGCTCAGTCAATATGATTTGGAACTGATTTTGCCAATTTGACCTGGAACATGAAATATATTAAATAAAAAAATAAAAAATGTGCACTGCCAGGTCCAGCCTGTGCTATGTGCTGGCCCCATGTGCAGTGCACATGACCTGTCCAGCTTGGCCCGGGGCTCGTTGTACATGAAATCCTCGGAACCAGCACAGGGCACACATTCCTTATGGTGCACGGGCTGGACCCAATGCTGCACATGGCTCTGGGGGTCCAGGCCATGAGCTGTGTATGGCTCCCCAACCAGTCCCCTGTGTCGCCTGCAACCTGCGATCAGTATATGGGACTGGGGCCAGTGCATGGTCTTGGTCCAGTGACCCACAGGCTGGATCCAGTCTAAGGGCCATATGTTTGATACCCTTGCTCTAAACAGATTCCCATTCTTGTATAAGTGGGCTAGATTCTGGCACTCTTATATGGACTGGAGTGATTTACTACCTGAACAGTCCCATAGGAATCAGTGGGACTGCTCAGGAGACAATAGGAAATGGTGGCAGAACCTAGTCCAGTAATAGAGGAATCTTTACATTTTGAGAGCTTGGGATTCTGTGCCAATACCTCACATTAAAACACTGCTGATTCTAGAAAGAAGAGTAGAATGTATGTTGCATTCTAAGGAGATACTTCAATATAGCCATATGCAGTAATAAAACTTTTCCTATTGTTACAGCATTTTTAATTATTTTATACCAATTTTCAAACCATTCATCCAAGAGAAAAATTTTGCTTTATACAGTAATGAAGAGACTGAGATTAACAACTTCAACACTATTACTTTCCAAGTGATGTATGCAAATCTTGCGTTCAAACTTTTGTTCAGCAGTTTTTCATGTATTTTAACGTGTATACATTCATGTAAATTGCATCAAAATGCCTTTTACTTTACTGCAAAGGGAAAGGTTACACCTCACTGAAGTGATAATTTCTCCTTCAGTCATAAGAGCTCAACCATCTCAATTTTCTTGCTGGGGACAAGTTATGACATACTTCCTTGACATAACACACCAGAATATCCGCCTCTACGAAGAGGTAAAAAAAATTATAGGCTTTGTCATTACACGGAACATGTTTAATTACTCCCATTAAGCTGTGCATTGCAACAATTAAAGCAGGGCTTGTATAAAGGCCTCTGAAAGTTATGCTACGCTTGTATCAAATGTATCATTTGCAGAAATTAATCTTGGACTTCAAAATAGAACCTATTATAATTAGCAGATTTAATAACATTCATCTTCTATTTATTAAATGCTTTTTAGTCAAGAAAAGAATTCCAAAGCACTTTACCAACTTCTTCATACAGAGATCAACTATTTAAAGGCAATCACCCCAGGTGCAAGTTGGGAATTTTTTAAGAAAACAAGAAAAATAATTTCTATATCTAATTTGAACCCCAGTTTTGATCTTGAACTATATTGTTGTGGAACAAAGAACAGAGCTATTTCCCCAACAGCAATTTTCTAAGTTTGCTGCTTGAGTTTCCTGGTGTCCAACACATTGCTGAAAAGTGATTTATTTTTGTTCTCTGGCTTTTCAAATACCCATGACACTTGCCCTACTTAATACAATAAATTTTCTGGCCATCTCATTTTGCACTTACTAGCCTCTCTCTTCTCTACCAAATGCCTCTTGCACAGCCCCTCATGTTGTGTCAAGTGCTGCACAAGAGATGGTGAAAGGGCTCTTTTTGTTCCAGTTTGGTGTCAGGTTTTTTTGCTTACTTTTTATTTGTTTGTTTTGTTTTTTAAATAATCTGTTTTATCAAATCCTCTTACACAAACTTTATGCCATGGACTCTCAGACTGGGGATCATTACCCACTTTACAGGGGGAGCTCAGTAGTAGGCATTCGTCCCATCTTGATAGGAAAGAGAGTCATTGCTGCTGGCTGTGTCTGAATGCAGAGTACACAGATATAAGTACCAAATTCTTTCTTAAGAGTCCAAGTATTTATGTATCTTGCACAAAGAGAATCCATGCAACACATGCCATTGGGTCAGAGGAGAAGAAGGGAAAGTGAATTAGTATGTCAGACAAAAAATGCATTCCCAGAGTGGAGTCTGACAAGTTACATCTGGCCCAGTACATCAGCAGTAATTAACCCACAGCTTCATGAAGCATCTCAACTAGCGCTTGTGGCAATCGCCAGTCTATACTTTCTGCGAAATGAAGGCTGGCCATCATGCATCCACACATTTATTGCACAGCTATGATAACATTCAGGAAGAACTCCAGGTTGTTCCCCAGATAAAGGAAGTCCCACAAAACTCTGGCTGCTTTTAGGGCTTCTTCACGGTTTTTGGTCACAAAAGAAAATAAGTTGTTGCCCAGAATTTCCTCTTTTTTCACTGTACAATGAAGAGACCACAGAAAATGTTTTAGGGCTTCTGGATGCTGCCACAAGTGACATTTTGTCACACGATCAGCCCCCTGAAGCACTCTACAGCCATGCCCTTACAGAAGGGTGTGGCTAAAGAGCACTTTAAAAGGGTCCAGTCCCACAACAACCTGAACCCTCATTGCATGAGGGTTCAGATGAAGGTGCTCAAAAGCAAGCAGAGCTTAGCTGACACAGCCTGGCCCTGCTCCCAGTGCTATCTTCAGAATAGGAGGGGAAGAAGGGAGGGAAAGGAGTTCCCTCTGGGGTTTGCTTAGCATCCATTGAAAGGTAGGGTGGTTGAACTGGAGTCCCTGGAAGTGGGGGGCCTTCCATCCTCCAGCACTGGCTGGACAAACAGCACCAGAGCTGGGAGAAGGGAGAGGAGGGGCAGGGCTAGGGGAAAACAGCTGCACACTTGCAGCTGCTCTAAACTGCAGCTTGATCCCTGAAGCCTTGCAACTCAACAACAAATGTCTGTTGGGTCTGGGGGATCACTGTAGCTCACGGCACTTCCTGCAAAGCACCACGAGTTACAGTGGGAAGCAGCATGTCCATTAGCACCCTCTGGTGACAGCAGGGGACTGTTCTAGTAGAAGGCTTAAGACAATGGTACTCAATCTTACATCAGGCCCTACACAGTATCATGAAGGCTTCCATAAACTCAGTGTGACATGGATAGACCAGAGTCACAGAAACACCAGATATTCATATCTCAAGCAATCTGATCTGCTATAATGTCTTGTCTTGAGCTTCAGCAGATGTTTAATCAGGGCTGAAGCTTTATCAATAGATTTGTCATGCTCACTTAGCTTTATTTGTAATTAAGAATGAGTGAATTCATGTTTCAAACTTCACTTCCACTGTAAGTTTGAAATATGTCTTAAACTTGACCATTATGGGGTTTGGATGAAGAAATAATGAAGAGAGAGAAAATACATAAAATACAATAAAAACTAAAGTGAAAAATAAGTGAAAATAAAATTAAAAAGTAAAAGTGAGAAATCAATATCAAGTAACAGGAGCAGCAAAAAGTGAGAAAGCAAATCTCATGAAAAAGAAACTGTGTCCCATAAAAACACTGTGCACAAAACACAAATTAATCCCAGGCTCTCTAGTTTGGTGGAGATGGAGTCTTTCCATTCCTAAAACATACCAGAGTCTTCCCCTGAGTTAGCAAAAAAAGTCTGGATTTTTACATCTGCTGAAGGTGGGAGGGGGAATACACGGTTAAATTACAAGAATAATCCTGTAAACTCGAGCAAATCCAAATAAATAATGTGGATAGTTTGCAAAACCTCAAATCTGTACAGTTCATCCAGACCTAATCAAGTCCCTTGAGGCATTGCTTGGATCTGTTCACTTCCCATCCAATTCAACTGTTCTGGCATCCAGATCATCCGACTTCTCACCCAGAGACTCCACAAAGCCTTACAAGTGCTCTGTTTTTGAATCCAGGTTCTGTAAGAGTTTCCAAATTGATCCCAGGCTGACACTTTGACTGAATAAAACAGCATCTGAGCTCCTACTAGGGCCAAAGCAAACACACAAGCAGCCTGAAAAATTTGGACTTCTCTAGTTTAATCACTTTTGCAGCCATGGCAAATGGAGGCCCAAAACCTGTAAACATAAATGAAAGTGAGTAACTTCAAATAATAAGTGATCTTGTTGAACAAAAGCAACTGCAGAATGAAGGCCTTGGCTACTACAATATTTAGGTTGCTTGTCTAAGAATATTTATTCATTGTGTGCTTTTCCTGCTCTGGGAACTGTATTTCTTTTGATTCCAAGCTCAGTAGTAGAACTATGGTTGAGCAAACAGAACATGAATCCTGGGCGCTGGCTAAGGAGGGGGTGGGGGGCAGAAAGGAGACTAGGGGTTGCCTCACCCTCTGTCCACTCCTCTCCACACCCTGCACCTTCCCTTCAATGGCTCCAGCTCTGACAGTAAGGAGGGCAGAGCACCAGTGGTAGTGCAGGAGCAATGGTCTGTACCTTGCTCCTGCTGGGGAAGATGTTACTTCCTTTTCTGCCATCAAAAACTGGTGCATAAATGGCTGCTTGACACATGTCAGCAACGAAAAAAGGAGGTTGACCACCCCCCTCCCCCTGACAACTGCAAGTAATCAACATCCTGCTGCTACCTCTCTGCATCACTACCACCCAGAGGATAGTAGTGGCCAATCAGGCCTCATGTCCAAGCTGGAGCTCTACATGGGATTTGTTTGCTGCTCAGGTACTGTGGCAGAACAAGGACACAGCAAACATGGCAACTTCCCCAGGCATTGATTTGTGTGAGGGGGAGTGCAAAAAAAAAAAAGCAGTTCCTGCTGGCAGCCACATGATTGTGATCACAGCAGCAACTGGAAGTCACTGCTGCCCCTGAACCTCAGCTGTGTCCCTATGCTGCTGCTCAGGCATGCGGCACTCTTGGGAGACAATTTCTGGAGCACTTTCAGAACAATGCATGCAACTTCATACTGGTGATCGCTAAAAAAATAGTTAAACTTTATATCTGATCTGCAGAATATTATTATATAGTGGATGTCCTTTAGCTATATTAGGCTAACTTCCCATAAAGTTTCATTAAAAATTACCAGTCTTCTCTAGTGTACATTTAGCCAGTGCAATACAATACCAAATATAAGGAACATAATGAGGGAGTGCAGGTAGATAAGCACCAACTTCTCAGAACCTGAGAAAACATGATTCGGATTCCATATACAAAGCCCATTGCAGTCTTTTAGGGAAAAGGCACATAAACCTGTTATCACAAGGTAAAGGAGGGTAGAGACTTACAGTGCAACAGCTGCTCTGTGTGTTTCTTACTCTGCCATGGAAGTGACGCAGAGCAAGTCTTTCAGGAAATGTAAGAATAAAAGCATGTTTGCGGACAGTTACCACAAAACAGCTAATACAATACAAATCTCTGGCCCCATATTTTGTGGTAACTCATTTATGTATCCATGCCCTTAGTCTTAAAGAGGTAGTTCAAGGGAAGAGAAACAAGAACATAAAGTTTCCCAAGAAGGCAGTGAGAGCTTCTGTACAATGCCACACCATCTAAAATTAAAAGTGCTTCTCCCCCCATGAAACAGGGGGCCTTCAAGCAACTTGCGTGTTTTTAGCAATGTAAAACCATTGAGTAAAAAAGACCTGAAATATATATATTTTTAAAAATTGTGTTAGTTACTGAACAAGATAGGGACAACCAAAAATTCATGCCTGACATAAGCAATGTGGCAAAAGGGAAAAAATTGCCTATTTAGGATGCTTTGTTTGGAGTGTAACATCTTTAAATTATCAGATTAATCTGGAAGCTTTTGATAAAGAACACTAGCTAGGCACACTGTTTTCACTAACTACCACAGAAAGCCACTATGCAATTGATCATGCTGATTAGGCATGGTAATTTAGCAATACGTACACTGGAGAGTAAGGGAAGAAAAAAATCAGCACAAGCAACAGTGAGCCAGGAATAATTCATTGTTTTCCATTGTGAGCCTGGGAAAGAACACAACACGGTTTAGCATACAATTATACCTCTAGAATGAATTCAGAAAGCAAAATTCTGATCTTGTTTACTCATCTGCAACCCTATTAAATTCAATACAGAATGAATTAAAAGATCTGTTTTCCCCCCATTTCTAAGACTCTCTTTAGGAAAACTGGTGGTGATGAAATCTAAAAATCAGACATGGATTAGTCAGTAAATTCATTTTTTAAATATTTTAGTCAATAGCTTCCATGACTCTAGCAGGGAATCATAGCGTAGAGCAATTGCATAGTACCCCTTTAAATAACTATAAGCCCTCTAGTGGTGTTCCCTGCATTTCTAAAACCACCCACAACAGTAACATTTATATACAACTAGGCTTTGACAGTGGGTTTACCTTTAGGAAACCTGATTATTTACTATCACTTTGTGTCCCTCTGGTTTCTAAATACTAGTTTATGTAGGGGTTAAGAGAAAAAAAATGACCACAGTGACCAACTCTGGCTCATTATATATTTCTGTGTATTATATCAAAGAGCACGGTGGTGCAAAGAATGAGTCTTGGTTTTATTTCTCATGACATGTAGAACTGTTAAAGTTACTGTGGACTCAACTCTGTTCTCATTGGCTAGGGACAGACATTCAAAAAGCCTGAGCCTGAATTGATTCAATATTTGCAGGTTAGTCTAACCTGGCTAGGCTAAGCCAGTTATATAACCAGACAGACATCCCAGAAATGCAGATGCATGCCTGCAGTGGCTCAGGCTAGAAGCTTGGTGGGTGCTGAAGCAGACCTCCCTTCCCTTGCACAGGGATGAGCTGAGGAGGGTATAAGGCAAGATGCTGTGATAAGGGAGGGTTCCCCTTCCCCCTAATCCTGAACAGCCCAGCAGGGAATGTTTATCACCCTTAACTTAATGTTTATCACCGCATTAAGAAAACAGAGGGGCATTACCAGCTATCTGTTGATTCTGCCTTTGTTCCATGTGCTACAGCTCTGAGGTAGTCAGCATGTGGTCTGCTAGCTAATGCTGAGCTGTCTGTGGTGGGGGAGGGGTGCCTGTTTAGCTGGGGGGTGTGGCAGAAGCCAGGCAGACACCTGCAGAGACTGCAGCCAGGGAGCAGAAGGGAGGGGCCTGCCCTGCTGTGGAGCAGAGAGCCTTACTCAGCCCAGAGAGCATGCCAGGATGCTGGGGGAGTCTGACTTAACTTAAACCAGCAAAGGGTCTGGGACAGACATTGCATAAACTGGTTTGAGCCAAATCAATTAAGTCTGATACTACATTTAGCCACTTTTATCTCAAACCGGTTTCAGCCATTCTCAAACTGGTTTATGTGCACTGAACATCTGTTCTGTTACAGGTTTCAACCAGTTTCAGATCACTTAAACCAGTTTGTGTGTAATGTCTGCCCCTAGCCATTTACATTAATACACCTCTACCTTGACTTCTTGGGTACTCAGAATTTGGCTTTTTTAGAAGTCTGTTCAAGAGATGTCCTGGAAAGGGATACTAGCTTAA
>NW_017728997.1:31640267-31642394 GCF_001723915.1 Gavialis gangeticus | reverse complement strand
TGCCCCTAGCCATTTACATTAATACACCTCTACCTTGACTTCTTGGGTACTCAGAATTTGGCTTTTTTAGAAGTCTGTTCAAGAGATGTCCTGGAAAGGGATACTAGCTTAAGACAGCTGCACTGGGAGAACTTTTGTGAGAATTATTACTATTATTATTATTACTGGAGAGCTAAGATTAGATGTGGATCAGGACATCACCATGCTAACTGCAGTACAAACACAGAACAGAAAGACAGTGCTCACCCCAAAGAGCTTTCCAGTCTAGGTCTACAGCCTGGAACCTATATCTTTACTAGCTAATGCTTCAGACTTACTTGCAAGATTATCACATTCAGCACCCCTTCACCATAAAGAAATGAGGATGGCATTTACTTTGAACATTCTTGTTACAGAATAAAAACTTTCCTAATTTTTTTCTTATAACCACATAGAAATAGTCCTTATTACTGTACCTAATATCCATATTTTGCATGTACACATTTATCTCAACATAACTGCACAAGCAATATTAATATTATAGGTTAGGTGCAAAACCAAAAACAATTAAACAATCTTTTTTGATAGAAGAAATAATTTGTCTCCTTTTCATCCTTAAGCATCAAGTGGCATCTGGTGGATTGACGTAGAATTGCATGGAAGGTAATAGTTTAGTAGCCAACAGAAACAGATTATCGATTAGTTTACTTACACCTTCTGGCATGCAAATAATTCAAAACCTAAATACTGTCAACTATGGATATTTAAGTTTAACCCTATACTGCCTTTATTAAACACCACTACTTGATTGTCTTGTCTAATTATCATTTCTGCATCTGACTGTTTTTTTAAAAGGACATATTCTCATTACTCTCGAATATTTCAAACAATGCCCAGAAGCACAATGAAAAGACTAAAGATACCTGATTTTATGAAGCGGAGTGGCTGTCTACTTGTGAACATCACCAAGTAAGCTCACTGATAACAGATTCAGTGCTCTGATTGAAAAATAATGAAATGCTTGCATTGGAAAGTCTGCCTGGTCTAAAGAAACCTCTTAGAATTTTAACATGTTGACTTAAAATCAACCTGACATACCTTGATGGTAGGAAGGATATAAACATTATTTATTGGTAGCAGCGTGTAAGCCATGTGGATCGAAGCTCATGGGTATCTCTTACCCACATGTGTACTTTTAAGACAAATCAAGGACACCAAATTTGCTAAAAAAATAAATATATTAATGAAAAGGCAATCAGAATTATTTTTATAAAAGCTTTTAAACAATTTAGAACTCATCAGCCAGAGTCAGAGGTTATTAAATGCCTATCATCAACCACAGAACTTGTGAGCTAGGTATGTAACCACTGATGAGACTTGTTTATGAGAGAAATCTGAGTGGCCTCCAAAATTTAAGACTAATAGAAACCAAGTTAAAAACAGTGCAGATAAGATATTACTCAATGCTAATTAAGCAAAAATAATTTGAGAAAAAAGAATACTGCACCGGGGATAAAGCTAACCCCATCAGTCAAGTGACAGTCATCTGCCCCCAAATCAAATGGACTTTTTGTATAGCTTCTGATAGTCCTTAAATCACGTGGCAAGGTATGAGGTTTTTCATGCCCCCTTTCCCCTCCAGCAGACATATTTCAGAGACAATGCCAAGCCATTCTCTGTACTTCTCCCCCAAATTCACATTCAGGACTTGCAAAAAGGGCACTTGGTGCAACAACAGACAAACTGGGCTTTGCCCAATAAGACCAACTGAGAGAGCTGTTACTGAACCTGGTTTTGATAAACTTCGGCTAGCATTAACTATACACGCAGCGCTTTTCTTTGTTAATTGGTTACCTGAACACTTTCAGCAAAAGCCAAGTGATCAGATACTACAGTCAGGGTTAAATATATTTCTACAAACAGAATCAACCCATCAAAAAGCTGCTTCTTAGGGCTGTGCGAAGCTTCAGGTGCCGATTCAATTCAGAGGAGATTCAGCCCAATTCCGTGGCCAAATCTACGAATCTGAATCTAATCAGGGGACCAATTAAAAGGTCCGAACTGATTTGAAGGTCTCTGAATCAATCTGGAAAAGATTCAGAGAGATTTGGCAATTTGGGCAGTCCCTGCTGGCTGCAGCAGGGAGCT
>NW_017728997.1:31632771-31640115 GCF_001723915.1 Gavialis gangeticus | reverse complement strand
AAAAGCCCCCACTCACTGGGTGCTGCCAGGCGGCGGGGGGGGAATTCCTGCTGTCCCTCACTGCCCCCCACTACATGGGGAGCTCCACCATGAGTCCCCTGACCCCTGCCTGCTCTCCTAGCCCCCTGCCATAGCTGCCCCACCTGCCCCAGCTCTGGCCCTTTAAAAAAAAGGGGGCTCATGGAAGAGCCCTCCCACGCAGCGCGGAGCAGCAGAGGTCACTCCTCACCACCGGGCAGGAGCCCGTGAGCCCGGAGTTTTTTATTGTTGTTGTTTTTTTAAAGGGCTGGGAGGTAGGCCAGGCAGGGCAGCCATGGGGGGGCTGGGAGAGTGGGCGGGGGTTGGGGGCTTCTGCCCCCCATGTGGCATGGGGCAGTGAGGGACAGAGTGGATCACCCCCTGGCAGGCAGGAGCCAGTGAGCGGGGGCTTTTTTTTTTTTTTCCAAGGAGCCGGGAGCTGGGGCAAGCAGAGCAGCCATTGAGAGCAGGTGGGGGATGTGCCTATGTGATTCAGAGATTCGGCTAATTCGGCAGCAGCCAAATCTCCAAATCAGATTTGAGCGAATTGATTTGGGACAGCGATTCGAATCACCGAATTGAATCACTGTCCCCCAAATCGGTTGAATCAAAATCCGAAGCAAATGTTAGCCACTTCACACAGACCCACTGCTTCTCAATATAATCAGCAACATAAATAGTTGAGGATATCTTCATAAATATTAAAATTGATGTCCCTGGTATGTCAGTCCATTTAATGTAATCCATTCTTCCCTGAAAACTGTGAGAAAGTAGATGAGCCAACCTCTATCACATGTACTGTGAAGGTCAAAAAGACCCAGCTTATTTTTGAGGAAGAGTGAAAGCCAGTTCCAGGGTTAAGAATCTCTTATAGAGGAGACTTCACTGGTTCGCTGATTTGTCAACCTGCCATGGCATAAAGTGTTTAGGGTTTTTCTACACCAAAGCCAACACCTTAAACTCTACCCAGAAACTAACTGGAAGACTGCTATATAGAACTGTCTGGCGCAATGTGCATTTTGAACAATGCATTGCTTTGCAAGTGGACAGCCAACCGATAATCTACAGACAAAATCTATGTGTAACCTGCCTGAATCTAAAAAGCTGAAACAAGAGTTATAAGTGGCGCAAAGTGAGGTGTTAGCTGAAGTCCCATTGCTCCTCAGGCCCTTATCAATAAGGCCTTGCTCCCCACTGACCCAAGCAAATATACAATGGCTCCTAAGAAAATTCTGGGGTGCCTTCCTGTTCTTCCAAGGGGTAGAAGGGCAAGGCCCAGTTTACCTGTTGGACTCTAAGTGCCCTTTGTGCAAACCCTGAATGTGACTTCAGGGGAGAAGTGCAGAGAATGGCTTGGCACTGTCTCTGGAATACGTCTGCCAGAGGGGGAAAGGGGCATGAAAAACCTCATACCTCGCCACTGTTTCTACAGGAATGAGTGTCTTTGAGAGGAGCTCCCAGTCACTTCAAATACTGTTTTAATCCAGCCCTGAGGCTCACCACTCTTATGTGGTATCTTCACTCCCTATAGGGACCGCAAAGCCTGTATTTAAAGAAAGTAAAGTTACCTAATAGGTTTAAGGAAATTCATGTGGATACCTCCAGACCTGTCCTACATGACCCACCTTTTCCAGTACAGGTGGTTTGTTACCTTCAAAAGAAAGGATTAATTACACATTGATAGGAACTTACCTAAATTGCAACGAGACAAAGGGATCTGCATGGGCTACTCACAGCGCATGGAGACAATTTCACTTTTTTGCAGCAAGCCCCCATGCCACTGATAAGCCACGGGGCCCTGGGAGCCTCACCCCTCACTGATTGGCCAAGAGGCCTATCAGTCACCTTCAGACTGCAGCATTGCATCTGGCTTCTTAAAAGATGGTGCCAAAACCCTTTCGCTTTCCAGACTGGCACCGTCACTGAGTCTATGTCACTAGCTCAGCCTCTCAGTAGCTCTTTCTCTCAAACCACATGCTCTGTGGATGCAGGGATTGCTGCGCTTTCTTTATATTCTGCTACGCGTTTATTTTTTGGGTGAGATTCCACGCAGTCATGGGAAACACCATTTTTTGCAGTGATCACAGAAACTACCATTTTACGTGGTTTCAGCAAAACTCGCGAAATTGCGATTTAAGTAGGTCTCTACACACTGACTTGTATGTGACCAATAAACAGTTCTCCACACAGGTAAAAAGCACACACCATAGCTTCCAGCTGCAAAACTTAATTCCTACAAAAATCTTAAGGATTCCTTAAATCCACAGCTCTTCAGGTTGTCTTTACAATCTATGCCAAGCGTGCAGTCTGCCAGCACAGGAGTAACTCAGGCTGCCTGTGTAAGAAAAGCATTTCTAGCAAAATTAACAATTAGGAATTTCCTGTAGAGCCAGCAGAGCACTGGCAGGCAGCAGCAGAAAATGATGATATCAAGAATGACAGAAAGGTTTTCCTTTTATTAGGCTGCCTAACTATTGCAAGGACCGAAGTAAACTTTTATTACCACCTAGCCTCTTTGCAAGAAGTTGAGCTAAGGCGCAGGGAAGCTCAATGTTTCAGAATACTTCACCCAGAATAAGACTGCCACAAACCCACTTCCTGTGAAAGACCAAAAATTCTCCTAGTCTCTGGTTGCAATCACACCCCCAGCTCCCCAGAACTCCTAGTTCTTCTAAACACCAATCACAAGAGAATACATCCTACATACACCACAAGAATCATTTGATACCTGACACAGCTGTAAGCTTCCCTCAAGAGCCTTCTAAGAATCCATGAGCTGGAAAAATGTATTTCCAAGGTCACTGAAACATGGTCCCTCCAGATCAGGCAATGCAATTAATTAGCAGAACTGCAAATAAGTCTTCTCTACAATCTTGTTGCTAGCTAACCTATTGAAGAGAACTTGCACCCACCTCACAGGCAGAGAATGAATTCAAACATAAAGTTTGTTCCTATCTTTATTTTTTTCCAAACGGAACACTTGGGTGTAGGCAGACAGAAAGCATTTCTCTTTATCACTTCCTGCTTTGTTTGACCAAAGCCCATTGTGCCATCTAAACTGTGAAGTCCACATCAAGCCTACAATTAAAAGAGAGTGGAAAAGAGAACAGAAAAATAGCCTATAATATCCTGTTTTCCAGTTGTATTGATATGTTATAGAAGAAAATCATTAACCATTAAGCACCACTGATCTTACACATAATGGTGTTTTAAAGTTTATTCAGCATGCAGGCACCTTAGCTAAATTAGTATTAGTAAAGTTATCTGATATTTGAACACATGGAGAAATATGTCATGAGCCTGACTGAGAGCCAAATTCCATATGCAGAGATTAATCATTTTACAGTTCCATGCATGGTTACAATTACAGGAAACATTTTATAAGCAATACAGCAATACTTCATAATTTGGTGTTGTGTGTTCATTTATCTGCTCAACACTGACTTACTAGAACACTTAGTGGCTGTGAAAACACAATCCTGAGGAGTCAGGATAACTAATGTGACATTAAACAGGGCTTTGCAGGTGGGGCATGTAGCATTTTAAGTTGCGTCAGCTACTTAGAGCAGCCAAGCCAGCTGATGTCATGTTAAACACGGCCTGTCCCTATCTCCAAAAACTGCCAAGTCCTGTTTAACAATATGTTAGTTAACCTGATTCCACACGATCACATTATAACACAGATTCATTTTCTGCTGAAGCCAAGTTATCAGAGTGCCTGGTAGCCTAGAGCGGGGTTGTCCAACTCATAAGTGGCCAGGGTTGTGCGCCACAGGTCCCTGGGCCACACCCTCATGCATGGGCAGACCCCCCCCCCGCGCACTGCTACACCACGTGTGGTCACCTCACACTTCAGCTACCTGGCTGCACCAAGCTGTGCAGTGCTACCCCATGCCCTGTGGCATGAGCAGGAAGCAAAAGCTGAGGGAGAGGGAGGGATCCTACAAACCTCCGTTGCAACAGCAGCTGGAGCAATGGGGGAACAGCAGCCAGGCAGGAGCACAGGGACTGCACATTAATCTTTCACAGGCTGCCAATTGGCCAGCTTTGACCTAGAGCATCTAAAGTCAGAAATAAAGCCAGATTAACCCCTGCTACCACTTTTCACTTTCCTACCTTAGTGGAATTATGACCATGAAACACTTCACTACGAACAGCTCAGAAAACTATTGTATCTATCAGGGGCTCCTCAAGAACCTAAACCAACAAAGACTTCAGTCAGTTCATCTTCATGACTAAGCTCTACCTTCAGCTGCAGGGGTCATCTCACGTTTACTTGGAAAAAGGTGGATTGCAACTTCTTGCACATCCACAGCTTCCTCCAGCTTTCCCCCAGGAGGAGGACTGTGCACCCATTTGCGCCAAGATTGTATTTAACTTTTAATTAAAAAATAATATGCCCAGTTCAACTGTAGGTACAGAAATACTGCAGCAATTACTTAGACAAGGGGTGCCAAACATATGGTGTGAAGGCATAGGTGATGCATGGGGGGGAACAGGGTGGCACATACCCCCCCTGAGATTGGCCACCACCAATGCTGCCACTAGCGTCTGCAGGCGGTCACTACTCACCACCTGTCCCTCACTGCTGACACTGCTGCAGCCGTCTGCGGGCGGTCCCCACTCAGCCTGCCCTCGCTGCCCATGTCACCGTGGCTGCCTGTGGGCAGTTCCTCTTGCTGCCACCACACTCCCACTGCTGCCATCTGTGGGCAGTCGCCGTGCCGCCCCCCAGCCTCAGGAGACAATGCCTGAAGGCTCCTGGAGGAATTCAGGCAAGTTGGGTAGGGTCCAGTGAACAAATTCTGGGGTACAGAGCCCTGTTGGGGACATGCTTTATCAATAACACGCAACAGCTGTGTTAATCCCCATGGGTCCCTATCGCTGGACACCCTGCTGCTGCTGCCACTCTCCCAGCCACCAGAGGTGGGTCAGGAACCAAACTGGAAGATGCTCTGCAGTCTGGATCTAGCCTAAGGGGCCAAAAAAGTTGGATGCCCCTAACTTAGAGCCTCCTAAATTTAGGAGATTGTACAGTAAATAACTGCTCAATATTAAGCAAAATTGATACTTTTGAAATGAACAAGACAAAGAGATGTACTCATAAGCACTTACTCTGCTAAGTTACTGGAACTAGGTTTTTCCATGATATAAGCATGTTCTACTAAACAAACCTTTTCCAGAATCTGAACATGCAGATTTGAGCTGTAAATATCATAAACCTATCAGGAATTTTCACTAGAAGAAAATTTTATTAATGATTGTTCTCAGGAAGTGATCATGTTACAGTTCAAAAAGTATGCAGACCTTAACTTCAGTAGTCAACACAACTGGTATAAATAAGGACGTTCAAAGCTGTCTCTGGCGCTCCATTTTTGTGGCTTGACTAAGAGTAACTGGAGACCAGATGCAGCAGATAGTGGGTGGCCTGAACAAAGAGCCATGCTTAGCTGTTACTCTGATTCATTCTCATTTTAGACCCACCCTGAATGAGACACTCCATTCCGCAGGATTTATGCTTGGAGCACCATGTCCACCCACAGCACTGTACCAGGCATTAGAGTAGGTATTGTGATTGCAGGACACCTACAGACTTTGATCATAGGCTCCCTGTAATTCTGCATGCAAGAACCTTTATATTCTTATTCTTCAGCAATCCCTCATGGTTGAGGATGACTGTCTTCCACAATTGCCTTATCTTTGGGTCTGAAGATGGTCGATGAGGCCGATCCAGGATTGACAGACTCTGTTGCAACTTGGGCACTTGTTTGCATGTGGGGTTGGTGGCTCCAGATTCTTAGTTTAGTCTGTGACACACAGTTTCTGCCAGCTCATTTTCATGTAAGACACCTGTACATGCTTTCTTTTATCATAGAGAAACTGCTGCACATTAACTTTTACGTGGTTCTTGACAGAACTGGACCTTAATGCAATGGCAAGGAGGCCAAAACAATTGGAGATCTTGTTCCACTGCAGCCTTCATCCACCTTCACAGCCACTGAGATTCTAACATCTTCTTCCTGCTCCAGCATTGTAGACCCATGGCAGAGCTGGCAGAAGAAGGAGTTAGAATGGGACTTGTAGACCTCTGTCTGGGGACCGGGCAGGCTTATTATAGTGGCAACCTGTACTCGCCATGTCACAGCACCATCAAAGGATATACATGGCTTTTCAGGAGCAAAACTATTGTCATCAGCTGTTCCCACCATATCCTGGGATATACTATAAATTCAGCACTAAGTGGAGGAGAAAAGAGTGCTCTCAAAGGCACTTTCAGATGCCAGCTAAACAGACTATATTTGAACAGGTGTTTGAGAAATCACTGGGAATAGGATTACTCCATGTTATAAAGTATGTGGAGAACATAAGGCTCTAACAACGCCCACTATAGAGCAGTCAGAAGCAATTTGTCTGTGGGTTTCCCATTCCTTTGAAAAAATGGACTCGGACTCATGTTCACCATATCAGATTCATGCCAAGCTGCCTGGCAGCTGGGGAAAAGCCCACAGGGATCATTTTCAAAAGATAGACAGCTCAAATTTTGAAGTGCTTAAAGGAATAAAATAAGAATAGCTTTCATTCAGTCTACACACTACTACAATCTACAAGGGCAGAAGCAACAAGACTGTTTTATTTCCCCACCGTGAACACCTAGCCAGTAGAACTCATTGCCACAAAATACTACAAGTTTACATGACTGAAAGGATGACTAGACATTTATATGGACAAGAATAGCTGGTATTCCAGCACAAATGATTTCCAAAAAAATCAAAAGTGAAATCCCAGTGCTACTGAAGTTGATAGCAAAATTCCCATTGACTTTACTAGAGGAAGAATTATACCTTTGGGTTGCTTGAAGGAAAAGGACTTAAGTCAACCTTAAAGGAAAGCTGGAAAGAATTTTCTTTTGGGCCACACTGTCCCATATCTGCCTGCTTTGGAGCTTCCTGACGTGGCAATTCCTTTATTGATGTGGCAATTCCTTTATTCTTCACCGTATGCACAAGTCGTAATTCCTTGATGCTTCCTCAACTTATTTGTTGCAGCATAAAATTAACATTAAAAATAACAGAGCACTTGGACAATCTAGAAAACAACAAGAATGTATTGCCCCTGCAAATGAGCAAAGAGAAGTGCCCATACTGTACCACATGCCTGATGACTAGGGATCCTGGTGTTCTCAGTTAAAAATCCAAAATTCTCTGATTAAAACTCCCCAAATCCATGTTTTTCCATAATTAAAATGAAACGTCACTATATATAAAGGCATCAGTTAAACACAATATTTTATTGATATATTTATAATTTTAAAGCCATTTGGAAGCC
>NW_017728997.1:31624450-31632433 GCF_001723915.1 Gavialis gangeticus | reverse complement strand
AACTGCTTTGTGGTGCTGAGCAGCCCTGATATGCTGATGCCCTGCCTGTCTGTACCGTTGCCTCTCACTCCTAACCCACAGCCCCTCAACACGCAACAACCCTGCTGGTGCCCATCACTCCCAGCCCTCTAGCCCTCCCAGGGCCCCTCACTCCCAACCTGCAGTCCCCCAGCCTTGCTGGTGCCCCTCACTCCTAATCTGCTGTCCCTTGCCCCCAGCCCCCCAGTGTGTGGGGAAAAGCTGGGGGGTGTGGGCTGCCTGGATGTATTGCCAGGCACGTGCATGTGTGCATGCGCACATGCACATGGCATCCCCTGCCTCTGATTGTTTTCCCTCACTCCCCCCAGCCCCAAGCAGCCCCTTGCAGTCTGGAACTCTGCCAGCCTGCGAAGAAAAACCCACTGTTTCCTGGGTTTTTCCCTCATTTAAAGTGGAAAATCCCTGAAGAGAGAAAAATCAGCATTTTTCCATGGGAAACAGAAAACCTGGATCCCTGCTGATGAAGCAGCTACTTCAGCCAGTCAGTCATCACAATCAAGTTGTTGTATTTGGGACTTGCTTAGTGATTCAAGCAACTGCAAACATATAGGTGTGTGCACTCTGGGGTGCTTTGATTATCTATTCATTTGCTAAACACTTGGCTTGTTGGCAAAACATGGAGCTTAGGGAACTCCTAAATTCTAGCTTAGCATCTTTTCATTCAAATTTATACCCAGCATACTAAAAAATTAACTTCAGGGCCCTGATACTGAAAGACCTACCCTCTAGTGAACTTTGAACAATCTTAATGAATTTGGTGAAACTATTTATATATATAGTTCAGCAGACATGTAATTCTTTGCAGTATCAGAACCTAGAACAAGATACACTTCAGGATTGTTTTCTGTATGTAGGGAAGCCTGCCCTTAGTACTTTAAATTCACGTAAATCAACATTGTCTGAATTATATAGTTTATTTATTAATGTAGAAAAAGAAGGCAACAACATTTTTGTCTGTTTTGCCTTTGAAAGGACTATAAAGATGGGCGTTTATCATTTTCTAAGTAGCTTTGTGCATGTCTGCTGTTTAGGAAAAGAGTTAAAAGGATTTCAATCGCAATTAGAAACAGGGAGATACAGAACAGCTCAGCAGGCAGCACTGTTAGAGACTCCATGGAAAACTTCAAGTCAACAATTACTTTAATCAGTGGGGAGTGTTTCATGAAGGTAGCATACCTGCCTAGAACAGGAAATTGGAAAGGCTGAAATTTTCCTCTTGGCTAGTCCACCCTCCTCATAATCCTAGTTTCTCTGATAGCTGACAGGAGGGAAAGAAAAACAAATACTTTTTTTAAAATTAGGCAAACATATTTGTTACTTGACTGCAGAACAGTAATGGAAAATCAACTGCAGACATTTTTGCAGACTGTCTCAACTCAGTGAGCCAGGGCTTCAGTCAGTATAAATTACATGTAAGAAGTTCACTGACTATATGCACAAAGGATGACATCCAGTGCTTACTGAAGTCAACAGTAAAATTCCCTTTGGTTTCAACAGGGCTAGTTTTCCCCGTGCTTCATGCATTGGTTTCAGCCAGTGGAGTTTACACCAGCTAAGCATTTGGCCCATTGCCCTTATTCTAATATATTCAAGGTCAGTTTCGTGATGGTGATATCTATGGCTATGGCACTGACAAACCAGCCAATGGGTAGAAATCTACCCCAAAAACTGAGACCAAAGGCCTTATCATCAAGGAGTTTGGAAGATGGTACTCTCTACACTAAGGTTGTCCAACTGGTGGCCCGTGGGTTGCATGCAGCCTGCAAGGTGTTAAGTTATGACTCGCAAGGCTTGTCAGCACGGCTGCCAGAGCTACTGTATTGGCATGGCTTCAGAACCCAGGGGTGAACAGTGGTGCTGCTTGCCCCTGCACTCCCCTGTCCACAGCCAAGTTCACGGACTTCAGTTACTGCTTGTCACTCAAACTGGTGGCTGTGGAAAAGAGATGGCAATGTTCACCCCCTGGATTTCAGAACCACGCCAACACAACAATGCTGCCAGCCACACTGACAAGCCACTGTCCTGCAAGAAGCCCTGCAATCTGGATCCAGACCACAAAGCCAAATAAATTGGATAGATCTTCTCTACACTATTGTTCAGCTCCATCATGGTGTGGGATCCATTAAGATGTCTCACAGGATACTTCTCAAATTTTCCAAAAGGTCCATCTAGGATGCTGTTGCCCTCTAGACATCTAGCAGCCGGGGAATAACAGCATTTGAGGACCACAGAGCAGGTAATTCAACAGTCCTGATAGGCTTATTTTACTGAAGTAGTTATGCAAGGACAGTTCAGCAGATGAACCCAGGAAGCTGAAAAAAATTATCACAACTAAAATGGTTACACTCGTGATTAGAAACTTCTACAGGGGCCTCCCCTTAAAAGGAGGGTTGAGTAGATTTGAGTATCGTGCAATCCAACTGACCACCGGCGCCCTGTTGTTCAGTACAGTAATTTCCAGCTCATTCTTACCTCAATACCCCACCTCATTACTAAAGTAGCAAGAACCTCATTAAGGTAAATATTTGTTCAGGACATAATTACTATGAAACAATTTGTGCTCAGTCTGAAAGCACAAAAAGAAAAATAAATACAGGCTAAGATTTCCAAAAAATATTAATCTAAAGTTAATTTCTTATATACATCCGTATTTAGACACTTGCCTGATTTCCAAAAGCCCCAAGTACTAAGCAATCCCCAAAGGGCTTCACTCCTCTTAGGTAACTTCCTGGTTTTCAAATGAAGATGTTCAGCCAAGTGCCTCAAGAAGGGTTTCATCAGCCTTTGAAAATCTTGATCTTTATGTCTACTGACTTGTAAAGATCTGCATCTCGTGTGCATTCATTTTGTACCTAAAATACTTTAAAGCCAGGAAACAACTTAGGTTTCCAACTGGGTCTGTTGCTGGAAGCAAATTCCTTAAGTCCTAGTCTTAGATTAACAGATATTCACTCCATGCATTAATGGGACAGGATGGCCTTTACTCGCTCGCAGTAAAGGCCTTTCCCAGATGACCCAGCTGCAAATGCATCATAGGAAAGTAGGGCTGAAAGGGACCTCACAAGGTCATCCAGTCCAGCCCCTGCTCCAGGCAGGGGCAAAAGCTTGTGTCAAGGGTTGATTTTTAATAAATTGCAGTGAGGGAGCTACTGTGCTACATAAAAAGCCCTGGCCCAGACTCAGGTCATCTAATGATTTAGCACCAGGTTCCCCATGAACATGCAGGGAGAGGTGGCTCTCTTCCGTCTGTGCTTTGGTCCCAAAAGAAAGAGCTCTGCCTACCCCCCATGGGGGGTGGCCAAATATCTGAGACTAGGGGCCATCCTTTGGGGGGAGGGGAGGGGAATTGGGGCAACTGCCCTGGGCCCCGTGTTTTGGGGGGCCCTGTGGAGCCAGGCAGGAGCTAGATGGACTGGCTGCAGCCCTGCCTCTTGCAGTGTTAAAGGGGCCTCGTACAGGCTGATTTGCCCTGGGCCCTGCACCCCACTACAGTCATCTCTGTCTGGGACCAACCAACACTCCATGGCACTGGGGTATTGTTATATTTAGAGGGGATTATGACTTAGAGGCATTCAGTCACAATCCCACAGATGGTAGCTTCATACTACTGGCTCTTCAGCCAAGCACATACACCAAATGACTAAACCTGCAGTTTCTCTCATACTGAGCAGGGTTATATAGTAGCGGTAATCCCTTGATTTGAAGATGATCTCTACTACAGCTCATTGATGGGTCTTGAAGTGACCTCAAGAATCCAATCCTTGAGCCACAGATCCATCCGCAGAAGTTACAGATCTTTCCACAAGGGAAAGTAGATCAGATAAAATATAATGGCTCTCCTGAAATATCAGTGGTAGAGGCAATTACCCTTCAGTGCACTGCGCACTGGTTCAGCTTCAGAACATCTTTATCAAGTGCTTACCATTTTCCTGTTTTCTAAGTGCTTTATAAATGCTATATTCATTCAGCTTGCACTCCAACATAAAATACACTTTGCACATAATAGTCATCTATCCAAATCATTTCTAAGAGAATGCATCAAAGCAATCTATGAAGACATGCCCAAACTTAATGAATTAAGTATTTAAAAAGACAAAAAAAATGAGATGCGTCTTGAAATATAATTTGAAGTATCTAATTATTCATTTTCATATTAAAGTTCATGAAGCCCTAAAATGTTTAATAGCTCCCTGTCTCTTACAATAGAACTTCCTGTAATCTTTTCCAGCCACAGTCTGTTAACGCCTTGAAGATTCTGTCATCAAAAGGAAAGCCTTTTCCAAGTAGTAATGGATTTGAAAAGTATGAATGGTACATTATTCCATTCGCTGCTTGATGACAGCTTTTTACTCAGTATGAAGGGCTTGCTTCAAAACAGCAATTGATGCTCCTTATGCTTTTAAAAATACTTTAGAAGTCTGTGCAATTTAAATTCTAAAAAAAAAAAAAGTTACAAACCTTCCTACCAACAACCCAGCATTCTCTAAAAAGTCATCGCTATCTAAGGGGAAAAAAAACTGTTTGCAGTGCTTACTTAACAGTAATTTTCCTCATTGCTGAATGCATCCTCCTCTGGAGCCAAATAAAACTGCGAGAAAATTAGAAGCCAGTGAGTCAGAGCTACTAAGCCAGGGATGGGCAATTCTTTGGGCTGGAGGACCACTTAGGGAGTTTTTGGTGAGTTGTTAGGGGTTGAGTCAGCAAATCCCTGCCCCCACCCCCCCACTTCTGCACTAGATGGAGTCAGCATCCCCACCCCAACCTGCAAGAGCTCACCAAAACTCCCTAATTGGCTCTGCACCTGATGGTCCCGGCCCCCAGGGTATTCATGGAAATCAGCCTGGGACTTCCACAGCCAGGGCTCGCTCAGTCAGGTGGATAGGATGGGGCCCTGGGTAGGCAGGAAGTGGTGTCTGGGAGAGGGATAGGCAGGCAGGGCCAGGATCATGGGGTGGTGACAGCGCAAGGCCAAGGCCCAGGGCAGAGTTGCAATCTGTTTCCAGCATGCCCCTGCCCAGAGAACCAGCGCTCACTGCTGGGACGTGTGGGCAGTGGATTGTGGCTCTGCTCTGGGTCCTGGCCCGACACTCAGTGCCCCACGATTGTGCCCTGTGGTCCCAGACCCAGCCCCAACCCCAGCCCCAGCCCCAGCCCCAGCCCCATCTGCCTGTCCTGCTCCCAGACACTGCTCTCCACCCACCCACAGCTCCATCCCATCCACCTATCTAAGCACACCCTGCCCGTGCTCCTGCACTGGTCTTCATGGAGACCCAACCCACTCACTCTGTCTGGCACCCCTGGCACTGTGTGCAGGGTGGACGGGCTGGGGTGCCCAGCCAGCAGTGGCAGTGACACTGGCAGCAGCAACTGGAAGGAGCTGCCACCACCAGGGCTGCCAAGAAAAGGAGTCTAGCTGCTGTACCACCCCAGCCCTGCTGCACACCTGGGGGAGATGGGGCCCACTGCATGCACCATGGCCCAGTCTGCCCCAACACCTGGTCCAGGCAGGGCTGAAGGACTCACTGTGGGCCAGATAAAATCCACTGGCAAGCCGGATTCAGCTTGTGAGCCATATTTTTCCCACCCCTGTACTAAGCCTACCATAACCACTGTCTCAGAGAGACAACCACAGGAGCATGGGTTTCATTTACAGGAAAACCAAATAGCAATAGAAGTCAGTGACACTAAGAAAAAGAGGAAAAAAGCATTTAGTGACAGCAGTGATCTCAGACCAGAGTTGTAATGTACTTTAATTATGCCATTAATGAAGAAACTAACTCTTTAATATGTATCTCTGGCATTCTTCACAGCACTACAGTTCATACAGCAAGAACAACAAATGAATACAGCCTGGAGATGTTTGCAGAAACTTAAGAAACTTCCATTCATTTTCAGTCATTCTTTCCCAGTAGCCTTCACTCCAGGGGAAAAAAACCTGAAAAGCAAGTCAAAGCCTATAACGCACTACAATGTACAAATTACAAGTCTAACTATACTCACCCTCTCCTTTATGTAGTATCCCAATGCATCTAAACTGCCACTACACGAATGCAGAGGCCTTCAAACTTTCTCTACCCATGACCTCCAAACTGTAGTTTCTCACCAGGACATCCAAGTCCTATAACTCTTTGGTTGTGCCATGTACTCTTTTGTGGATGCATATTTCCAACTTTGTGGTGGGACAAGGTAAGAACTGTACGGCAGTTTTTGACAGGGTGGGGATGCTGGGTAGGCATGTGTTTTGGATCATAAATCAACAAAGTATGCCAGATTGCTAGGCAAAAGAAAATGCTGAGAAAAGGTGGGGGGTGCTAGAGGATACTGAAATGTGGGCAGCATACACCAGTGGATATCAAGAAATGGAAGAACTGGTCTAGCTCAGGCCTCTCTCTATTTATTCCCATTATTCTTCTAGACCTGGGAGAGGGCACTGGCATCCTTGAGTATTTTCAGCATATGGACAAATTAAACTTAATTAGAAAGTAAGAGGTTTCAGGGAAGCAAAGGCCTCTGCAATGTTACCATGCTATATGTTGGTGAACTCTTAAAAATGTGATTATTTTTACACTTTAAAATAATCAGCCTGCTCCAGTGCACAGGGCATGGTCCAGGTTATAGGCTGCTAATGAGAAGGCCTAGGCCTAGGCCAAGGGGCCTGACTGCCGGATCTGTCACAGACTCAAAAGTCTAGTATTGAGCAACTTGCACAACCTCTCTACCTCATTTTAAAATGAGGCAGGTAACATTCATCCACTTTTGTAAAGCACTTTTACATCTATGAATGTGAAGTACTGTTTATGCTGGATATGGACACATGTAACACTTGAGACCAGTTTAAATCAAGTTTAAACCTGAAGCAGACAGATATGCATGCCTGTTAAACTGGGTTAAAGCTACCTGGAATGGTTCAAAAGTATACTTGAAAAACTAAGTACTCTTTGGAACCAACTGCAAATTGAATCAATGTTCTGATGCTGTGACATGTCTCAGTGGCACTTTTTAATCAATGATCCCCTTGCACTTCTTGTTCAATAAAATCTATGTAACATTCAGCTGTGTCCTCATTCCTTACTCAGCTGCAAACTCTAATCACGCCCCATTCCAGTCCCTGGGAACTCAAAAGCATGGGTCAAGGCTAACCCTAACACTTCCAAAGAGTGGGGTGCAAGCACTCCCCTTAACTTACCCACTGCAAGGCTTACTGGGCTGGGTATTCACAGAAATTACACATAAACCAGTATAAGTGATCAGAAACGAGTTCAAATCTGTAACACAACAGAAGTTCAGTACACATAAACTGCTTTCAAAATAGCCAAAATCTGTTTAAGATAAACCTGGATGGATGTAGTATTGGATTTAACTGATTTAGGTTAAATCAGTTTATTGAACTTCTGTTCCACATCCCCTCCAGATTAAAGTTAACTCTCCATCCCCCAGCATCCCAGAATGCTTTGCACCACCCCCGCAAACTCCCCCTTGTAGGGTGGGCAGGTGAGCCTTGGCCCAAACTGTCTATTCCAGCTGAGCAGGGAGGCATACTCTAACACTGCCCACTTCTAGCCTGGGCCACTGCAGACATGTGGCTGCATTTTCCCAGAATCAAAAGTGAATGTCTGTTCACTTGCTTATTGGTTTAATCTACGCAGCTTTGCCTAACCTGTGAAGATTGAATTGATTCAACCTCTGGCTTTCTGACTGTCTGTACTTAGCCCTGGTATTGGCCTTCAGCAGCTAAAAGTCCCACCTGAAATTTCATAGTTTCATAGTTTCTAGGGTCGGAAGGGACCTGAGCAGATCATCTAGTCCGACCCCCTGCCATGGCAGGAAAGAGTACTGGGGTCAAACGACCCCAGCAAGGTGTTCATCTAACCTCCTCTTAAAAACCCCCAGGGTAGGAGCCTGCACCACCTCTCTTGGAAGTTGGTTCCAGACCCTAGCCACCCT
>NW_017728997.1:31613294-31619450 GCF_001723915.1 Gavialis gangeticus | reverse complement strand
GGGTGAGAGACAGTGTCAAAAGCCTTCCGGAAGTCCAGGAAGACTATGTCCACTGCTACCCCTGCATCTAATGATCTGGTGATCTGATCGTAAAAGGCCACCAGGTTGGTCTGACAGGACCTGCCACTGATGAACCCGTGTTGGTTGCCCCTAAGCATGCAGTCCCCTGCTGGCCCCTCCTGGATGTGTGCCAGAATTATTTTCTCAAACAGCTTGCCTAGGATTGAGGTAAGACTAACTGGCCTATAGCTTTCTGGGTCCTCCTTCCTCCCTTTTTTGAAGATGGGAACCACGTTGGCCCTCTTCCAGTCCTCTGGTACCTCTTCAGAGCACCACGAGTTCTCGTAAAGCCTTGCCAGGGGACTTGCAATGACCTCAGCCAGTTCCTTTAGAACTCTAGGGTGGAGATCATCCGGACCGGCTGATTTGAAAACATCCAGCCCCTCCAGAAGCTCCCTAACTAAATCCTCGCTAACCCTTGACCCAGGTGTGCCATGCTAGGCCATGTGGCATGTGTACTAAGGGTGTGTGAAATATGCCCTATTTGATTCATGTTTGGATTTGGCTCAAATCAGGCAAAGTGATTCAATTAGTTGATTCAGATCACTGTCCCTGATTCGATTCAGCCAAATCTGAAGATTGGATGCTGATTCAGAGAATCGGTGATTTAACCATAGACGCGGATTAAATGTTTTTTCTACATCCCAAGGTACCAGGCACAGCTTGTGAATACTGCGATCCTAGGGCAGATGGAGCATCCCACAGGAGCACGGGGGGCCCCCTGCATGCTTGGCGGCAAACCCAGAGGTGGACTGGAAGTATTTCCAATCCACTTCTGGGTCCAACAGGAAGCACACTGGGGGTCCCTCCCGGCTCCATGATCAGCTGCGGGAGGACCCCAGGTGGTCCCCCCAGACCCAGAAGGCACCAGTTGCTGAGCTGGGGGGCGGGGCCCTGTGCTCTCCCTGGCGTGCCTGGAAGTGGACTCCATGCGCCCCAGCATCGCAGCATTCGTGAGCTACCTGGTACCTAGAGGTATGTAGAAAAAACATTTGAAGCTGTGTCTACGTCCGAACTGCCGAACCTTTCCGATTTGATTCAGAGGGTTCCGATTCGATTCAGAGAAATTAAAGGGTCCTCTGATTCGATTCAGATTTAGGGATTCAGCCACTGAATCAGGCCAAATCTCTGCCGAAACAAATCAAGGACTGAAGCTTCGCACAGCCCTAATGTGTACATGTGGCACGAGACAACTGTGAACCAGTTTCTAGTCAGTGACATTTGGGAACAGTTCAATTGTTACATGTGTCCACACCCACAAGTTGCTAATAAGTACTGCTACTTAATAATAGAGACTAGAAAACTGGAATTCTACTCATAATTCAAATGCTGACGCTCTCTGTGAACTTGGGAAGGTCCTTTAAACCTCTCTGCCTCAAGTTTCCAAACTAGTAAAATGGAAAATAACCATTTTCTGCTTTATACCATTATTTTGTGTATTTTAGACACCATGGACTAAAAACTGCATTTTGCAAGTTGTATCATTAGTCATCACTTTGCAATAATTGTAAACAAACTAAGAAAGCATCTTTAGTGGAACATTAATTTTCCTGTGAAGGTGAGATAAGGTTACAAAATATACTGCAGTAGCTTCTACTGCAGTTATCAAGTGTATAGTTGCTCCTCAGTCAAACCCACTATTACAATATTGATAACGTAGTGCTATGAACACCCAACACACTGAGCAATAAAACTGTAACAAATCCCCTTTTTTTTATACAACGTATTCAGAACCTTACATATTACTACAGCACATAAATGCTTACTGGAAATAAAAGTCAGACACATGTACTTACTCTTTTTGTTCAAGGAGCCAGCTATTGTAAAACTCTTAAAACACAGATTTACTGCATAGAAAAACACATATATTAAGACTTGGTTTTTAATGGCAACTTACTGTAAATAATATCTGATATTTTTACTAATTTCTTGGTGTATAATGTATGATTAACTTTATGTTTGCAATGTAATATGGAGAACTAATACACTTTGTTCAAAAAAGGTTAAGAAATGTAGATTTGCTTTCATGGGAAAAATGTCTTATCAAATTAAAAACAAAATGTTAGTGCTCACAGTCTGATGTGTATGCTTCCTTATCTTTTCTCTTTGTATATGAACTAGCTCAGTTCAAACCACACTGACAAATCAAGTAGAGTGGCCACATCTGTATCAATATGGCTGAAAATCTCTCTGTACTGCTATAATAAAAGTTTGTTTTATGGGTTTGTAACAGGGTTGTAATAATCCATTCCCAATGGCAACTTGACATCGAAATCTTCTGCCCTAGACAGAACATTACTGCTTGCTTTGAAAAGTAGAAGTCATTTTATATTTTTTCCAGCAGCATATTAAATATTATTAAGTACATATTGGTCGACAGAATTATGATCTCGGGCAAAAGCAAGTTAGCTTAGACAATGCTTCTTGGGTTGGAACTCTACAGACACATAGGAAGACACAGGCTGGGATTTTTAAAGACATCTAAGGAAACTGGGTGTTCAAATCCCACAGAAATTCAGAAATCCCAGCTATAACATCTGTCCTGAAAAACTTGCAGTGTAAACAGATAAAACATTGCATAGGCAGCATGAAAAACATTACTTTTTAAATCCAAATTTGGATTCAGAATTCACAAACCATTCCTCTCTGTCCCTAGATACTTTGGTAACAAGGTCCCCAACTGGTGAATCAACCTGCTTTTCTTCCACCTATGGAAATCATAGAAAGTTAGGGTTGGAAGGGACCGCAGGAGGTCATTTAGCCCAAACCCCTGCTCAAAGCAGGACCACCCCAAACTAGACCATCCCAGCCAAAGCTTTGTCTAGCTGGGTTTTGAAAGCCTTCAAGGATGGAGCTCTCTCCAAAACACCTCTCATCACCACCTCTCCAAAACACTGGAACAGGTTACCCACTATCAAAGTATCAGTGTAACTCATCACAGTTTTGTGTTTGATTTTAATGCTTCTTCTGTCATTTTCTCCCACATCTGCATCTCTGGGGCATCAGGCTCATATCAGCACCCAAATCCCACCTGCCTTGCATATTATCCATTCCACTATTTTCAGCTCTTGAGCAGGGGTATAAAAGTGCTTTGAGCCTTGAAGGTGTATGTTTCCCTGCCACTGCTACACCACTCTGGGCCTTCTCAAAGAAGGTGGGATCTTACAATCCTTCCCTTGGAAAAGAAAGCTGGTGGACTCCTGCCTGGATATTCATAGAGATGGAGGAGCCTCAGAGAACCCAAAATACCAGATTCGCTCTTAGCACGGTCTTGAAGTGTGGGTCTGATTTTAAACGTAAAGTGAAATGGACAAATCCCACATTACCAAACCCACGCATTCAAAAATCATTGACTCAGGCTCCTAAAACTAGGAAACTGGCTAAGGGATGAGACTGTTAAATGATACACTTGGTGATCTTTTTAGTCCTGGTTTTTGAAGATTTTTTTCCTCATTCAGCCACAAGCAAATTTAGCTTTCATTAAAAAGAGGGAGAAAGTGTTGGGGCTTTAAGAAAAGGACCTAGTATCTTCTGATAAAAGAGAAAAACAACAAAACTACCCAAATTGGATGCATAAAGTTAATTATGTACTTGAATACTATACTGACTCAGGGCCTGAGTAACCAGAGGAAAGGAGAGCCCAGCAAGGCTGCTTCCCTTGGCGATGGTCTCGGGCTGATCCAACCTGTACCTTTACTGGGAAGAAGAGGGCCTAGCAAAACTGTATTTATAAATATTAACATAAACTAATTATACAAAGGCATCACTTCTAGAAATCTATTGAATTAGATTAGATTTTTACCATGTTTTTCTCACCTTTATTCCCCTAAAGATTTACAAGTAGCAGAAAGACATTTGTCCACATTGTAGTCACTTGGTATTTTTGAGTTTCAGTTTGTAAGTTCAATTTGCTTATTTGAGAATGATGTTGTATATGTGTCATTTTACTCAGACAGAAGTGCAGTTCTCAGCTGTAACGTAAAATCGATTTCTGCCAAGTGCTCTGAGTTACAACCTTACCCCAGACCAAACAGAAGTTCACTGTTGGCTCCAGGGGGCGGAGAGTGGGCTGGGAACCTGCAGCCAGGTTTCCATAGAAATGGCCAGGTTCTCTGCCAGCTGCTGTTTTCAGAGTGGGAGGGGAAAAGGCAGTGGGGGGAGCCCGTTCTTGCGGCTCCCCAGCCAGTGCTGAAGGATCGGGTGGGTGAATTGGAGCCCCTCCACACCACCTCTGAGGGGGAGGGGACTTAAAACCCCCCAGACTGAACTCCCTCCACTCTCTCTCCCCCTCCCATCCTGAAAACAGGGTCAGGCTGAGAGCTCCCCAGATGCAAGTTCCAGAAGAGGCTACATCTTGAAATATCTTTATCTGATAACTCATGTAATGAAGGGGTCAGATTTTCACCAGATGAGCCATTTTTGAAGCTGTTTGCAGCTGTGCACTTGTCTTTGGTTACAGCAATAAACTGCTTTCTGTGGCCAGATCAGGTGAAAATTGTTACTTCTGTCTGCACCCATAATGCACTGGTCTAGGTCAGTAGTGCTCAACCTATTTGGTCCTTGCCCTGCAAGCTAGATCCCAAATGCAGGACTGGCCTGTGGGTCAGATTCAGCACGGGTTGGTGCCCCAGGTCAGTTCATCAATGCAATCTGGCTGCAGATGACCCCATGCCCAGATCCAGCCATGCACTGGCCATACTCCACACAGCCAGCTGCAGCAATGGCGTCACCCTATATTCTAGGCCAACCTCATGCTGGGTGCAACCCAGCCCCTGGGGGTCCTCACAGGTCTGCAAACTGGGCAGCAGGAGAGCAGCAGTTAATGCAACCACCACTCGTCTGCCAGCAAGTTTCTACACCTCTGGGGAGAGCTAAGCACCAGGTGACAAGACTCCGCAGGCTGGATCTGGCCACAGGCCAGAGGTTGAACACCACTGGTCTAGATTAATGAGTTATTAGAGATGTATTAATTGATATTTATACAGTGTTTTTACATGTCTAAGATATCTGTCACTTTTTGCATGTCTCTCCATGTGCCTGGAAGATGTTAGGTTAGGGCGCTATCTGCGCCTTGTAGATGTAGGACTGTGTAGTCTCAGTAATAGGTTAAAGAAGGTTTTGTGTGGGATGGTCTTCATCGGGCTGATCCTGCCTCAGGCAGGGTGCTAGAGTAGATGACCTCCAGAAGTCCCTTTCACCCCTACTTTTCTATGATGAAAAGTCACAGAAAACACCATCACTCTCTTACGGTTACTTCCAGGTTTTTTAGCGCTATGCTATTTGCAGGAAATGGTTAGTGTGCTGAAACTTTAGACACTGGAGATCTTCACTTGGGTTTAAAGTCTATCAAAGCGTGTTTGGTAAAAACTTAAATTTGGTAGGCCTAATTCAAAGTGAATGTATACCTCCCCCCTTTAATAAAGTTTAACAACTCCTAGTATTTCAAATGGAAAATGTGACTTTGGTACTGAGGTTTAAAAAAGCAGTTACGATGCATGCAGCCAATTTTCTAAACATGAATCTCATAAGTTTTTTTCCCCCCTTGCACATGAGAATGTAAAGCTGAGGCGAGGCAGCCAGCTAGATGCAAGAGACCAGAATGGCTCAGAGGTTTTCAATTTGCAAGCTAGAAATGGTTTACATTACAAGCACTAACAGCTCCAGTAGGTATAAAAAAAATAAATAAGGGATTGGGGGGCGGGGGGGGGAGAGAATTTAAAAAAAAGTCTTGGCTTTTCTTAAGTGCCTAAATATGGATTTTGCTTAGTAGCTCGAACCAGTGTGGAGGAAATGAATTGGAGGCGTGTGGTAGCAGTTGCCTTACTTATGAAGTATGTGACCGGACAGTTTTATGTGGTTGTGGAAAGACCTAAAATATATTTACGCAGATCAGCACTATATTTACCCCCGAAAAAGGCCGATCTGGTCAGGGCTGTCAGGCACGAAAGCGCTGGAGGCTCAGGGCCCTGAGAGGAGGGGGGGGGCTGAGCTGACTCCCGTCCCGAAGGGCTCTTCGCTCCCCCCAGGCTGCTCCGAAAGGCTCCGAAGCGCCCGGTCCCCTCCGCGCCGCCTGCCCCGGCCCCGCTCCCCAGCGGC
>NW_017728997.1:31611725-31612829 GCF_001723915.1 Gavialis gangeticus | reverse complement strand
TAGGCGGGCGGGCGGGCGGGCTGCAGCTCCCGCCTCCGCCCCCGGCGCGCCCGCACCCCGGCAGCTGCAGGCTCCAAAGGCTGCCTCGGTGCTCGCTGCTGCCCGCCTGAGGGAGCCGGGGTCCCCGCGCCCCTTCCCGGGGTCCCCCCCAGCCCTGGGGAGCCCTGCCGAGCTGCACCGGCGTCGCCGCGGCTACGAGCTACACCAGGCCTCTCCGTCTGAAACGGGCCCATTAGAAAATCCTTTGCTGCTGCCCGGGAAGTCAAACGTGACACGACGCTCCAGGGGAGGCTTTTTACATCTAGGGATGCCGGCAGTCACTTGGCTGGAGGCGGAGGCGGGGGCTGTTTGCCAGCGGCGCCGACTTGAAAGGCGACCCCGGCCATCGCAGAGGACAGGCCTTGCTGCTTAATTCGGGTACCGTCCTCCTCCAGGATAGCAAACCGCACTTTAGTTAGGTGGCAAGGCAAACTCTACCACCTGAGTGACTGAGAACTAGGTTTCCCATCCACCCTTCTCGGCACGCAGAACAAAAGGGACAGGAGACAAGATGCATCTGAAGTGTTTTTCTATTAGTCCAAACTCCCTCAAATTATCATCAGCACAGCTCCTCATGGGAGGGGAGAGGCTCCATACCTGAACTGCCATAACTGCCTGCCCGGAGGAGTTTTCCATCTACAGACTCCTCTGGGAAATCCTATGAAATATGAGCTTTCATTTCTGCCCAGGACAACTTTTACAGACTTTTCTCCAATGCCTGGTGAAGGGTGTTTGCACCTGAAAGTTTGCAATTAAAGATTTTTTTTTTTGCAAAAATATTGTTGGTCTAATAAAAGATCTCTTTACTATGAGTCCTGATTGTAAAAAAAAACAAACAAAAAACCCCCAGACTGCATCCACTTCACAAATATTTTACACCTCAGGAAGGACCACAAAAATCCAGAACTAAACAGTTAAGGTACTTAGTAATGTCCTATTGCTTTGTGATCTTTCATTATGCCTTATCCCCAACCTCAGGGGGATCAGAGATATGGCCTGGGGTGCTACCCATGGGTCTTAGACTGCCACAGGCAATGTGCACCCGCCCTTGGTTCGTGTGCAGCA
>NW_017728997.1:31585758-31606725 GCF_001723915.1 Gavialis gangeticus | reverse complement strand
CCCAAAATCCACTTTTTTCCATGATTAAAATGAAATGCCACCACTATCTATCTATTTGAGGTGTTTCATTTTACTTGTAGGAAAATGTGGATTTTTGGTTACTTTTTTTTTTTTTTTTTAACTGAAAATTGGGGATTCTTTTAAATCGGAGAAAACCAGGATCCCTGCTGATGCATCTTGTCCTACCTCACTGATCGGCCAGCTTTGGCTTTAGGCCCCTTGTTTTGTTCTGTAATAGAAATGTGCTGTTGAAAAGGTGTGATGTGCAGGAAGTGGGTATTTTCATAAATGCAGTTATATTCATCAGGTTGGGCAAGCTCAAGAGTTTTTACACACATGGAAGGTATTCTGACAGGATTAAGACAGGGTGGGAATTGGAAGTGAGTTTTTCTCAGGCTTAATTTAACTCGCCTCCAAAGCAGCATTGACTTTTTAAATGCTCTTTCTGTGATACTTGGTAGGTTTTTGCTAGTGACTATATTACATTTGATAGTGGTTTTATGTGAGTGTGGGTATAGGGTCAGAAAGGATCAAATGGAAGCATTTTGTAGACCCTTCCAGAAAAAAACTGGTCCCCTCTGATAACAGGTGCCTAGACGAAATAACTTTGAACTAGTCCTATGTTCCTAAATAGGCTATTGCAGACAATACATATGCAAGCCCTCCATGTCTGACACTGAGCAGGGATGAGCTCAATCATTTCAGGCTTTACTGAGTTTACTTGATCCTTTTCTCACACAAACCCACTCACAGGGCCAGGGTTCCACCCAATATTACAAAACTCTTACTTTTTTTTAGAACGTATGCTTTTATTATAAATAATGTTTGTATTCTAGTCATGGAGGCTGGGATTTCTACGTCGAAATTCAGTGAGAGCATAAGAAGATTAATTTCCTTATGCTCCTTTTAAAATCTGAGCTTCAAATATTAGCATGCAGATGTGCATTCCTAACATGCATTTCACATACAAAAAAGGCATTTATTTCTTTATAAAACATCCATCGCTTCCTGCAATTAGAGCTGTCATATAGGACAATGAGGAAAATTAGCTTTTAGGCTAGTTCTGTTTCTGTAGAACTACTTATCAATTATCATTATATGGCTACCAGATACAATAGCTGTGCCAGAGCAAATACAAAGAAGCTAGACTAGGTCCAACATTTTAAGGTGAAATACTCCACTTCTTTGCAGTAATAAAACAGGGATTAATGCTATTTTATAGCGCAGGGTGTCTTGAGAGAAAGTGTCACTGATCTCATGCATTTCTTATAAAACCCAATCAAGCCTGTGTCAGAAAAGCCATTGGTCATTTTAAATAATCTTTTCAATTTATTGTCCAATTTTTTTGTCTTTAATATTTCAATCCATGCACCAATCCATGTGCCAATTCCAGTTCCTAAGGCAGGGAGTTCCTGAAGTGCCTGGACATACGCATTGCTCCAGCTGCGTCCTTACCCAGAATCTGCCCAAGGAGTACCTCCTGGAAGAGTCTACTGTCCCAAGAAATAGGGTGCTCCCATTATTTCTAGTCACTTATAAACAAATATCAATAGCTTTCTCCGTATCTAAAAATAAGCCATTTCTCAAGTAAGATAGTCAAATTGGGGAGGTGTTTCAACAGATAAATGGCAACGAGAAGAAAAGGAAATTTAGTGGCGTTCTTGGACTCTATTCCGGAACTGAAGGTGTTGCAAATATTTGAAGGCAGGAATTGCTATCAGTAAAAATCCAGATATCCGCAGAACCGGGGTTGTAACAGGAAGGAATTTTCAGGATGAGGGCCCAGAGGAGGCAACGCTTCGGGTTATCACATGCTGTTTTCTTAATTGAAAGGTTTTAAGAGCCTGGTGGACAAAACCTGTGATTATGCTTTGAGGCAGGGTTTGTAATCAAGGAAGCAAGGTCCAACCTTTTATTGATGTGCAGAATAGCCTGAGAATTTGCTGTAAATGTAGACATCTCTAACCCACTTGTGGTTCTCCCTTAGTCTTTCACAGAGATCACATTAGGAAAAGGTCCAGCTGGTCATCTTTCCTTTTCACTCCACTAGTGTGATATGCCTTGCTAGTCACCATGACTAAAAACTCAAAAGTTGTAATATTGACTGGAATAGAAGCTGGCAAATACTTGCATGTAATGACATCCCCAACTATTGAAATATCAATTCTGCCTAGCAAATAATGCTCATCTAAAGTGTATTTGCTAATGCAAATTAGCCACACCCAGCACAAAAGTACTACTTGCTTACCTAGCATGCCTTGGAAAACAGAACACACAAAATGAGTAAGAGGCATTTTCTCTCATCTCCAAACCCTGTAGGAGGTCTAACACATACATATAGAAGGGAAAAGGGTCAATAAATGCACTGTAAACAGTTCACACTCATTCATATTCTTCTCTCCAAAAAAAGCAACAAGAACAAGTCTTGTCTTATAATTTATTAAAATTCTTTCAGGGACAGAGCATTTTCCACATCATTTAATTCTCCCTAGTTAACATTACTGCATGTCTGGGAAAGATAAATCTAAAGGAAGAAAAAATAGCTTCTTATAGATTTTGCGAGACGTTAGAGACCGATAAGCTCAGATTTGGGAATACAGTTTTGTCTGACATGCCTCTCATACAAGAGATGCATGTTGTATTCTCTTCTGGATGATGTAATCCTCAGAGTGACCCTCATGTGCTTTTGCCATCATATGACACTATACTGAATATACAAAGTTCCTTTGTGCACAGCTGCCTTACTTATCTCTCTCAGGATTTAGATCAGAGCTCTCTTTTTTTTTTTCTTTTTAAAAAGAAGAGACTACTACTTTGCATTTGAAGAGGAGCACAGAGTAATGAAATAAGCTTTGAACATGTATGCAATTTAGTTTTGATGCATTTCAAAGTGAGTTATTTCAACTGCAGAAAAAAATAGCGGCACTTTATTTCTTGGTCAGAAGGAAATTAAACCAGCAATCACAACAAAATGAGAAATATGACTGCACTGACACTGAGCCCACTTGTTTTACTATGAATCCAGATTTTACTCTGAAAAGTGAAAGGAAAACTGATTCATTGTGAATGCCTTTATAGAGGGTTTTTTTCCAAACTTTAAATATGCTCAGGATGACTCAGGCAAAAGCAAGTTTTGGTTATCAAGGCAAACAGTAGTCCTTAGAAAATTCAAAATAGAACAAAACAATGTTAAGACAGAAATTCACTAAGGTACTGTGATTAAAAATAAATAAAGTGGGTCCGAGTCTTCATTGCAGCAGTTTTTCAATAAATCTTATGTTCTGGCATAAAATTTGAATAGCAGAGTAAAGGAGAAGGCTAAGTGTCTGGACTATAGTATTTTAATCTCTTTTCACAAAGGATTTGACTTTGAATATGCACTAGACACTGTAAATTGATCCAGTGTTAATTCATCAAACACTAAAGGCTGTTCAAGTCCAGAACTTCATGATCTTGGTGGTATTGTATTAACATTAGTTTAAGATAAATTTTCCTATTAACTGCTTTAGATTTTCTGAAGTAATAAAAAATCCACGTAGTTTTGTAATCCCTGTGAAAGCAACTGAAACCTGTAAATATTACCAATAACTAGATAAATGCTGTATGCATCACTTATGTCCTGCTCCTGCAGCCCAGCTCTTTTACCTGGGGATTTGTACAGCAAGGAATTATCACCTTGTCAGAGTCCATTGAGCAGGCACAAAGCCCTTCCTTGGCTGTTGCATTCTAGGTACCATAGCCCTACAGCCCTTAACTCCTGAGGGAATTATGCCTAATAGAGCCACACAGTAGTAATCTACTTGTCTTGCCCTCATCCTTTCCCTGCTCATGACAGTTTATTCTTTGGTGTGGAACCTGTCACGATAAGCAGCCATGAACTCAGAAGTGGACTTTTCGTATACTGCAGAGAACCCACAGTAGTTCTGGGGGCATCCATGCTCACAAGAGAAAGGTGGCAGGAGTGATGTGTTTACCTCAGTCCCTCTGATTGTACTGATGCCTGTGTTTTGATACACTGATAACTACAAAAATCTGTGAATTATCTTGTTTTAACAAGCATGTGTTAGCCACAACACCAGAAGGCATTTCCCTTTCCAAGATGAAACGCAGTGATGTTGCAGTAACCTGCATCTACAGACTAGACTCCATTTATTATATTTTTTCCATGTTGTATTACAATCTTTAGTCTCAATCAGTCTGTGGAAAGGGTTATGTAACCTGGTTGCTTGAATAATCAGAAGCCTAGACTCATTGATCTCAGGTATCCTGCCAGCCCAATGTTCCTCAATTGTTTTAAATGACAGATATGACTTTCCAAGTGTGGAATTAAAAAAAAACAACTTACCACCATTTTGTTTAAGCACTTCACATAGCGTTGACTTTAATGAATCCCTTGACACCGCCACATGTATTATGAATTACCTTCTGTGTAGCAAATATATCTGGCATGAAATTTTCGAAAGCACGCAATTTCAGAGCTTTATTTTCATTTACAAAAGGGACATAGGTTCTTAAGCACCATGACTTTCAATTAAACTTTTGTCTCCTAATTGCCCAAGTCATTTTAGACAGACAACAGAATCTAGATGCTTAAGTTATTTGTGCACTTCTGTAAAAGTTATACAAAAACTCCAAATCCTTAAAAAGCTTGGGATAGTGCCTCTTCTGTGTATATCTAGTATATGGTACCATCTCTAAGCTGGTGGTGAAGCTCAGGTTAGTATCATCCCTCAGTACAGAATAGGGAGGTAGTGGCAGCGCTGTCTCTGTAACAGGCCTTCAGCTTGGACATTCATTCCCACCTTTGGCTGGAAGAACCTGCAAATGTGTTGACTTGGAAGGTATTGTGCAAGGCCTACCTATTTGCCCAAGCTTTTGGGGAAGGAGGAGTACAATACAGCCCAACTTTTATGAGGGGAAGGAAGAATAGCTGGAATTGATTTTTGCTGTTCAAGTCATTGCTGATACTGGGTGTAATGGAGTAGTAGCAGCCAGCTTACAACTTTGGTAAAGACACCCAAGAACATTTACCATATGTAACTCCAAACCTAAGATAATTAAATCAATACACAATAGCACCAATATGACAGACTAGGTAGTCCCACAAAGTAGTCTGAAGCCATAACCTTCAGTGTAAGCTTCTTTACAGTCTGAAAAAAATATGCAAGAATGGTTAACATATGCATGGAATCCAGAACTAAAACATCCAAAATACAAACATGCCTCCTTTAAAAATAGATTATCTTCTAACCCTTCACAGGGCTAATTAAAACAGCATTCCTGAGTCATTTACAAAAGGTTCAAATCTCCCACCTTCCCCCCCACCCCACCCAGCCCCTAGTACTCCTGTCCCCCATCCAAGTGTTAGCAAAAATCTCCCTGAACTTAAGGCTATTGTTCATCACCAAACTACCTCCTGCAGCCCCCAAAGGGGCCTTTATAATTTCAACCTCCTATGTAGAAGCAGACTAGGCCCCTCACAGATGGAGTCAGCTTCTCTAGTTCTTTTCAGTTCCTAGTTAGGTTTAGTAGGAGTCACCTGCAGCAAAAAGGGAAACTGGACAACAGCCCTCAGGGCAAAGCAGCACACTCATTCTCCTCCTCTTTGTTCGACAGAAGGGGTCTTCCAGCCCCTGCAATGGTTGGTAAATAAAACTGAGCTAGTAAAACCCATTTGACAGTCATTCAAGCCTCCTATTGATTTTAGGACTAGAATGGAGCAGCATGAGCATCTAGTCTAACCTCTTTCATAACACAGACCATAATTTTTCTCTCCAGTAACTACTGCACAGAGTCCAAAAGTGCACATTTGAGCTACAGCATGTTAATAACTAAGTGGCCAAAGGCTTTTTTCTTGTTAAATCTGCAGCTATTCTATTAATAGCCTGAAATAATCTATGCAATGAACTACTTGGTTTCTAAGATGTTAGTGCAACATCTCAGAATCCACATCACATGATCCTGTTCATTAGTCAGGAAGTAGTGTGAAAATTAGATGCACTTCTATTATGGTATTTTCTTTTCTTGTCACAATAGCCAAACTGGCAGCTAAAACCCAACAGTATTTCCAACTGTTTTTCTGTTTATTCTTTCAGAAGAGTGAATCATTCCTCAACAGTCACTACCTCTCAACTATGAAACAATACATTTTTTCCTGCCCCTTGTCTAAATACCCAGCTCCTGTTGAGATGAAACCCTGATTCTAGATCTGCCCCTAGAACAAATGGCTGTACTTTTCATTTCAATCGCTAGGTGGTGATGCTTCAGAGAAAATGAAGCCGTGCTTTAGGGCAGGGGACTTAGAATTGTTAACTAAATCTATTTTCCTACCCTTTAAGAAACCATCTCCATTTTTTCAGTGACAAGACAGAACACAAATCCTGTGAATTAATGATTAAGTCAATTTTCTTTGAGTCTTTGTGATAACTGAATGACTACAAAGAGAAAGCAGACCAGTTCAAGTCACTATATTTTTTGTCCTTTTTGTATGTTCATTCAAGTCACTTGACTCTCTCAAGCCAAGTTCTGCCCACACATCCCACCCACACTGATGACTACACCTCATCTGGGTCTCATGTCAAAGCAACCCCCTAAAACAGTCCATCTACTCCTTCCTTCATCCTCATGCAAAGACTTTTTTTGCATCTCAGATTTCTCTCTTCCATGTGATTGTCATGTGGCTGTTCCAGTACTATGTCAGGTCCAGAATAAAAGACACTAGTTAGTGCCTCCAGCAGGGCTATCAGGATCCAAAGAAAAATCCAGATGGAGCCCATCTTCCTTGACACTGTTCAGACCAGTTCCTCATGCTGGGATCAGACATCGGACTTTCCTGCAGTCATTGAAAGGAAGGAAGAGTCAGTGACTAAGAAAAATTAAACGCTGGCATTGAAGGAACAAGACGACAAGACACAAGAAGCAAAACCCAAGCCAAAGCAACAAGCATGTGATACGAAATATGCAAAGCATTTTTCTAGTTTTAAACAGTTCAGCATGCAGGAGATCAGCCAAGTGAATGCTTAGGCTCTTCCACAAAAATGCATGCAACCCTGAAAACAACTTGGAACAACTATATTTGAGCTATATGAATCAAGATATTTTGGGTACTGTAAGTATCTAAATACTTTGTGCCTTCTCACATCAATTCTAGGCACCTTCTTCACAGATCCTGCTGCAAAACATCAGCAGAATCCTAGTTCTCTGATTCCTGAAAACACAGTTATATAACAGGCAGCAGAGCTAAAGCATGAGAGTTTTCACTTTTTCCTCCATCAGTCAAAATGACACCATGCCAGTTGCTTCCCAAGAAAGCTTACTAGTCCCATGTTATGCTCCTGTAGGTCCTGGGGTCAGTGAAGTATTTCAAGAATTTTAGTATTGGGAAGGCGAGTCTCATCTCCAGACTCTCCAAATATATCCATCTACATATACAAGCAAAAAGACCTGGAAAGTGAGTGCTGGGGAAATACAACCCTATTGGTGTGGCTGGTGGAACAACATCCTATCTGCATAATGTGAGCTGCATTTGCTGCACCACTAGGACATTATTTACCCAAGTGCTTCGGCAGCCTGCAGTTGGGAATCATGGAACAGCTTCTTAAGTCAAAAAACTCACTCTCTCTCCCAGGAACCTCAGTGACAGCCACCAAGACTCTTACGGTACCTAAAGAACCTATACAAGATGGCATTATAGATCTGTGTTGAACTGAGAAGGCCTACAAGACTCCCTTTTATCTGCCCCAAAGCATGGACACCCATTCATAATCCAATCAACTGCACTCATTCACCATAGAATCCCAATCATTCTTTTGTCCATCTCTCTAGATTTGTTCTCAAAAGTGGAACCACCATTAAAACAATGTTTTCAAAATCCTAGTTAAGCACAGCCAAAATCCAATCCAGAGCAGGAGATGTAAGCTCAGCCCCTACTAGGTGGGCAGCAATGACTACACCAGCAGCTTTGATATGGCATAGCTAGAAATTTAAAGCACTGAATAGGCACAGCCTGCTTATCTGGGGCACTTCAGTCCACAGCCAGGGTGGGTCCTCAGTCCAGAACCAGCAGAGTGGAGACAACATGGCTACCATGTAGGCACCAAGGTTTGTTACCAGAGGGACTTGGAAATTTAGAAAGGGTTCTCCCCTACACTGTAGTCGCATTTAATGGATGGCTACCATGTGAGCCCTGAGGCAGTCAGATGCAGCCATGATTATTCCCAGAAAGCTGTACTCTCAAAATCCTCCAAGCTAGTTAATTCTCAAAGGGAGCGTCTACATGTTCACTAATGTGCCATAGTTACTCTGCATTGATTTACTACTTGGATAACCAAGTAGTAAATCAACGTGCAGTAACTGGTGTTACTGCAAAGTAGCGCTGGCACACTGCTTTTTAGTGATGCCAACTGCACAGTAGCTTAATACTACTGTGCAGTAGTGTATTAGCATACGTTTTGCCTTGCATGCTACTGCACAGTAAAATTAGGCTACTGCACAGTTAGTGTCTCATGTAGATGCACCTAAAAATAGGAAACTTATTCAGGACTAGGTCTACAAAATTAAGGGGGGCACTAAAATAAGGCAGAATAAATACAAATCCACTACAGGTAGGGGAAAATAGTGATTCTGGGGTAGAAACACCTCAAATATCAGTTAATTTCACATGAAACTAAATAGCTGATTATGTCATCAGCACCTGAATTTTCTGTGGTCTGCCAAAGAGACTGTATGCAGTTTGGCATCTCTAATTACACTGGGTCCTTAAGAGAAGCCACCTTGTGCTGTACTGCCATCTAGTGGTTCCTTTGCAGAATCTCTCTAGGCCAGGTTCCAACACAAAATTTGAATTGACTTAAAATATTCAGTGAATTTTGCAAGTACTACTCTGCATGAATATGCAACACTAAGTTTGTTCTTTTATACCAGAGAGCACATATAAGTGCTAACTAGAGGCATACTAATGAATTTGCTAACATGTACTAAAGGAACACTCTCATAGTTGGGAAAGAAAGTGCTAAATCCTCCACAAGGTTATGGAAAGCATTAACAAAGAGGGGTAAAAAACATTTCAGGTCATTGTATCTGTTCCCACACATGTTCAATGAATATTTTCATGGGCTGCATTTTAAAATATTGAAGTGATCTACAGCCAAACATGTAGCCCCATTAGCTTTAAGCATCAGTATTTGGATTTTAATAATATAAACTTCTCAGGTATGTTGTTTATACTATGAAGTGCTAGAAAGAATATTTAGAGACCTGGCAATAAAGCTGACTTCACCTTTCTAGGTTCTTTTTTGTTTCTTCTTCTCCACCCCCAAAGTTAAATTACTGTTACATTTGTGCACTGTGCTGAGCTGAAAGAGATGTTTCCAACAACTAGAAATTCTGGAACCAATACATGAATGCGTTAAAGTATGGTCTCCAACAGGGCAAGTGTTGTTTATTATAAAAAAGGCCAGATCCTATAGCCAAGAATTGTCACAGCATACAGGCATCCCAGTCAAGCCTCCCTAACCCAATTAGCCCAGTTTTAGGATTAGATATACCAATACAAAGCAGTTACACTTATCAAATGTTTGGAATTTTGGACATTCCCTAGTATTCACAAATCACACAGACCCAAGAGCCTTAATTCTAATCCATGTACAAACACGGTTACAATAAGTACATCTAGAGGCAATAACCAGATCTACTCAGTTCTGTATTTCAGTCCAACTGGAAGAACTGAGTATGCATAGCATAAACGGGTCTGATGTGAACTTTCCATGAAGGCTGTTGTAGAGCTGTGGATTGTGATTTCAGTTTGAGCTGGTCTAGCATGGGAACTGTGGCTGGTATGGATGTACAGTGGCTTAACTGGTGACCTCCCCACCTATACTAGTAGAAAATGTTCTTGAACAATCTTACCTCAGTTCACTAAATTGGTCTGTGTGCATTTCATTAAAACACTGTTTAACCTAAATTGAGTATGTACAGCCTGTCTGTTTTCCTTTGCTTCAAGAATCTAGGCCCTGAAAAGTACAGCTGCACCTGAACTGACATTAATACTGATCAATTAAAGGAAATGGAAGTGTTTTGATATGATGCAGTAGAAGCAGGTTGCCAACTGCCTAGACAAACCGTTGGGGGAAAAAAAAAAGGTTTAAAACAACTACTCATGAAGTCTGTAAAAAACTGATCCATGCATTAAAAAAATGAAGCCAGCTAGAGTTTGACTGAGGCTGTCCTCAAACTGAAGGGAAGCTTTGAAGGGCAGGCAGAGCACAGCAGCATTACCTGAAGTCTGAGCAGAAGTACAGCATCCAAATGCAGCATTCTTTTAAGGCTGTGTAGCCCACAGAAGCCATTGAAGCCCACCTCCCCAAGTAGGGAGGCAGGAGTCCTTCTTTGGGGGTCTGGAATGGAATGTTAGCCGTGGAGCCAGTGGGGAAGAGAGCAGAAGCATCAGGGTCTGAGAGTAAGTAGGAGGGGGCAGCAAAAGTGTAAAACCATAACTCCAGTCCAGCTGAGTTGCAAACCTAAAAATTTTTTAATTTTTTTTTTTTAATTCCGTAAGCATTTTACTGACAAATTTTTTTTTTGGTTTTTAAGCTATGGGTGGTGTTCAGTCCCTAAATTTGAAAACAGCCCTTGTCCAGGGTTTGGCAGAAGGGATATTTACATTATGTAAAACAAATGTCAGTAAAAAAAAAGTTTGATTGTCTGGTAAAAGTCTGCATATTGTTTGTAAAAAAAAATTTTTTTTCTGTGTTGGCAACCCTGGTAGGAAGCCACACTATTACAGCTAATGAAATATATTTCCCAACTTCCAATCAAAGCCTGACAAACAGAAATTAGAGAAGCACTATCCCTTATAATCTGACAGAAAAAAACTTCAGAACTGTTTGCCATCTGGGAGACTGAATCTGAAAGCAGACCAGACCTAGAACTCTCCTACCATATATCCTCACTTAAAAAATAATAAAAAAACCTCCTCTGAGTATTCTGGAAGAATATTGTAGAAACATATTAAATGGACAAACAAACCATAAGATACCTGGAGTACTGTATGTCAGGATGCAGCTAGATTCCTTCTCAGAGGCCCTTGTGAAAAATTTTATGGAAGCATATTAAAGTGCTAGTCCAGAGACAGAATGTGGAATTGGCATTCTTGAAATAGCATAAGATGTTGGGCATAGTAAGCCTCCAGAGATTTATTTTTTTGTTACTGCCAGCTGTGATGCACGTGGTTGGCAAAGGAAAGATCCTAGTAAGTGTAAAGATGTTAGATGAAGTTCAATACATGATCTAACCTTTTGGACAGTGACCCATTCTCAAACTATACTGGAGAATGAGCTCCCTCAGAACCACATCTCCCTCCTCCCCCATTCAGACATTCTCCTGGCTTGCTCAATTCTCTCTCTTACTATACTCTGGGGTTTTTTCCTAGAGTGTGTTATGGCTGCCCAGGAGCTATCCCATCCCTGAAGGTGTAGGAACATACTCTTCATCAGCATGCCAGAGATTCCCAGCTGCTGTTTTTGCATGTTCATCAGATTTCCACCAGCACCGTCCCTTCCCACAGCACCTGCACCAAGATGCTCGATTAGTCCATTTTTTCCCTGCTGCCTCGCACATTTGTACAGTCCCCTCCTCCCTAACCCACTTCTTCCCTCCCCAATTCTCCTTGCCAGGCTCAGACTCATACTCCATTTTCCTTCATTCTTATATATGGGCATTTCTCAGCATCCTTGTTTCCACCTCCCTCCTTCCTGAAGTCAGGAGTTGAGTACCATTTCCCTTCCCCACAAGTCTGCATCGGTTTGTCTACCATCAGTTGGAATATTGTGGAAGTGAAGCTCTTGTTGCAATTTGCTGACATTGTTGTGTCCCTGAAGGAACTCCCCATCGGATGCAATCGCTGTGACCTCTAACTCTAGAAGCCGAAATAGTATGAGTAGTGGTGGCAGTTATAGCACAAGGTGGAGGCTGAGGGAGAAATATTTGCTAGGCCCTAGCAAATTGAAGGTGTTTTAGTTCAAAAGCGCACTGCCACCATTTTCTGTGCAGTAGTTCCTACAGGATTCTTAAGAGCCCTGGGCTCTGAGCTCCACTGGGAAGAACAGACAGCCGTCATATCCCCGCACATCAAAAGAAACCTTCTAGTGGAAAAGAAAATATTAAAATCACATAGAAAATGAGGTTCACGACCCTGGCAACCCTGAATAAAGATGTGAAAGTTAAAGAGAGTGGGTGAAAAGGGTGCTTACAGCTTCCTTTACTCCTGCTTTCAAGGATCTTCTCCACTATACCAGGGCAGAAACTAGGCTGTGAACAACTGAAGATCTAGGACACTGAACAACATGAAGACAGAGTGGTTTTGGTTGCTTTTACTGAGTCTTTGTTATCATTCATCTATGTTTTTGCTGTTTACTGAATCTGTTATATTTACTGTTATATTGAAACTCTTACAAGAAATTTTATTACTACAACACCCTAATCCCTTCAATTGAGGCCTGACAATGCACCTAACAAACATTTGTGCCTCCCTATAAATCCTCCAATGAAAGAAAAAGGAAAGGAAAAAACCCCAAAAGAACAAGAAACAAAACAAAGAAATCCAAGCTTATGATCGAGATATATTAAAGGAGATGGAAGAGGGAAAAATATTGGACATTTGTACACATGCTTGTGCCGCACACGCATTTGTATAAATGGCGAAATGTGGAGCAGCACTGATAAAAGGGCAGGGGCACGCTTTTGAAATAAAACACAAAGGTGCTTTAGTTCAAAAGTGCACCACCATTTTCTGCACACTGACATGCATTTCACCATGTATACAAATGCATGCAATGCAGCACCAAGCATACCAGCTCATGTGTGGATCTCCAGCACATTGGAACAGACAAATGTGTGTGTATAAAAACAGCCTTTATACATAGAAAGGTAAAAAGAAAAAGAAAAGGGCCACAAAGCCATCTCTCTCCCCCACCTCTTTGTTGGTACTTCTTTAACTGTGCATCTAAAATACTATTTGAAGAAAAGACATTAAGGCCGCAGCATCACACCAGGCATGGAAAGACTACCAGACAGCATTTATAGCAGGCCCTAGGAAGCGAAACTCAGAATGAGGCTTATAAAAGGTGCCACATTCTCTACAAAAGCCAATCTGTGTTGTTATTTCTGTATCCCCCACAGTAACTGGAGATGTCAGGGAAACTGCCCACACCAGCCAATAAATTACACAGTGTGAGGTACACTGCTGTCTGCACCTGATTGCTTATATCCATCATGTCTATAAGTGAGACTCATTTAAGTTCTATCTGGCTAATAAGGTAATGTCAACAGAAACCAGAAATTGCTAATACTCAATGGCTGAAAAAAGCTAATTCCAGCTATTAATAGAAGAGTAGTTGCACAGTAAAAAGTATTCCACTATTGTTTCCATATTTGTGGGAAGTGTTAGCACTGAATGGCCAAAGAAAATGGATCACCTAGTCCTTCCTCCATCTCTTCTGGTCAGGATGAAGGCCAACTCACAAAAGCAACGCTGTCCAACTACATTACTTCCTCTTCGCTGTCAGTGAGTTCTTACCTGCTCTAAGAAAATAAAACTGAGCCTTCAAGTATTTGTACTGGGGACCATAAAATAATTCTCCCTCTCAAAGTGTTGGTGGGCCTGCACAGACTAGAGATAGGTACTTCTAGTAATCTCATATCTATGGAAGAGATGGAAATAATTTCAATAAATGATGAGCCATCTATCTGATAGTGAAATTTCCCAGTAACCATACAACTGATACTAAATAATAAGTCTAAACACGGTAAAGTCTAGGGAATTATATTCTCTATTCCAATAAGGCATAACTTCAAGCTGTTATCTTGGCTAGTGTAAGATCATGCTTTAAAGACTGCTGCCAATGTTTCAGAGTTGGTAGTCCAATTTGATTTATTCATCCTACACCTTATATAATACCTTTGTTGTTTGTTTTTAAAATGAGAGGTACTAAACCTAGAGCTTCCATCATTTTCATAATTGGTTTAATAAAGACTCGCTGTTAATATGGAAATAACAGAAGGCTACTGGATCAAATAGTCTGCAGTTATGTCTTTGGGCTCTGTATACACCATACTATAAAATACGATTATTAATGTACTGGAAATGAATAGAAGTAGCTTGTTTACCTGATTCTGAAGCTCCTCACAGGTCAGAACTGCAGTGCAAGCTATCCTAATTAGAAACATTTTCTTTGCCAGAAATTAGATGAATCATTCCAGAATATTTTCTCCACTTATAAAATAAACTAAATACACTGCATAAACTGAACATGTTTAAACTCAAATTTCTCAGGGAAAATAAAAATTCAGCTTTTGACGTGAAAGATGAGACAGACTTTATATCTTGATTATAATTATGCGGCTATGTAACAGGAAACTGGCTCTGCAAATCCCATGCACCGTCTGTGAAAGCTTTCACTAAGGATACCAGCATACTAGGACACTAAAATAAGGGATGTGCGCTTAAGATATTCCAAATGTAATCCAGTTCATTTCCCCTCCCTTCAGTCCCCTCTGTCTCCAAGCAAGGAGACAAACATTAGTGAATCTTTCATTCATAAGACCACTTTTAACTTTTGGAAGACAGAGAAAAGCAATGCGGTGAAGAAGTAATCTTAGGAACGAGCAGCAGTATAAGAGGAACTGAGAAATCGGTAACTTGAAACATGAGCTACTAGAAGAAAAAGGAAATGTTTGAAAATCCAGAGAAACCACAACCCAGACAATTATGGAAAGCTTCTTCAGATGTTCTTGGCAGGTCTCTAATATACAAACTGGACCTCACAGGAAAGGACGTTGTTTGAGACCCACCAAAATGATCTCCCTCATCAACTTTCTTATGGAAAGGAGCACTCTAAGTACAGGCAAGTACTCAGGACAAGAGACAGTTGGATTCTAGTTCCAGCTCTTTCACAGACTTCTCACGTGGCACAAGACTTTGTCCCAAAATCTATCCATTGGTAAAACATGTAGGGACCACACAAGACTGCCAAAACACAAAATAATTCTAGTCAGAACGAAGTTCCTTGCATGAGACACTATACCATTTCAAGAATAATGATACAGGCAAGATTTCAGAGCAGAAACTCTTCTGGACTCCCATTATTTTAAATTAAGTTACTAATTTTTAGGGTTCTTTTCAATCTTAATGTAGTAAAAGGTTCTGACCACAGATACAGGTAGGGAGGCATTATTCTTCACATATCATTTCTAGAAATGGGTCTTGAGAGCTACCTTATACTGGTATCTTAGAAAGATCACAATTGGAGTTTGACTGAATTAAACCACTTTTGTCTAAGGTGCCTAATTTTCTTTTAAACTTAAAACTACACATCCATTTTCTTATAAAGATTATATGTCTTATACTTTAAGTGAATATTGCAGCACGTATCAGAAGTGCTCAGGACTCAAATGGCCACCTGCTACACTTTTCAGTAGTAAGAATTTTAAAGCATTTTTAAATATAAGTTTAAAGGATCTGTGACCAAAGAACAGAATGTGAAAGGATGTGCACAGGTTAGTATATAATGGGAGGGCAGTTATTTCAGGTGGAGGGCCACTTACTGAGTTTTGGCAAGGTGTTGAGGGCCACATTCCCCTCTACAGCGCAAGGAAGCAGGAACAGCCCCATGGTCCCAGGCCTGAAGCCTCTGCTAACCAGTGGTTTCTGGTTGGGGGGAGGGGGGCAGGGCTGGACAGGCCTTGCTGCTGGATCCTACTGCCCCTGGCTCCTGTCATCTTTGACAGGCAGCTAGGATCAAATAAATATTAATTTTCCAAATTTTAAGGGCTCCACAGGCCAGATAAAATGGCCTGGCAGACTAGATCCAGCCCCCCAGTCCATATTCTGCCCACCCCTGGTAAATAACATGTAAAGAGAACTTTGAACAGAGAGGTAGAAGGGGGGACCTCTCCCAGAACTGTCATCTCCTCCTTCCCCTTTTCTATCGTTGTATTCAGAGCATGCACTCAATATTATACATGGCTCTGTGTACATCCTCTTACAGCATCTGATGAAGTGAGCTCCAACTCATGAAAGTTCATGCCACACATACACACTTTAAAAATCTAATTTAGTTAGTCTTTAAGGTACAAATCTACCCTGGCTTCAAATAAAATAAATCCTATAAAAAGCGAAAGGACACGTCATTTTGGGCCCTCATGCTTCAATCCCTTCAAATCAATGAATCCACACTTGATTTGGCACAGTCTCAATATTTACAGGCCTTGACTAAACACAAAATTTGTACCCATTTAACCACAAATGTCACTTTTAAATCTAATTAGTTAAACTGGTGAAAAACATGTGTGGATATTATTCAGTAGTTTGGAACCTACCTTTAACAATTTGTTGCTGACGTAAGCCAAATGGATAAAATATTTGAAGCAGTAAGCAGTCACCTAAGGTAAGTCTCAATCAGTTGAAGAATATCCATACCCAAGTTTCGCTTTTATAGCTATACAGTTAAATGCATGGATTTTAGTTCAACTGATGCAGGTATATATGGACCAACTTCCAATCATGCTCCAATTTATGATAATGTATCAAAAGTGAAATTGGCTGGAGCCAATTCCAGCTACTGCTGAAGTAAGTGGGAGTTTTACTACCGAATTCAAAAGGAATATATAAATGAGACCTGCATATCTTAGAGTCACTTAACTAATTAACAGGATTAATCTTTACTAAATTAGAAGCCCTATGCTCCAACATTATAAACAAACCAATGAGGTATGGGTAGACCATATATATTCAAGTTCTAAGACTCAGGTCTAGCAGAGTCTGGGGTGGTCAGGTGATGTCCCTCTGAAAGAAAAGGTGCACTTCCCTAGCATCTTGTGTCAGCAGAAGCATGGCCTGGTACTGACAAGCTGAAGAGACCTTGCAGAGAAACAAAAGCAGGACAGTAAAATCTTTGTGACTAACTTTTACAGATTTTTTTGTTATTTATTATGTGTAACTGGAAAAAAATAATGTTGTATACATTAGCTGATAACGGCTTCCACTCTTCAGCTCTTCAAACATCTGAATGCTAATATTTACTGTTTCTAGCTTGATGCCTTCCTTAAATAGTCTGGCCTGCATGTAAAGTGATCATCTTTTTTTTTGCCAGACCCCTCCCCACTCTCTGGCTTCCCTGTGCATCCTACCCCACTCTCCAGAGTATTCAGCTCAAACTAGAGCTCAGACAGCCAAGTGTGCTGGAGAGCAGTTTCAACTATTCACTAAATCTCAAAATTCACTGTGCAATACTCTGGAGAGATTAAATTTTCACACCCTAGAGAAAGACTTGGACATTCATATTTTAGCAAACGTTTATTGGACAGACTCTCAAGCTATTATTTTGCTTTTTTTTGTTTTGTTTTGTTTTTTACAGTACATCATTTCCTAATTAAACTGTTTTATCATATGATGAGTCTCTTCCTATTCTGGGCATGTTTATTTGCATATGTATTTCCCGCCCCTCCCCTCCCTAGACCAGTCCTGCTGGGAAAACTCCAATTAAATTTAACAAAAGTTTTGTATGAACAACTACAGGATTAGGCCAAGGAGCCTTTCAGACAAATTCCGAGTGTTTAACTAATAGACCAAGACACTTCATGAATGCTAGCTAAACCGAAATTGTCCAGGATCTACCTTAAGTTAGTTACTATGTGAATTAAGCTATTCTAATGTAACCAAATACTAGGTTCATAAACTACAAGTAGAGATGTCTTAAGACACTTTCTCAAACTGGGTACACATACCTCTGGTTGCACTGGGAAATGCTAGACAATTTTGGTTTAGCTAGTGTTCATGAAGTGTCTTGATCTATTATATAAGCACTCAGAATTTATGTCTGAAAGCCTTCTCAGCCTAATTCTCTAGTAGTTGTTCATGCAAAACACTTTTGTTAAATTTAACTGGAGTTGCCCCTGCAGGACTGGTCTGTTTGGAGGGGGCAGAGGGGAAATTAACGTGCAAACACACACAGAATAAGAACAGACTCTTCATATGATTAAGAAATTTAATTAGGAAATGACGTACAGTGAAAATAGCAAAATAACAGTTTGAGAGTCTGTCTAATAAATGTTTACTAAGATATTAATTTCCAAGCCTTATTTTTTTATTCCCCATAGAGCCATAAGGTTACAAAGCAGTGTATCAAATTGAAAAAAAGAAGGAACCCACAAAAATATCTGGGGACCACTGTATAGGCCAATCCCACTTTGGGAAGGCATGGAGGGACTATACCACCTTAAAAACCCTAAAAAATGTTAAAACCCACACATGCTTATTCCATGGTACTATAAGGTTTAAATATTCCTAGAGATCAAATTCAGCACAGTCTCCTTGAACCTAAAATAGGCGTGGTACATTTGATCTGCTTAATTCTCCTCTAACTCATAAATGACCTTAAATATACTTCAAGTTGGTTTTAAGTTATGTGCATTGAGAAGTTCCAAGTTCTGGAGAGACCATCAGATATTAACATTAATCATACAAGTAACAGTTAATATCCAAACTATACAGTTGATATGTACAAAATCTTTTTTAGTTCCACTCAGATGAAAAGACAAAAGCAAACACATTTAGTACAAGGCCAAATAATGACCAATGGATTACTTCAATAAATTAAAAGTAAATAAAAATAAATAAATTGAACATTGAAAAAGACAGAAAACACATGTCCTTTTTTCCTTTATTGAAACTGCCAATGTGACTACCTTTATGCAGGCAGATTGCTTTCCTACATTACACACACGTTTTGTATTAATTTGGAAGTAACATTTTGCCCTCTATGCCTCCTAAAGTTATCAAATTAACACACAGTTATACTTTAAGAATCAGTTTCCACATTTGTCTTTTAAGTAATGACATTTGCTTTTTCAGATTGTGTAAAGGTTACTTGGCAAGAGTACATGCATATGACATTAAATGGAGACCAATCCACCACTAAAAAGGTAATGCACATAAAACATAATACAGTACTTTGACATCATTTCAAATAAATACCCACATACAAATGTAGTAATTTTAATGTAACGATATTTCTTATGAATCAATACTGTAACAGAAGATGAAAATATATGTACCCACATCTAGGAATAATAATGCTTCTTCCAGCAAACAGAAATCTTTTCCCCACTGACACTTATTACAATTTGTACTTATTTTGAGAGGTGGGAAGCTCCCCCCCGAAGTACCAATTTAATCATTCACACTTGCCTCAACGAACAGCACCGAAGAGGTACAGCTTGTTGATGCACTTTTCAGTTTCTGTTTCCTGAAATTACAATGATTAGATACAACATGCAAGAGAAAGTATTAATGTCTTGTCTTTCACATTTGCAAACAATACTATGGTTAACTGCATCCACCACCATCCAAAGCTAAGAGAACATGAATATTCCCAATACATCCTCTGTACTGCAACCACAGGTGTGTTAATACACCTTGCTCATTTGTTCGATACAAGTCCATTTAGTTCCCAAAGTGTATTCGGGTTTGTTTTTTAGTTTTTGTTTTCTGTGCCCCTGAATTTGCATGGATCTGCATGGTGAAATATCATTGACTAACAGAATTGTTTACAATTTCTTGTATATATAATCTCTATAGTAAGACTACCCATTAAAAATGTGCGAAAGGGGAGTTCACTTTGCACTTATTGCTCCATATCTTTACTAGGTTCCAAAACAGCTGTTCATTTCTTCTTGTATATAGTCTAAGCTATTCTACAATTCTCCCTTAAAATTATTAAAGGCACTACTGGCAATAATTAATGACAAAAAGGCGCTGAAATAGAACACCTATCAGTGACAACTTTAGAATTTTTCCTTTTCTAAATGTACCATAAATTTGGCACAATAAAATGAAAAAGTAACAAAACAATTCCAATTTGGAATTTAACTGGTACAGTTGTATAAAATTCTGTTAATCAATAATATTTCAACTTCCTAAAATCCAGAAACTCTGGAAATTATAGGTAATACTACTCATTTAACATTTTTCAAGTGCCTATTACTGTTTTAACCAGAGCAAAGTCAAGTTTTCTTCTTGTTACATTGAACTATTCCTAAGAATAATAATACAATATGAAAAAACCCCAGAATTTGAATACCCTGGATTTCTTAATGAACATGGCAGTTAAAAAAAAAAAAAAATATCAGTAATTTAAACACATAAAGCTTAACATTTTATCATTAAAAAGCTGCTGAAGCACAGCACATATATAGTTTAGCAGAGCTCCCTGTTTGCGTTGAAACCCTTTTCTAAACACAGTCTAGACCAAAACAAAATAGTATAAATCTCTGCCACATGCTGATGTAGAAATCAACAAGCACAAACCCAAATTGGAAAGAGACTATGAGCACAAACCACAGCATTTATATAAATTCTTCTAACATAAGAAATGAAAGAAGCTAAACTAAAATATCAAAATATCAAAAGTGCACAGGTTTAACAATCAGATAAAAAAAATTGAATATCTGCAACAAAAGAAGAAATTTCCCCCATCTGAACATTTCTAGTGGAGCATAAACTAATATGGTGATCATTACATTTGAAGTAGGTTTCTTCAGCACTTGTAAGTTTTCTTTCTGCAGCAGCACTTATAGGTAAAGCTTGTTTGTTTTACTACTTGAGACAAAAGGAACATTGCAGGTAGTAATATTGGAAAAAGGTGTTAAAGGTGTTAAAAAATAGGAACGGGTCAATGGTTTCCATTCTTTGTGCAACGGGCTACCACTTTTAACCATACAGACAGGCTAAGAAATGCTGTTGCACTGTTGGAAAGGCCTTCTCCAGGAACTACTCTACAGCTGAAAAATGGAAAATAAAACAACAACATTAGAAAAAAAACAGTATTTACTTATCAATAAAAGAAATGACAACTTTATACAGAGCGTGCTGCAAGAGCTCCATAGCAGGTTAGTCAGTTGAGGGGTATCTGT
>NW_017728997.1:31579261-31580758 GCF_001723915.1 Gavialis gangeticus | reverse complement strand
TGTTGGAAAGGCCTTCTCCAGGAACTACTCTACAGCTGAAAAATGGAAAATAAAACAACAACATTAGAAAAAAAACAGTATTTACTTATCAATAAAAGAAATGACAACTTTATACAGAGCGTGCTGCAAGAGCTCCATAGCAGGTTAGTCAGTTGAGGGGTATCTGTTCACTTCCTAAGGAAAAGGCAGCCAGTTTAGCCCGCGTGTGCTTTCCAAGCTTATGAAACAATACTTTAAATGAGTACTGCCCAGAAGCAACAGCTTTGCAGGAAGAAGGCTTCTTACAAGTACTGAATAAAGCTTATGCTGTTCAAGCACAAGATAATAGCAGTGAGTATGCGAGAGACATTATCAATGAAGCTTTAGGCTCTCCAAAGACATGCAGGTCAGTATATCATGCAGGCCAATGCAGAGAACAGTAGTCATTCAAAAGAAGAGCCTGCTTGCAGAGGTAGGTGATGGCTTAGTAAGTTTCCCATGCTAAATCCCAAGCCATTGAAAGTAAAATATAAGACTTACAGCATACGTAAATTTCAAGAGAGTGTTTAAAAAAAAAGCTATGAGCCCCGATAATTTTAAATAAAGGTATCTGAACATATGAACAGCAGGAACCTGTAGGTATCATTGCTCACTTCTCTTTATACTAGGTTTTAATCCAAGTCAAACCATACACGTGACAAGTTTAAACAGCACTAAGGTTCTTGTATTTTGTGTCTTAAGATGCACAGAAATAAATAAAAATGGAAATGATTACTGAGCCCATTGTGTTTACAGCAAAACTGTTTGTATTTTCACCTGACAGTATGGGCCAATGTTGATAGTAATTGTCACTGTCTTTAACAATGAAATGTTCCTACAGAGTTTCAATTAACTTGAAAATCTATCAATGCATTTCATTTCTTAAATCTACATTTTTGCCATTAGCATCTTGTGACAATACTGCCATTAGAGATAGGGAAGCAGTACAAATTTATTAACAGCTTCCTACCAAAGTGGAAGCAAATGGATAGCTGCTTCTAATAGAGCAATATCAGTTAGTAGCCTAAATGCCTACTTTTATAAGGCATTCTTTAAATTACCCACAATGCAAGAATGAGAATAAAGGCCTTTTGGAGGATTGTGCAGCAAAAAGGAAAAAAAGTAGAGCTGAAAATTGTCAAAGGGAGTTTAGCTTCTAAAAATAATCAAGCTTGCTACATAGCACTATTAAAGCTCGAATTCAGGAGAATACAGTGTTACCTTAAAAAGGAAGTAATAATTGATGCACAGGGGTGGCTCTTACGACCACTATTACTTTTCTCTTTTTAAACCCTCTGACATGTTGGTATTTGGACAACAGATTAATTTTAACTCATCTGGCTGCATTTTTTTTTAAAGACAGATCAGCAATTGGATTCTAACATCAATTTTCACTGTGCCATATTCAAACATTTCTCCATTTTATAACTAGATTGATTGCTTTGATTTTACCAGATTTTGTCAAAATCCCCCCCCCCC
>NW_017728997.1:31575266-31579163 GCF_001723915.1 Gavialis gangeticus | reverse complement strand
TATACCCCCCCCCCCTTTTTTTTTTTTTTTAAGATTTTAACCAATTTTTAAAAAAATCTCTGGTTACCGTTTTGTGGGAAAGCAGGCTGTGCTACTTATTACCTTACATTAATATTGTGATATCTCCTGACTACTTATAGGCAGAGCGGCGATACACAGGAAAAAAGCTGCTGACCATCTATAAGAAATGGTAGTGAGATGAGGCAGTACTAACACAAAGATATTAGAATGGCTTGAGGAAACATTTTTACTCTAAGCAGACATTGTGCATTTTTGCATTACTATCAGTAATACTATATGCATACAAAATTATTTGAAAAAGTACAAAATGAACAGGGCTTTACATTAAAATAAATGTGAGGCTAGGCACTTTAAAAACTCTATTTTTTTTCCTTTTAATGTGCCTTATTGTGCTCGATAATTTTTCCACAATTTTAAAAGCAACATTTTTCAATCTGGTATCTTTATCACATATATAGGCACCAATTATAAAGTACACTTTCATATTGTCAAATACATTGAAATTAAGTGGCTAGAAAGGCCCCTTAAGAGTCCAATAGACAAAGTTTTTTTTTCTTTTACAAAGACTGATGCATATGCTAACCTACTTCATAAATATTTATTAGCAAGATGATCCAGTTAAATTTCCTGTGCCTATAATGTAGAGCCCTGCGAAATGTGTGCTTGCATAAGGAATGCATCTTTTTGTTTAAAAGAAAAAGTCAGAGCTCTGAAACACCATCCTATTAATACTGAGAGCTGAGAAGAACTGTTGTGACTCAACAATACTAAAACAGTCACATTAATTCTATACAGATATGTTGTATGGATATAGTAACATGTAAAAACAGCTTCTTTTTAAAGCATTATGCTGCAAGAAGCAACAGGTAACCATAGGAGATCCTTTCAGTACATGATACTTTTCCACAGCATAACTTCTTAAAGTGAAACTCTCTATCAGCGAGGAATACTAATTTTGAATTTTTCAGTTTTATTCCAGATGGGGTAATATTGCATATTTTAAATAGAATACAAATGTGCAAGTTTCTTTAGGCTAACTCATGGAAGCGGAAGAAAAAAACCGAAGTTTAACAATGTGTCCCTTCCAGGTTTCTCCAGATTTTTTATAGCTTATAAGAGCTTTAGGACTTTGGTCAGTGGTGATATGGCAGTACATTTCTGACAACTGCTACAGCAGGCAAATCTAATTTTGGTTCTGGTTGTGAAATGTTCTGCGTTTTCATGTTACACATCTAATTTTAAGTTTTGCATTTCACCACTTCTTAAACCATGTTGAGAAGGAGGTTTTAGGTTGCTTTTGCCTGTGAAAGCATTTAGTTGAAGTATGCTGTAACCCTGGGGAAAGCATCATGTTTGTGCTATATGAACTACAGTTAGTAACACCAGATATAATATATCAGGTATACACTTTTAACACTTACCCATAAACAGCAAGACCATACATGTTAATTGTGGAAACAGCAAACTCCTTTCCACTATTAACTTGTTAATAGCATCCCCATACGTACAGATTAGTTACAGTTAAGACCACCATAATACAATTTGTATTATATGGTTTAATAACATACTAGTACAAGTCAACTCACTGCGACATTAGATAGAGGGGATTTACGCTGATAATTACAGCATAAAAATTAGATGCATAATATGATTTTCTACATGCCTTCTAGTCACAATATATCTTATACTTCTCACTGCAAAACACTTGGTTGTTAAGGACAGACCCCTCAGACCTGTCTCCACAGGACCGGATATGACTTACACTAGGGTTACTGGTCTTGGCTTTGGAAGTAGATTTTGTGCGCACCCTTTTGGACTGCTCATGGTCAAGCTCTAGATGCTCCAGGCGCTGGGTCAATGCCAATTTTTGCTGGATAGCCATACGAAGCAAAGAGTTCAGAGTCTTCTTCTCATCTTCAGCTGCTGCAAGCTGGCGTTGCATTTCATCCAGCTGTGTGACATACTCGTCACATCTGCAATGAAATATCAAGAATTTTTAGCAACCTTGTTTCCAAGTGTAACACATGAATCCTTTGTGCCCAGTGGACATAAGCAGAGGTGGATCCAAAGGGGTTTTGTAATCGGTTGTGCCCATTTTTACACTGGAACTTCAGCAAAACTACTGTGGAGTTTAATTAATTTTCTCTGTGTAATTCCAGCTAGTGCTCAGGTTTGCCCACTTCCTTTGCTTAATTACTCAATACAGGCATCCCCAAGCATGGTATGCAGAGAGCCATGAGGGTGCTTGTGTTTGAAAATTGAGACCCCACTTGAAGACAAAAGGTGCTCCTGGTATACTGTAAAACATGCAGGACTTGAACATGGCTAGTTACATTTCTTGATCCAGTCTTCATGTAAGTAAGGAATTTGATAAAAGAAATCCAGGCTTTAATGTGAACTGAAGGTTGTAAATATTTGTATCATTTGAGATGGACATTAATAACATTTGATGCACATCCAAACTTCATGTTGGGCTTAGTTATTCTCCCTGTTCAAAGAAGTGGGCCTGTGAGCTGTCCAATGCCATCTGAATAGCATTATTGAAAGACAAGTAAAATTCCCAAACTCCAGTTTTGCCTATGCTCCTTGCTGAGAAAGATGTTCTAATTAGTGTTTTACCGTTTTGTTTATAATAAGTTGTCTTTTTATTTTATGTAAAAATAATTGTTTTCAGACATAATTGTTTTGAAATTTACTCATAACAAAGGAAAGGCATACTACTTGGAATCCTGCAGAGGAAGCTCCATGAATATCTGAGAGATGTTTAATCAGCAATCATTTTCACAAAGCCTGGAAGCTATCTAAATTACACACAGCACTATAAGCCATTTTAAATTGGGGCCTTAATGCGTAGGTGGATGTTTACAGCATGTACAGAGTATAAAGAGTGTGCATGCGAGTAAAAATATAGACACCAATCAGAATTTATCCTGGTCACATCTGTAAAATACAGCATCTTCATGATATCAATGCCAAACATGTGCAAAGGAGAGTCTTCTAATGAGTATTATGACCCCTAAACCCCTAAAAAAAAACAAAAAACCCCTAAACCTTTAGGAAGCTTATCATTCTACAAATACAAAGAGAGAGAGAAAAAAATCTGCATCCAAATGCAGATTCACACACTTTACCTTATATCACAAGTAAAGGGTCAATTTCTATTCATAGTCACTTCAAAAGCAGACCTGCAAGCTAATTAAAGTTGCAGAAGAGTTTTTGTTTTGAAATACTAAGTCAGAAAAATCATTCAGTGACCCAGAAATACTCATATAAATGTACTAAGACTGGTTTGCATACCTCGAATCACTGTCATAGATGACCATCTGTCCATTCACACAACTACATTTTTACACATTATATTGATGAATTTACTTCCCAGTATCTACCATTCTTATCACCACGTTGGAATCCTACAATGTATACTTATAAATTAAAAGCTGTACTTCCTGGAATGTAAATTCACCAGATCTTTCCCTTTCCTTTTGCGTGGCATTGTTAAGTACAAATAGACTTATAAGGCAAAACCAAAACACACTTACAAAAGTTGAAGGAAGCAACCTTTGTACTTCACAATCTAAGGGCCACCATCATCTCTCTTCCCTCCTCAGTATAAATGACAAACTGGAGGAAGCCACAGAAAACAGGCCCTACTATGTTGCATAGGGACCCATCATCCCTTTCTCTATCCTGTCCAGCTTCCCCACCTCTGAGAAGGCGGTGACTGAGGACAGCTGTTCTGTGCAGAATACTGTCCGATTCCTCCACCAGCCTTCAGATGAATATCCACAGGAACAAGTTATTCACCTTTATCAGCATTAACTTCCAAGCAAGATGAGGACAGTCTTGCAAGGCCTTAAATGCCTGTACACCAATGCT
>NW_017728997.1:31569611-31575255 GCF_001723915.1 Gavialis gangeticus | reverse complement strand
TCCGACCCTTAATCTATGAATCTATGAATCTATGACAAATTTTACTGCAAAAGGAAAGGAATGGGAGGAAGGAACAAAGAACAGCACAAAGACCAATGGAGTTTCCCCAATGATTCTAGGAACAGCCATAGCATTGGGGGCCAGGCCAGGGGTTGTCATACCCTGCTGCAACAAATGGAGGCAAATATATCCCCATTCTTCCCAAAAATGGCTCTTGGAAATTCAATTCTGTTGACTTGCTCTAATGTTTAAGCCTATGTATTGTGCAGCTTCCTGGGGGAGGGTAATGGTTCTCTCAGTAGAATGTCAGAATTCATTAGGTCAAATTCTGTCCCCATTTACACCACTTGCATTCCCAATGCTTCCGTGGGATAACAGGATTGCAAAGGATGAACATCTTAATAATTTCCCAATCATTTTCAAGTGGAAAACAAAGCATCAATTTCTTTTCGCTTAGAAGTATCTGGTCCAACCCTGCTCATGATGTGACATTGCCCCAGCATCATTGCAGCCATTCTTTTTCCAACAGAATCAACTGATATATTCAAAGATGCTGAGGGGTGAAAAAGTATTCGTCCTTAATCCTCCTCAAATGACAGGCTAAGAGAAGCCCGTTCTCACGCAAGCTTCCCACACAATTTTGCTAACATACTTTAATCCTTATCTTGCTACACATCTGCTATTATTTAGGCAACTCTTGTTCAAAAACTAATCAGAGGTGCCAAGTTGGGTGGTAAATTGGCAACATGGACACATACCCCTCTTAGACTAAAATAAAGCAGAGTAAACTTTGTTTGCATATAAGGTCAGCCATAATTAAATGTATGCTATGACTTCCAAAATGCTCTTGCAGTATCCCATTAAACCATCATGTCTCCTGTTAACACCATGTTTACTCATAAAACAAATGCCATTAAAAACTGATGAAATAATTTTCCATTTTTGAAGTCTAATCAGCTTTGTTAAAACTATCAGTTTCCCACTCAATTATGTTTATACATATGGTGTTTTCTTACTAGGCAATAACAGCAGAAATGCTATCTACCAAAAAATACAGTGATTTTTACATTCCCTGAATAACTGACTTTACATATTGGTTTTACTAAAGCAGTGGTTGGCAACATTTTTGGGCAGAGCACCAAATACACACGCAACCTCGACTTGTAAGATGTTGGCGTTCCAGGGATGGATGGCAGGAGAGCCACGGGGGGCCTGATCCTTGTTGTGGCAGGGCAGCTCTAGCCCCTTCCCTGCTGTCTGCCCCAAGGTACACATGCCAAGCAAAATACCTTTAAGTGCCATGCTCTGGGAGCCATGCCAGGGGTTGACTACCCCTGTACTAAAGTGTACATTGGCACATAGCTGTCCTTCCCAAATCCACTGTCCTGAATGGATGTATTTATAGGCACATACCTGAACATTGCTCTAGGTCAGGTTAGTCTGTAAATTGAGCCTGTAAATAATGTCATATAATGTCACGTATGAAGCTATCATGGATTATTTCCAAGGCACACAGAACAGCTTTGCATATAAAACAGTAATGGCCCACTTAAAAAAAAAAAGGAGGTTTTAAAAGTTCCATGGTTTAGTAGAAGCAGATGCAGGCTCTACATACTCAGGCTACAGAGAACTATCCTCATTTCTTCCTTCTTTCTGTTCATTAACTCCAATTTTAATTTTCTTCAACATAAAATTAGTCCTTCCCCACATACACTTAGAAATTGTGGGCTTCAAAGCCCAAGTTTTATGTTCAGGATAAAACTTAAATGTTAACACCAGAACTGAGCATTCAGACCAATACTGAACACCACCCAGTATTTAGACTAATACTGAACTGAAAGCTTTGAAAGACTAAGAAAGACATCTTCCCCTCTACGCTCATGCATTGTGTTAACAGCCACCTTCCACTGGGTTTATTCCATGTCTCACCATTAGAAGGTCAAAACACAAGATGCCTTTGCTTTAAAAACACCGTTGACAGTAAAATAATTGATCTTTTATGTTCAGACTAGAAAAAATAAGATTAACATAAATCAAAGTTTTTGTGCACATACTGTTATGGCTACATTTTTAAGATGTAGACTTTAAACATAAGGCTCTAAAATACAGCTTATTTTCTTACCTCTGATCATTAAGAAAATAAGGATTTAAATAAAACATCACTTTTTAAACTTAAAATAAGCAATGCTGGCTAAAATACAGCCTGAGAGAGAAGGGAAAAAAAAAGTTAAATGGGGAAAATTAAAATGTTAAACACTAATGTCTGAGAACAAATTGCCTTTTAAAACTAGAATAAAAAAGCATTCTAAAATATCAGCGTCTGAGGTTAAATACCTCATTTTCAAAAGCAGTTTAACGTTAGCATTACTTCCTGCAAGTGCCAAACCTCTCCTTAGTTCTGCATAATCTGAAACATCAGTGTGTAGAAGACAATTAATCCAAGGATACTTTAATCATGTGTTTTGCTACGTTCTACTACTATACCAAAATCTACATTTGAAAATTCAACTAACATAAGTATTGACATCTGCATGTAATCACAACCATTTTTTTTTTCTTGTTTTCCCCCATAACCAGTATATTCATTTTAAAGCAATTTCTAAGAAAGCAGTAAAGCATGACAGCGAAGAGAACAACTGCAGAAGCCTCCTTAGGAGAAGTATCAACTGCAATAACCCCAACCTACCATCAAACATTAGAACAGGGCAAATTAAAGTTACCCCAATCTCCACTCCTTATTAAAAGCTGAAAAATTTAATAGCAAAGCAGCAGCTAAAAAGAAGTTTGAATGAACGTGGCTGCTAAGGAGCATTAGCAACCACTGCCTGCCACATTGAAGACTTTTTAACATTACAAACATATATGATGGGGAAAATCCTAAACTCCCACCATTCTCACCAGGACTGAGGAGGGCCTCACGTGCAGAGGAAGTGGTGTGCTTGTACCTACTGGTAGTGGAAGTGGGGAGCAAGACAAGGATAGTGAAGATGCAGGTGAACCATTCCTCCCATAGCTTCAATGCCATTCTATCCAAGTGCAAAGTAGGAAATGCTGACAATGTCCACACTGCTTTGTAGATTATGCTTTCCTGCCTCTGTCCCCTTACAAATCCTTGGTTTGCAAGACTTAAATATCATAGGAACTCAACCAAGTAGAAAGCCAAGGTTTAGCTAGCTAACATCATCAGTTCACCATAAAATGCATAGAAAACAAATAGTGAATGTGTCTCAGATACACAACCATGGACCTATGGATTTAGAAAATACATTTTATTTCAGGTAGGACTAATTGTCATCGTCCTTCCTCAAGAAGGATCTCTCCCTGGACTTCCTGGGATCTCTCTCAAATGGATCTAGAATTTAGATCACATTTACTAATTAATGTCTTAATTCCCCTAAAGCACTCTATGTTTCTTATCCAGGGTGCTATGGCACCCCCAAGTGCCTTGAGATCCTTTCAGGGATGCCACTCAATGTTAGCACTGTTGGGTATGTAGACATGATTCACAGGATAAAACTGGAGATTTCAAAGAGGAATCCACTGTATTAAAAAACTGCCCATTCCTATGCTTCAGGCAGCCTCAACTCATAGCAAGAAAAAACTCATTCAAATCACAAACTGAAACAGTTCTCCTATCCAGTCTGACTGCCTTGAGCCTTGCTGAAGGGAGCTCACACTGAACCAGGCCCAAAATTGTTATGGACTAGTGAACTTTTTTAAAGGAAAGGGGAAGAAACAAAAGTGAGCCCTATGCAGGCAGACGCCACTCCCCCATGGGAAGTCTAAATGAAGCCAAGATGGCTCTGTAAACATGGATTTAACTGCAGGGTCAAGGTTTTAGTCCAGGTGACTGTTTGGAAAGTGCAGAGCTGGGAACAGCCTGGTGCCGTTGCTGGCCCCAGCTGGCACCAGCAGCCTGCTGTTGTCCCACATACAGATCTGGGGGCATGTGCCCCCGGGAACAGCCTGGCACAGCTCATCAGCCTGCAACCCTATGCTTCAGGCAGCCTTAACTCATAGCACCCACTGACAGTTCCCTCCTCAACTGGTGCCAGCCGTTCCTGGGACTGCTGCAGCAGGGGCTAGGGTGTGGGTGTGGGGAGGAGGTACCATGCAGAGATAAGTCAGTTTGCCAACAGCTTGCTTGTTGAATACCAAACAGCAGCAGTGTTGCGTTACATGGCACTCCAACTGGGAAGATCACTGCATTAACATGGCAAGGCTGCTTTTTTTACCCAAGCTACCTCAGAAATCTGCAGGGCACTGTACTCTAGGGATGTATGAAATGGGTCGTATTCAATTCAGATTTGGCCCAAATCGGGGACAGCGATTCAATCCATTGACTCAGATCACTGCCCCAATTTGATTCAGCCCAATCTGAAGTTTCCATGCTGATTCAGAGAATCAGCAATTCGGCCACAGACACACAGCCTTAAGTGTTTTCTCCACATACCTCAAGGTACCAGGCATGGCTTGTTAACACTACGATGGTGGGGCGGATGGAGCAGGAACATGGGGTTGTGTGCCCCCCCCACAAGGGCTTGGTGGCACTGGCACAAATGCCAGTCCACTACTAGGTCCACTACCAAGCACGTGGGGGACTCCCTCCCACACCCCTCCGATTCGGTGATCGGACGCGAGGGGACCTCAGGTACCTCCCCAGACCCAGAAGGCATCAGTCGCCAGGCCGGAGGGTGAGGAAGGGGTCCTCCACATGCTCCCTGGAAGACCAGGAAGTGAACCACAAGTACTTCTGGTCTACTTCTGGGTCCACTACCAAGTGCACTGGGGACCCCCCTGTGCTCCCGTGGGATGCTCCATCCACCACACCATCTCAGCATTCATGAGCAGCCTGGTACCTTGAGGTATGTAGGAAAAAAAACATTTACAGCTGTGTCTATGTCCAAATCATTGAATCTTTCTGAGTCTATTCAGAGGGTTCTGATTAAATTCAGAGAGGTTAAAGGGTCTCCCAATTCATTTTGGATTGGAGATTTGGATGCTGAATCAGGCTGAATCTCTGCCGAATCAAATCGGTGACCAAAGCTTCGCACAGCCCTACTGTACTGTACCCGATACATATGACCAAGGCTGGTCAAGACAGCTATGACCAGTGTAAGATGGTCAGAACAAGTTCATTATGAACTTTTGTAATGTATATATCATGCTGATTTCTGAGTTCAGGAAGCGTTTGTTGGCATATTTTATATCAGTGGTTCTCAAGCTTGTTGGCCCTATATAAACTTTTGTGAATAGAGTGGTACTCAGTTTAAAAAATTAATTTTACCTTTCTTATTTCCTTGCAGAGGGACTGGGCAGCTGAGGTGGTGGATTGGCTAGACAGGGACAAGCTTCAGCCTGCCCTTATCTGCTTATATCCTTACACCTTGCATCACCCTTCAAAGGATCTGGTGGCACCCTTGGGTGAGACTCACTGTTCTATGTATAGTATCTGGCAGAGCTATATCAGACAAGTGGAAAGAACAAAACAAAGGAGATCTTAAGATGAAAAACAAAAATATCATCAACTTCAATGCAATTGATTAATTACTATCTGTTTGATCAGCTTTTCTCCCAGCCCTATAACATTAAATTTGATTTAGTACAATATCTTAAACGAAAAATTACTGGTCACAATTTCTGC
>NW_017728997.1:31559333-31569600 GCF_001723915.1 Gavialis gangeticus | reverse complement strand
CAATATCTTAAACGAAAAATTACTGGTCACAATTTCTGCCCTCCCCCAAGTCATCTTTTAACAACTAGCTTCTCTCTCTCCAGCATGTATTTTTGATCTTTAGTTTCTAGCTACTGGTAAATCCAAACACCTCTGGCTGTTTGTTGTTTGAAGGTAACTTCTTGATGCTTATTTCCAGTTAAATATTTTAAACAGGTCACTATTTACTACTAACTCTGCTGTTTGCCTGCTTTCTGTAGGAGATTTAATTCAGCTCTGGGTGTAACCAGTACAGTCCAAAGACCTTCCCTGTCTTTGATAACTTTCACTGTAGAAATATAAATTAACCACTTCATTACTGAGAAACCAGTGTTATTAAACAGCCTTGCTAGTACTTTGCCGTATGCTAAGCAGCACTGCTACATAGGTTTTTAATAGGAGTAGCTTGTTTGCCAGTTGGGACCTTATGTGCTATTACAAATTATTTACTCATTCATTAAACACGCATGCATGTACACCCTCCCCCCCCCCACACACACACCTTATTATATATCATGTGTGATGGTATATGCTTCCTGTCTAGAGGACATTTCTTTATTATATTGATAAATCTCTTCATATACAAATTAATTTCCTTTTTTAGAATTAGTGTCTCATGAACATCTGCACCAACAAAAAAAGTGAGCTTGGGCAATGCATTTCTATATGAAGAACTTTCAGCAGCTGCTTTAGATAAAAGACCAGTCAGATTAGAAGAGCTAGACAATAACAATAAAAGAGAAGCATATATAATCTCTTGTAATAAAAGCTGGAGACTATGTCTGAATTAACATTTACTGCAACCTGATGCTCAAGTCAAGTCCTTTGTTGCATCTACATCTGGTCCCACCCAAGATTCCTATTAGCAACTGTAAATCTACTTGACAAAGAAAAGCGCATTCAGCATCTCTCTCAGCATTTTAAATAAGAAGCTTATTGCCTCTTTTTCTAGTACTCAAAGCATATACTAATTAACTCCACAATGTTTGATTGCCATTAATTGATACCAGATAACTACTAGTCATCAAAATTAAGTGGCAGAACTCTGTTTTCAGATCCCCGGGGTGGATCTGGACTGCACCCATGATAACTGCACATATACTGAAGACAACTGGGTTTACTTATGTTGCTACTTGTGCCTTTTATGTCCTATTAATACTTCTTAGCAAATAAGCACGTCTGCCTGTACTTCTGGAATGGAAATATCCTCAACACAAATCTACTAGCCCAAAATTAAGCCATTCAGAGCACACTTAAAACATTAACAAATACCTTTTTTGCCTTGCCTGGCTTCCCTTCTCCCCATCTCAGGCCCTATTGTATTTCCATTACTTATTAAAAATAGCTGATAGTACTGTCAAATCAGTAGGATTAACCTACTTTAAAAGGAAATTAGGTCAGTTACTATTTCATGCCCAGCCTGTAACACCCATTTATTATTTCATTCTCTCATGTACAACAAAATGGCCAACTTCCTGCAAAACATCCAGATCTGTGTAACAGAGACCATTTATCCCAGACTTAAAAATGCAACAAGGAAATAATTAGAAAAGCCTAGTCTGTGTCACAAACACTGTACTAGCTACCACAGAAATGCTGTATCATGCAGTTCCTCTGTCAGTGCTGACAGCATTGACACTCTAAGCAGCAAAGTAATTTGATCCACTCCCACATATGCTTTCTTGTACATCCACATTTCTTCCATTTCCCATTCAGCCACATGCATTGTGCAGCTAGCTCAAAGGATTCTACTCTCTGAAACAAGCTGCATATATGCAAGTATAGTTTGCACTGCAAATAACTAACACCCCCTCACAAGATCCTTGCAATATGATCAGACTGAATGAATCCTCCCACATGGGCTGTAGCCAGAAGAGAATAAAGTTTTAGTTGGCTGTTAATAAATAACCCATTAGCAGGCTGCTTGTTATGACTGATGCAGACCTGTGCTCCCTGCAGACCACCACAAAACTGGTTCCCTGAGCAATTATCTAGGTTATCTCCACCAAATCTTCTAGTTTGATTATTCAAAGGTCCATCCAAGCCCAGATGAACCATCACAACAGTGTGGTTAGCACAATGGCTTTCAAGGGCATACAAGGGAGTGATATGGTCAGCACCAGATCAACCACCTTCAAAGCCAAATGACCAGGTACCCATTTCCAGCTAAGTCAGCAGAGGGCATCTTTCAACATGAACCTCTAGTGTGCCTTAACCTCACATTTCAGCAGTTGTAGTGCAACGTCTTAACCATACTTCCACTGCACCCAAACCATCTCAGCTGGTTCTCCTAAACCTGCCCCAACTGAAACAATGCACATTTTAGCTGAAACACTGCTAACAACAGTGAAAATGCACATAGCAAAAATGGTACATTATTCATTGTAGGTAGAGACAGTACAGACACATATGTTCACAAATGTGAGAAGGTTCTACCAGCTGTTGTGGCCCCCAATAAGGGAGCAGAGGCTGCTACTAGATGCCAACACACTGAATGAAATGGAACTTAGGAAGTCCTAGAAAAGTCCTGTGATTAAACGCTGTACATACTGTGTTCCCAGCACATAATCATCCTTAATGCTCCAATGGCTCTGAATTTAGTAGTTATGAAAACAAAGGACACACAGTATTTAGGGAAGGGAGCAATTTTGCAAGTTTCCTGAAACTGTGTCACCAAACTTCAGCCTAGCTATCAAAGCTAGAGCAGCTGCATGCAATTCTTTTATTTGCTCTAACTGATAATCTTAAGTGAGTTTTTGGCTCTCATCTATGCATGACTCAAGGCTATACTAATTTAGGTGTTAAAAAGTCAGTGAACTAAGCTTCTGTCCATTCAGACTGCTTTCCAAGACCTGCACTGGTTGCCCTCTGCTTTTTTTTTAGCTGACCCATTTCTCTTTATTGCAACACCTAGGTAAAATAGCAGCTCAGGAACAACAACTGTTCATTTATGCAGGCCAGACTATCATGCATTAGACAAAACAGCTCATCCCACATACCTTATACATGCAAAAAGCATGACTTTCAAAAAGCCTGAGGCAGAATTGATTTAAGCTGCAATCAATATATCAATATATATATATCAATCAGCATATATATTTCCTGTAGGCAACATAGTTAAGACTGGTAGCAAACAGAACACAAGTTTGCCCTTTTTTTTTTTTTTTTTTTTGGGGGGGGGGGGGGGGGCGGCAAATCTTTGGCCGGGTTCTGCCATTTTTAAATCAGTCTGTGGCCATTTTTAAAACCAGATGTTCTGTTACAGGTATAGACAGCTTTCCAATCACTTATACTGGTAAAAGTGTAATATCTGTACCTGGCCAATAATGTATGCAACAAGAGCTGCAGGGCTAAAGCTCACATCTGCAACTCCCAGCAAAACTTAATGTCTGCTCCTGCTTTTATACTGACATTTCCCTATTATGTAAATTTTAACTTTCCATAGATAAAAGAATTAGGCTGAGCTGTAAGTGACTATATGCCAAGAAGAAGGAATTGTCTTGCCACATGTCTACTGCACTATGGGGAGAGAAGAAAGGGGAGGGGGTGGAGTTACTTTGTTACTCGTCTCTATTACTGTCCCTAAAGAAAAGGGAAAAAAGATTATTATATGGAAGGAATAATGCTTTATAGTAGCATACAGCTTAACTACTCAACAACCTGTACCTAACAGAAACTATTTAAAATTACAAAATAAACTACCTATTGCTTTTCTGTCTCCTACCTACTGCTTCCAGCTCATCTATAACCAGCCTCCGATCATAAAGAGGCTTGTGTACAGGGAAAGGCCAACAGAAAAAGTAGTCTGAAATGGCATTAATTTCTCTTTACCAGCGAGTCATGCTTACCACTTCCTGCAATAATTTTTCTCTTTCTGGGTTAATCATAAGTGCAAAGACAGACAGGAAATACAATTTTGCTTTCTATCCAATTGCTGCCATTTTCTGCATGCCTTTTGTTAGAGCTGGTACAGAACCAACCACTCAAATGCAGTAAACATGAATGGAGAGAAGCCTCAGTTCTCAAAACATCTCCATTATTCCTCAGCAGGCTGCCTTCAACAGATGGCACAGGAAATCTTTTCAGCTTAAAAAGGTTCATACCAGGCAAAGAAAAAAGTATAAGCAGTCCCTAGCTTATACGTGCACAATAAGCTCTTTTCTGCTATGAGCTTAACTTACGTGAGTTGAGCAAGACACTCACAGCTATTAAATTACATTTGATGTGGTCATTACTACATCTGCCCTGCCTATCTTGCGCTGGCCTAGACAGCCCTGCATAGCCTAGCACCATCCCAAGAGACATTTTTTTTTTCTTTAGAATTCTACCAAGCTGAAAGCAGCTACTTAAGACAAAGCTCTTTATGAGCTAATTTCAAACTGCAGCTGACCAAACATTTTATTTTCTCTCTGGAAGACAGACCTGGAAACAGCATATATATTTCTCTGGTGTTGTAGGTTTGAGAGAAGCCAATGACAGGAAGCTTTAAGCAACATGCAGATAAAAATGGCATGTTTTCACCTTGTTTAGCACATAACATATGAGCGTGTTGTCCAATAACACCACAAAGCACTGCTACAAAAGACAAGTTCCACACTGAAGTTGTGTTGCAACTTTGTTAGATTTCATTTGTAAATGGAAGGAGACAGATGCCAAATGCAGTTAAAATGCAACTCTAAAAATAATTATTTCCTTTAAAAAAACAACTAAACAAAACAAAACAGTACTTGCCAGCATCTACATCATAATAATTCAGCTATAGCTGAGCATCTTCATGGTGTAACAGAGGCTCATTTTAAATTTTTAAAAAGGTACATTAACTCATCAAGCCACCTCCCCAATTTTCATATAATCAAATTCAATGATTTATTATAACAGAACACTATATCCTGGTCATTTTCCTACTTAACAGGAAAATGTAATTGACATTCACTTGAAACATTTTAGATAACCTAAACTTGAAATCATCTCTTCCAAATATGCTGATATACATTCTGTATTGCTTCTTACAGCTAATGGAGTCTATTACTTTCATATACACACAAGGGATAACAGGATTTTCAGTTGTTCTTTACCTTGTAGCAAACATTGCTCTCAGAGAAGAGAAGGTAGCAGCATCTTCTTTTAAAGCCTTCAGTTCATTACGTAGCTTCATCATGGTCTCCGTAACCATAGCCTTCTCATTTTCATACTTGCTTTTTAAGTTGGCAAGGGCTACCTCTGCAGTCTATTGTTTACCGAGAAGAACAGAAAATGTACTAGTTAATGAAACTCTTCATAAAGCAGTTGGCCAAGAAGTTTTTATCTCCATTCACTTAATGGAACATTTACTTAGCACTGAAATGTTAACTTCTAGTTAACTACAGGGTGAATATAACGGATCTGAGAATACTGTAAACACAGCAGACAGATTCTGTTCCCAGTAACTATGTAGCACTATGGCCATTAACAGGAGGTCATTTCTACTCCTGGAAATTCCTGAGAAATTTCCTCCAGTAGAAATCTTTCCATAAGAGCTAGTGTACAGGCCTTCAGTCTGCAGCTGCCCTGTCTCCCCTGCTCTTCATACCTTCATCAGACCAGAGTCCTAGTTTGGGGAACAGGTGAAGGGGGGCAAGGAGCAGCTGCTCCTCCAGCTCCACTTCCATCACCAGCGGGAGACCAAGGAAACAGCAGACAATCCTTCACCTACTTCTCAGATCAGGAACCCCAGTCTGAAGAGTAGACAGAGAGTAAGGAATGGCTGCTTGGCTCCTGGGCACTGGGAGCTGAGCAGACATAGCAGTGCAAAGCCCTCCATCTACTCTCCGAATCAGTCTAAGGAGTGGATAGGGAGCTTTGCCACACCTGCTCCAGTCCCCTCCCGGACCAGTCCCAAGGGGACTGGAGCAGTGTGGCAATGCCCCCCACCCATTCTCCCAACCAAGCAGTCCCTGACCTGGGGAAATGTGGAACATTGCCTCGATTCTTCACTTCCCTCCTAAATTGGACCAGGAAGGGAGCATACAAGTAAGTAAGTGTTATGCTCTTGTGAGAGAAACTTTGCCAGGAAGGGCATATTTGCCCCTGAAGAAACTACCAGGGGCACAGAGAATCTCCTAGTAGCATGTAGGCTTCTTACAGATGTAAAAAAACAAACAAACATACAAACAAAAACCAGCACTTTATTTTAAACTCTGTACTCTCTTACACTGAACCCAGTGCATGCCCAGAGAAGGCATCTTGTTAGTTGGACCTGGCTCCCCAACATCTGTATAGATCAGATGCTTCAAAGGGGATTTTATGGTGGTTTTATCTAATAGTCAATTTAATCAACTATTAGATAGAAGTGCCAAAAAAAATCCCAGCTGAAGTGCCCAATCTATACAGAGGCTGTGGAACCAGGTTGAACTAATACGCTGCTTTTTCTGGTAAAGCACATTTTTTTGTTTTCCCCCACATCTGTCAGTGCCTGTAATGCCTTTATGTGTCCTATGTCTTGGTCATCACACTGCAGATACTGAGTCTATTGTACATATATGGCCAGCACTTACGCTGAGTCAAATAACAGGTTCTCTCATAATACCATTATTACTATAAATAAATAGGGACTGACAACTTATTACAAGATTTTGGAAATAACAGTACAGATAGCTTCTACTCTGCACCAACTTTCGGGGGGGACACACAAATATCCAGATAGTATAGTTAAAATCATACACGTAAAATGCCTCAAAAGTATAAATCTATTTCTCAGACAACACATTCGATAAATGTCTATTTTAACTTTTGTAATTAGAGGTCATTTTGAATTTGCATCACTAACTTGAGTTGAAATGTAACAAACCATTTCTTACATGGCACTCTAGAATCATCTGATCATAGTCATTCTAATTTGCTGCTTTGCTACTGTGCATCAATGTCACAGTTCAGTCTACAAAGCTTAAAGATGCTTTAATTCTGGCATGTAGTTCTTACAGAAGACTGAGTTTATTATTATTGTTGGAAAGGGAGATGTACATCCTTAAAAATGAAGTATGTTTTTTAATCCTATTAAGAGGCCAGCTAATATAAATTCCTTTAAACTGAAAATAATTCTTGCTTTTTCAATGGCTAAACAGTCAGCTTAAGTTGCTTAAGTTGGTACTTGTTCAACTTGCCCAGATACCTCTGCTAGAGCACTTTATTACTGATCTGTAATACCCTGCTATTCCAATTGTGAGATGATAACAGTGTTACATTATGTAAGAGTGTATCTGTATTCAAACTTTTCATAGATTTCATAGACATTAGGGCCGGAAGGGACCTCGGAAGATCATCCAGTCCAACCCCCGCCCAAAGGGCAGGAAGTCAGCTGTGGTCATAGGATCCCAGCAAGATAAGCATCCAATTTGCTCTTCAAGGTGTTCAATGTAGGTGCCTGAACCACCTCCGATGGCAGGCTGTTCCAGACCTTGGGGGCTCGGACAGTAAAGAAATTCTTCCTTATGTCCAACCTGAAACGGTCTCGCAGTAGTTTATGACCATTCGACCTCGTCATCCCTTGGGGCGCTCTGGTGAACAAACGTTCCCCCAGATACTGGTGGTCACCCCTGATAAACTTATAGGTGGCCATCAGATCACCTCTGATACTGCAAGATTAAGTTAAAGTTTTGTCTCTGGACTATTCAGTCTCAAAACCTCTCTGATCCGACAACAGTTTGGTCCCAAATCTAAATATATGGGACTAAATCTTATCCCCATGGATGCCAGGCTAAGTTTTGCCATTCACTTCAATGATTCTAAAAAGCGGTCAAATCAAAATGCAGCACCACAACCAAATTTTCTTTGAATTTTCTTGTTCATGAGGTAGGCTCTTTAAAACCATACTTCACCTCCATGAAACCTCCTTACCTGCTTGTTGGCCTTTAGCACAGTCCTCAGAGTTGCTATCTGTTCTCTCTTGGTACTTAGCAGGGACTTCAACTTGAGAATTTCCTCCATGAGCGCTTCTTTGTCTTTGTCCACTACTGGCCCAAGTTCTTGGGTGGCAACACACTGCCTGGACAATTCAGTTGTTCTGTCTACTGCAGCCTGCAGATGTTTGATCTGATCACGAATTATAGCAATCAAGTTGTAAATGTTCATTGGTTCCTTCCGAGGATCTGATACTGGAGATGGGAGGGATGATACTGGAGATGGACTGCTATCACTGCTTCCATTCTCTGCCTTTCCTAACTCTATAGATAACAACCCTTTCGAGAGCAGGATGGGCGACCTTCGACCTTTCCCTTCTGGACTACTACGGCCTCCTTTGCCCTCTTTGTAATAATCCAGCATCACTCGGTTTGGAGTTTCATTGTTACACATGCAAACATGGTGGTATAAATTGGCCAATTCCTCACTGAAAGTGACTAGCTCATCTTGCGCTACACTGAGACTGCCCTGTGTTTCTCCAGCCACATCACTTACTTTCTTCAGTTCCTTCTCCAGTCTGGCTACCTGTTCTCTATCATGCCGGCTAGATTTTTCTAACAAAGTGATCTTTTCAGTAAGAGCCTGGCTTTCAGTTTCATACCTGTTCTTCTCTTCCTCATATTTAGACTCACACTCTTCATATTTGGCCTTAAGATTTTTCAGCTCTTCCTTCAGGTCACTAATCTCTGCCACAGCTACTTTGTACTTGCATTCTAGTATTTCTGGCCCATTGATGTCAACTTCATAGTAATCCCCATCTTCATGGCTGTCCCGTTCCTTCTCATTGTCTAGAGCAGACTGACGTTCCTTGCTGACCTGGAGTTTCTTCATTGCATTGAGGTTCTCAGTGAGCCTACCAACTTTTTCGTGCTGCTCAGAAAGGGCTCCACGTGTATTCTCTAGCTGTTTCTGAGATTCTTGGAGTGTAGATAACAAATTCACTTTTTCTCTTTCCATCTGAAATAAAGGCAGGTATTAATATATTGGAAACATGTTTACAGAAGTTTCCTTTTGCAATGGGAGAAAAGAGTTAATACGCAACAAAACGTTATACAGCTACAGAAACCTTTCCACTTACACTTTATGGAAAAGCCAGCTTCACTTGCATTAAACCCAAATGCTTCTGCATTTTAAGATGGTTCCCACATTTATTATGTGTTCTCAAAAAACACCTTTCCTGCTCTAGCTTCCTCTTCTCTACTTAAGCCACATGGCAAAATCACCATCCTTTTACCCTAGAAGATAAAAATCCCCCTGCCCTAAAATAAATAAATAAATGATAAGTATATGGAGCCAGAAAATAGCAGCAGTTTGATGTAGAATTCTCACCCCCTGATTATATTCTGCTATCAACAAAAAAAAGGAAGGAAATTAAATTCTGTCTCCACCTAGCAGAATACCAAACCTTCAGGCAATTCCCACAGCTTGTACAAATGGCTTTTCTCTTTCTGAAAAACGTATGTACTAAATTGGTTGAAAGTTATTTCTTTATGGGGAAGGAAGTCCCTCATTTTTAGGTCTTTCCCCTCTTTTTCCACTTCAGAGGAGAACAGAGGGGAAATAAAATGAGACACCACTTCCTTGCTTCTTTACTTTTCTCCCTGTAGATGGGGAAGAAAGTGTTGCACTTAGAGAGAGAGAGAGATATATACACACATGAACAAGTAGAAAAAAATTACACTTTAACTTTTTCAAATTTTTCTAATTTTTTGGTGGGGTAGAAAAAAATAAATTAAAATATGAAATGCCAAAGGGGGCAGACAGAGAATAGCATTTCTCCACAATTACAGAACAAGTTACAACATAAATGAACTTTTTTTGGTTTGTCTTTGTTTGTTTGTTTTACTGTTTCCACCAAAATTTCTCTTTTTGGGAAAAAAATTAGTTAAAAACTCATTTTTCCACATAATATTTTAGGGGCAAATCCCATTATTTTAATTACAAGTTTCCATAAATACTACTTCAATGACTTCTAGGTAATTCACATGCTTGCCTTGTTTTATACACTTCAACACTGTGGAGTTGATTATTAATGCAGAAAGCCCAAGTGGCATAGACCCTTAAATAATACTGGATTTGGCTTTCGTACAACCATGAATTACACTCAGTACAGTCTAATTCTAGGTTGCCAGTTTTTAAGGCTGGGACCATTTCTTTGTACACATTTGTACAGAGCCTAGCATAATAGAGCCCAAATCTAGGGGTTCACTGATAGATTTTATTTGGTCTGATACTGATGGCTGATATCAATCTGATTGCCAACATGCAGCAGGGCAGCTTGGAGACCAGCATCCAGCTGGTAAGTCTATTGTGG
>NW_017728997.1:31558582-31558895 GCF_001723915.1 Gavialis gangeticus | reverse complement strand
GGGTGAGGGAGGGAGTGGGACTGGAGCAGGGGCAGGTGCTGCACAGCCAGGGCAGAATGCAGGACAGCTGTGAGTGGCTCATCAAGGGGGATGGGCTGGGTTGGGCTGCTCTCAGGGCTGGTGGCAATGGACCTGAGAAGGTGTCTATGGGGGTGGGGGGCAGCAGCCACACCAAAATTTGCCATAGCCCCCCTCCCAGAACCGCCACCACCCTCCCCAATTTCAGCCCTGGCCCAACGCCCCGCAGGGAAGAGCCCAGCGCTGCACCCAGCCCCAGCCCACATGCAGATCTCAAGGCACCCCCCCCCCCCCC
>NW_017728997.1:31548808-31558531 GCF_001723915.1 Gavialis gangeticus | reverse complement strand
CCCCCACCCTCATGCCCTCCCGGGGTGCGTGCAGCAACAAGAGCTACCCCCTCTCCTTGAACCCCCTGGACAAGCCACTCTCTGCTCCATCCCACACCCTGCCCTGGTTATGCAGCGCCTGCCCCAGCCCCAGCCCAGCCCCACTCCTTCCCTCACTACTGGGGCCTCAATCTGCACACCCCCACCACCACCCCATTGCCCCTTCCCTCACAACAGACTTACCAACCCAACCCAGCTGCTGTCCATGCTGCCATGCTCCTGGCTGTCTGCGTGCTGCACTGAGGCTGCACACATACACAGGACATTTATCAATGCCACATCAGCCAAAAAAAAGACAATTGCTGATACTGTCAATTTTCCTTGTATCAATGCTGATCCGCTACGGGACCGATATATCAGTGCACCTCTATCCAAATCCCGAATGAGACCCGTCAGGCCTACTGAAGTTTGCACAAAGTATACAGCCTCTTTTTATCCATATAAACATGAAAGAATCACTGGAAATATTTAAACTAAATGCTTCCTTCACAACATTTCGTGATGTTGACTACATAATCAAATGGCAAACTGCCATTGTCCAACAGACTTCAGTTACCTTATGCACTACAGAAATGATGTATTCCAATATCCATCCGTCTGATACCCCCACCCCAACCTCTTCAATTTATTATACCAGGTTGTAGTGAAAAACCTGATTTTTCTTGTCTGCATTTAAGATACAAATATAAAACTGGATTCAGGATCCTGCGGACCACTGGACGCACAGATAGAAATTAACAATTCTCAAGTTCCACAGCAAAAGGAGGTATTGCAAAGGTGGCTTGTCTGTGCAAAGACTCCCGAGGTAGTATCTGCAAATGACTGTTGGAAACTGCATGTAAACTTTGCTTTGAGAAGAGCAAGATCTTCCAAGTGTAAACTTAGACAACTAGTGTAAGAGTGCTTGATGAACTAAGAATCTGAAGTTTACCTGCACAAGCTGTTGTTTCAACTTCTGGATTTCAGAAATATTTAGCTCACTCAGAAGATCTGAGACCAGACTTGGGGCTGGAGGGAAGCTGTCATTCTTTTTGGGTGTTGATGTATTATTCTTGCTACTGGTAATTTTGCTAAGGCAGTTCTGTTCAAAGCCATTCATGATCTCATCATTATTGGGCTCAGTGGCTTCATCGCTGAACTTCAGTCCATCCAAGGAGATGTTGAGGTGGCTGGTGTACATGGAGTCGTTGATGTTCATGTAATGAGAGAGCTCCTTGCGAAGATTATTCTTTTGCTCACGCTCCGTCTTCAGAGTCTCCAGAGCTTCCTCAAGCTGGCGTTCTGATATTTCTTTCAATCGTATGGCATCTTCCAGCTGGCTGTTGAGAAATTCTGTTTCCTCTTCAAGCCGTTTGATTTCATGTTTTAGGCCTTCAAACTCCACCTAAATGAAACACACAAGAAAAAATATGACCAACTAAAATCCCAAACAGTAAGAGCTTACAGGACAGTGCTAAACCATCATATATTTTTGCCAAGTACAAAAAAAATTAAAACAACGATACCCACCAATCCAATATACCTGAATTACACCCAACATTTTGAAGCATGGACCCTTTGGATCACATCTTATTCCATCTATTAGCTACCTAAAATAACTGAGATACATAAGTGTGATACTATTAGACCTTGTTAGAGTCCTTTAAAATCCACTAAGGCACTTATTTTTGTAACGTGCTGTCATCTTAGTCTTAAAATTAAGTCACAACAAAACAGTAAAGAATAGGAGGACCCTTCTACTTCATGTATTAATTGTTTTTGAGGGGCCCAGGCAAGGTCATCTAAGTACCCTTTGAATGCATAGAGAGGATAGGTGGAGTACAATCAGGCCTTTTGTGTTTGCAAGTGAAGATCTGAGAAGACCTGAGGGCTTCTTCTGGTTATCCCAACAGATTTAATAAATCTAATAAAATTAATCAAATGGGATTTTAGGACAGTAGAAAACAAAATAATCCCATGTCAGTATTAAAAAATGGTTACTGTATTTCTAAACATACCCAAAGTATTAGGTTTAAGATTTTACAAATCTCATGAAAGGATATATGAAACAAGTGATTGCCCAAAACTGCAGGCATCAGCCATGCATCCCAAAGTTAGCTTAGGTTCAAAGTTAGAACTGCTGAATTGAGCTGTTTTTGGATGTATGTACTCGTACAACTTCATTTCATCTAAGGGGCTGAATCAAAATCCTGCTGATTTGCTAGAGAAACCCAAATATACCCAATGAGGAAGAAACATGGAATTGATGCTGCTATATATGGGCCAGCCTTAAATTTGCAGCCACTTTGTTGCAATTCAAAATCTCTAATGTAATACTGGGGCAGCAGCCCTTGCATCCTTGTTGCAGGAAGGTAGGATCACCAGATCACCATGGGTTTAGCCTATCCTCAACTGCCTTATATTACAACCTATTTGGAGCCCTCTCCTGGCCACGTGGCTGATATGGAGGCTCGGTGGCTGCACCCCAGAATAGAGTTTCACTTTGAAAGATTTAGAGGTACAATTGGTATATCTTGTCATCAGGAAATGCTCTATTTAAAAAAAAACCTTCTGTTCAGACTGTTTAATATCCCCTTTAAATTCTAACTCAAAATAAAGGATAGAGAACAAATCCTGCTACATTTTAACCTAATATTTCCTATAAACTAAGGCAGAGACAACTATACATTATTACTGGAGTATTTCTCATTTAATCCATGTTACACTATTTTCTGAAGCTTCTGAAGGAATTTTTTTTCATTACTGTTTGTAAAGTGAGACTTCCTTGGGAAGAACTAAGAAATAAAGGCTTTCACAGGTGACTAGCTCATCAATATTCAACTGGAAAATTAGAAGTGCTAGGATTCTGTTAAACTATCTTCAGAAACTATAATACAAGAAAATTCTCAATTGATTGATAAAATATAATTATCTTTTCTGGAGGCTCTCCATATTATTAAAACTGTTTAACAATATGTAACTTAGTTGTACTTATAGATGGCACATATGCCAGCAAACAATATCTGACATCAGCACATCAATTCAAATGGTTACAACAGGGAGTTAGAGCAGAGAAGAGCAAAGCACTAAGGAGGAATAAAAGTAGCACACACCCATCTGGAGAACGGTTCAATACACCAACTACAGACTGTAGTACTGTACACCAGGTGGTACTGGTGATGCCTTAATGTGGTTTGAAAAAGTGGTGCAGTTAATTGGCTACTCCTACCAGTAACAGCAACAAAGGGCCAGCCTTTAACAGAGAAAAGAAAGGAGTGGAACAGGGGCGGGGCAATTATTTCAGGCAGAGGGCCGCTTACTGAGTTTTGGCAAGCCTTCGAGGGCCACATGACAGGCAGTCAGGGGCAGATAAATATTAATTTTCTAAATTTTTTAGGGGTCCCATGGGCCAGATGGTATAGCCTGGCAGCCCACATGTGGCCTGCGGGCAGCATTTTGCCCACCCCTGGAGCAGAAGGACTGAAGAGACCATAGTAAAACTAGTAGGGCATGTCCTCACGAGCTGGAATATGAGTTTCCCTCGGGACAAACAGCAGTGGCACATGCTGTCCCCAGGGAACACCTGTACACATGAGCTCTGGCATGTGGCACATTCCCCTGGGTGGGGTAGGGGAAGCTGGGGTCAGCACCTGGGCTAGCCCTAGCAGCCTTACCTGAGATCCTGGGGGCTATGGCTCTGGGGGTTGCAGTTGCAGCAGGCTCCAGTTTTGGGCAGTGCATGCTGCTGCCATGTGCGATGCCCTCCTCTTTTTTCTTTTCTTTTTTTTTTTTTTAGGCATGGGTTTTTTTGACATGGGCATCTCCCAGTGTCAAAAAAACCCAACCCCACAGCACAGGGAACGCTTGCATGTGTAGCATGAGATGCTGCAGACGGGTCTGTGGCGCTGCATACTACACGTGCATGCTTGCCTGGATGTGCCCATAGAGTGCATGGGGGAAGCAGAGAGAAAATGAAGGAAGAGAGAAAATTAAGGTGTTACCATACAAGTACAAAGTACAGAAGACAGATTTTGTGGTTGGCACAGAAAACTAGAGGTAATGGCCAAGTGAGGACAGCAGGTTGCAAAGGCATTTCCAGGGTAAGCCACTTTGCAACACTGTAGCCTGGTGCCTAGATGAGCCAGGTCAATTGTTTCTGGACTTACCTGATTTTGCTTCAGGACAGACACTTGCTTCTGAAGGCAGATGTTCTCCTCTTCCAGCTCCGTGTAGTCTTGCAGCAAACGAGCTTCTCGAAATTTATATTCCTTGATGTCATCTCGCAAGCGGCCCCTTTGGATCTCCACATTCTGATTTACCTGAAAAGGAAGCAGCAGCATACATTTTATACGGACAGCAGTGATAAATGGTATTTTTCTAAAAGCAAACTCGCATGTATTCTCCATGTAATAAGGCTAACTAACAATTTATTTTTCATTTCTGAACTAACACTATAGGAAATTAAAGTAATCTGCACAACAGTTATTTTCTTTTTGCTTATCTTGTGCATAACCACCCCTCTGCTCATACAGGTTTTCACCCAAGGGAAAAAAGTGGCACTCATATAAGGACTCTCTCAGGCTGTGGCAGCAGGCTGAAAGTTTTGTAGCTGGGAGTCTGAAGTTACATATCTGGGATCTGTAGTTTCAGATGTCTCTAAGTACCCACACGCAAACATTTCACCCATTGCTTGTGAGTTTCACCAGGACTTCCATGCTATACTGACAATGCAGCAGTCATTTGGGGATACTGCACTGAAAGAGACTGTATTTGACGCTGAAGGAAGTCCCACCAAGTCTAATAAAAACCAAAGATGTCAACTCAGAAGAGACCGGGGAACCCTGGTACATCGAACAGCATTCCCTCCTTCAATAAAGACACTTACACAAGAATTTGAGAAGCAAAGAGCAATGCTATTTTCATATGCTCATGACTGAAAAGCATGTTGAGATGCATGAGAATGAAAAAAAAGTACACAACTTGAGTTTTACATAGACTATGTGCAAATAAACAGACATTACAATTGCTGAGTGAACACAAATGCCAACTGCTTGAATAGCACATTCTAACCATATTTTTACCACTCCATATTTTTTCACCAATAGTTTTGTTTGAGCTATGTTATACCACTCACCTTGAATGAAAGCAAAGGAAAAAGTATGTTCTCTGTTAGTGAAAATATTTTCAGAAGGAAAATTGTTGAAAAAAAACAAACAAAAAACTTAGCCATAAAATTGTGACAAAACATTTTAGCAGCTGTACACTTCAAGGAGATAAAAGCTTTCCGAAGCAACTATGAAATGGTTCACAAACAAACAAGCTGATAAGGGGGTGTTGATTGTTATACTGTATTTGGGCTAGAACAGAGGTTCTCAAACTGTGGTCTGTAGACCACCACTGGTCCGTGAGCTCCATTCAGGTGGTCCACAGAAATGTGACCCAAGGCTAAAACTGACAAACATTACACCTGACTTCCCAGAACTTTGCTAAAAAAACCAAGCACATCCATAGCATTAGAAATATAAGACTACTGATATTAAAATATGAGTTGTGTGCTTTGATTTGTAGAACAAAAAAAAGTTTAAGTGGTTCAGTGAGACCCACAGCAATTTTCAAGTGGTCCTCGAAAAAAAAAGTTTGAGAACCACTGGGCTAGAACATCTTGTCTCTGCTGTCATTAATCCAGAAACTGAGCTAATATAGCAAGCATTCCACTTCTCTTCCAGAGTTCATATGTAAACTAATCCAGGGAGCCACATGGGATTTTTTTTTTTTTTTTAAACAGGTATATCTCTAGATGGAAATTAGACTATCAATGCTGCCTGCAGATGAATAAAAAAGCTCTGCATATGAATCAGCAAACTTTTAATCTGAGTGTGTAACAGACACACCCAGCACAAAGCACAAGTGTTAAAAAGGCAGTTACAGAAAGGACAACACAAAGAAAATAAGTCCGCTGCAAGAGGATGTGTCAACCCAGTCTGTTGTGTTTCCACGGGAACATGGATCACCTGAACAAGTGCAATAAAAGGTAAAGGATAGCTCCCTCGCATATCAAGTCAGTCTTCCAACTAAATCAGCTTATTTACTTTGAGCAGACAAGAAAGGAGTGTCCAACTCCCCAGCACAGTGAGCGACTAAAGTGATGTTGATTGCTAAAAACAGACACCAGATTACAATTAACAATGCAAATGAAAGGTCATTACATCTCATTCCACAGCATACATCACAGCCCTGCAATAGTACTCCCAGCTTCAGTGCCACAAAGTTTTAAAATAGCATTTCCTCTCTTTAACCAGAGCTATATATGAGAGAAATTAATTCAGAACAGTTTTGTTTTATTTCATAAGCATTTTACTTTAAGAGTAGGGTGTCAGTGCAAAAGCAAACTGGAGCTTAGGTTCAGCTGATTGAGATTCATGCAATTTCTAACAAACCAGTTAGGCAAAGTTTACAAACTGCAGTAGCCTCTCCGGCCCTCCTTTGCCTTCCCAATTGTCTCAAACAAAGCAAGTTCACCTAGTTTGAAACTGAAGTTGTGTAGAACAGTTGTTATGATTTTGTGCTTCAATGCCTTTCATTCAATAACCTAAAAGCAGTTCACAAGCAGTAATGAATAAAATTTCAAAGCAGCCTTCTGGGGTACAAAGGAGGTTTTCCCCACTCCCACCCACAGACGTGTCAGAACTCCCTTCTCTTCAGGTGTCATTTGGACATCAGCAGGAAAGAAGAATCCAAATGTAAATACTTAAAGCAATTAAAAAAGCTAAAACACACAACAGGCTTCTGGACCAGACTCATTTGCGTGGTAATTTCAGTTTGGAGACTTTTACCAAATTAAGAGCCCAGAGAGTTGTACTAAAATCAATGCAACACCTCTTGTGAGTAAGAGGCCTAGATCAGTAACTCTTCACACCAAAGAAGTCACAAAGTGTTTTCTTTTCCCTGGTTGTAACCTTAGCAAGGAGAAGACCTGAAGAAATCACTAAAACTGATACTTTTCAGAGAGACAGTGGGTTTAGGGCACACAGCATCCTAAGACATCTCCTGCTGCTGCATGCGAGTTAAGCAGGCCTAAAAAATTATACTGTAATATTTTCCTTCTCTACTTTGCATAAGATAATATTTGAATGCATACAAGAGCCCAGATTTAAAAATAGTTGGCTTCCTGACCAAGAAAAAAAGAAGAGAGAACTCAGATTCACTGGCTGAATAGCTGACCATGCAGTTAGATTGCTCTGACTACTAATTAAATGTCTGTTGCAGAGGTTCAAAACCAGTTCCCTACCCTCTCATCCAGATTCTCTCCCTTTCAGGTTGGGGAAATCATTTATTTCCCCAAGCTCTCTACATATACTGTATCATTTTAAATCCACTGAGTGCACAGATTGAATCTACTGCTTAGACTGCACAAAGTCTGTACTGAAGAACTGGTATCATATAGAACAGAACCTGGCACTACAGGGTATCAAGATGTCGGAACTCCCTCTTCTCTCCAACTAAAGATATCATCTGCTACACAAATCTTCCATCTCATCCTACACAAGAGAGGATATTGATGAAACTGAATGCATCCTAAAATGGTTTTGCTCACTTCAAAGCGCACAAACCATTTCTCTGTGCTGTGCATCAACCCTATCACTATAACAGTAAGGGTGAATTTCTGCTCTCAATTTCCTATTAGTTACGTTCCGACAGTGACCTCCATTTTATAGCACAGATGTTAGCTGTAAACGATAAAAAAATTCTTAGCATTAAACTAGGCATGGTCAACTACATGCTACCGGTTTTAGAGGCGTAGGTCTCACCACTGAAGCCAATTGTTCCAAAGCCTTTGGCACATAAGCTAAATCAAGTTTCTTTCCCACCCCCCCCCAGTTGAAGACAATGGACACTTAACATCTGAGAATAGCCGCTCTAACTTGGAAAAATCTGTTCCACACACAAGGTGTAACTGGTGTCCTTTTTAGTGCAAGTTGTGGCAGTGACTTTAGTAAGGCCAAAATCTGACCCACAGGAAGACTGTAACTTTGGTGTCTAGAAGAAAGAAATTCTCTCTTCAGTTCTTCAGTGTACAGGCTTAGTGCAGAGATAAACCCAGGTGATCAGCACCTAGTCTGGACTTCAAGGTTAGCTGAGCTAAGTGTAAGCAGCCACCTCTCAGTAAATGTTATCCCACGTACAAGCATTAATACAACCCAAGTTTAGCTTGGTTTATCTTTAGGACGCGTCTAAATTTTACAGCAAAAATTACGACCCAGAGTGCATGCAGCACTACAGTTTATGCCCCAGACAGGGCAGCTAAACTTGGGTTGAAAGTATACGAAAGCATAGATGAGAGGGCTGTGTTTGTGGGCAGATGTTGATTAGGGTAATAACCATAAGAGCCCATGTTCAGTCTGCAGTAAAGACATCTTCCCACTGGATACGGAGTCCCAAAAAAATTCAATATCAGGTCATTTTTATAACTTACCAGTTTCAACTCAGTGTCTATAGTGCAGGGGTGGGCAAAGTACAGCTCACCAAGGGAATTTATGTGGCCTATGGCAGGTCCTTCCAAAGGACCTGCCATAAAAGCCCAAGCCAGGCTTCTTGTATGTAGCCATTAGAGAAGAAGAAAAAAGGAATGGGGAAAAAAGAACAAAAAACAAAAGCAGAGGAAGATGGTGAAAATTCTGTTAGTTTAGATACCTTTTTCTCATCTAATGTGCACCTTCTCCCCCAAAAAACAGCTACTGGAAATTGGAGTGCGCACTACACATAAGAAATACGGTAAGAACAGTTTCTGCAGCTTACCTGACAAAAGTAAAGTCTGTAGCCATGCACACTAAGCAGAACAATGGGCAGGCTCAGCTCCCCAGCTGCCACACCTCAATTACTTACTGTAAGGAAAGATAATGAAGTTTATTTCCTACCTATGGGGACTTTTCACCATCTTGGAAGTAGGCAGATAAGGTTCTTTTGGTGGATGTGATACATTTTTTCCAATTATTCAGCTGGTTTAATAAAAGATATTGCATCTACCCAAAGAACCTTGTCTGCCTATGTCCTTAGACCAACACGGCTACAACCAACAACCCTAAAGACTTGGAAATGACTTTGTATTAGACAATCACAAGTTGCATCTATCCTCATCTTGCAAAAATGCAATTCAAGGGTAGCTCAGCCTTCTAAATTAGGTTGGCAAGGCACCCATTTTTCATCCAATAAAGACACAACTAAGTTAACAAAAAAAATCAGTGACCTGTATCTAAAGGGGTTTTTTTTTCTTACTCCCTTGGGTATCAGTATGTAATACATTCAACTTACCTAGCAGGCTATTTTTAAAAATACATGGCACCTGTGGGAACTCTAATGGGCAACAACACCATAAACCTACAGGCAGCTAAAATAGAAATACAATATGACAATTTATTTAAACTACTGTCATCTGCTCAGATATCTCCTTTTTTCTTTTTTTTAAACAGAACCATTGTAACAGACGCATAGTGTTAAAAGTCTGGGCAATGGGTATGAGAAAGAGTTCAGGCAACGGGTCTCATCTCCCAAAGGTACTGTCCAAGATAAGAAAGTCACGTAATAGAGGAGAGGGAGAAGGGGGGAGGGGGAGATAAAAGACCCCAACTGGGATAGGGGAAGGGGAGAGGGAGAAGCAGAAAGGGGAGTAGGCCCCATCTGGGGCCTTGTATCTGGGGGGGGGGGGGG
>NW_017728997.1:31546304-31548767 GCF_001723915.1 Gavialis gangeticus | reverse complement strand
GGGGGGGGGGACATGTAAAATCCTCTGGCCAGGGGGATCAAAGACTTTTCATACAGATTGGTTAAGAGAAAAACTGGAGTGTGGCACTCCCTGACTAGATGTCATGTGGGGGGATACAAGGTGAGCTAAGATGGTTTAGGGAGGAGTAGCTGCTGAAGACTGAATCTCCTCCAAGGGAGAAAGAATTTGCAGATAGCGAAAGGGGAAACTGAGGTAGACGAGAGAGGGAGGGAGAGCTGTCCTAGTGTCCGGGAACTCCTCTCTCCTCCTTTTCTTCCCCGTTTTCTGAGGTTTTAAGGGATTAGTACTGAGGAAGAGGGTATTGATTCCTTGGGTTGGCTGGCCAGGAATTAGGCCTGGCAGTTTTAGACAGGGTTGAAACCTGGGAGTTTCTAATCCTGCCAACTCTGGGCTGGGGTTCAGGTTTGCAATTTTCTGCTCCCAATGAAGCTGTGGACCCAAACTGCCTGCAGCCCAGGTCTAGAGGTAGGTCTGGCTTTTCCCCTTTGTTTCTTTTGATGGTCCTTTGTTCCAGCCAAGCTATTTGGTTGGGTCAGCTGTAGCTAGTGATCAACCTGGCTCCCTTTGGAGCTTGTCCAACAGTTTTTGTTTCAGCAGGCTATCTAAACCAGCCCAGAAGTTTTGGGGTGTGTGCATGCTGGCTGGAGCTGCAGTCATCCCCTCCCCTTCTCCCCCCTCCACACACACACAGACACACACACACACACACAGACACTCACTTCTCCATGGGAGCAAACATCGGCACTCTACTACTTCTCCAGGAGCAACAGAGCCCCTTGCAATGCAGAAGGACCCACACTCTCAAGCAGCTCCCCATGGCGCAGTGAACCCAAGGAGCAGCTCACAGGACTCCCCGGTGTGGGTCTGCCTCTCCAGCCCATTGCTGAAGGGCAGGTATAGGAGAGCAGGCACCTGGAACTACCCACCAGGGAGCCCCATGTCCCAGAGTCCCTGAGTATGGGTGAAGCCTCCACCCACCTATAGACTTTGCTTTGTAGTTAATAAGGTTTTAAAATTAATGTTTAGCGTTTTCTTTTGTTTTTATTGTCTGCGATACATTTGGGGTTTTGTGTTTACACGGTTTGTGAGAAGGAGGTTTTGTGTATACAGGACACCCCAGCAAATTTAGTGCTCCCAGATTTCTGGATGGGGCTCAAGCCACTGGTATAAGATAGGGGGTATGCCAAAACGTGAACCTGGCCCTTCTTGCTGCTGAGAGGTGCCCGGCAGAAGGGTTACAACGGTATGTTTGTAAGGACAGCATTTGCCTCTTTCTTTTTAGGTCAGATTCAGGTCTCCCACTATAGTAAACTTTGCTTGGAGCCATTTTACATGGAGCTTTCACACATTTGCTCTCACATTTTCAGCTGTCACCAGTCACCATAGCAGATAAATATCCTCTACAAACAAAATTCCAGTTATATATTTAGCATGCAATTTAATTCAGCTCTTCTCAGTAACCCAGCATCACTAATGGAAATATGCATGAAAAGATCTAAGAAAGTCTTCTAAAGAGGGACTGCGCACTAAGAAGATTGTACTTGCTATGGGATATCAGTAAATAATGATCCCAAAAGGAACTGCACTAAGAGGAGCACAAACTCGAAAGAATCTTATACAAGGCCTGGTACAACTAGTTCCAACATCAATTTAAAAAAGGTGTTGAAAAGGCAACTTGATTAATATTTCTCTCAATACAACCATTTTAGCAACTAGCACTCTGCAGTATTTGTGGCTCCAGATGCACTGACTACCAAGTTGGATTCTCAGTGCAAACCTCCAGAGGTTAAATTTGAGGCCCCTGAATGGGTAAGGCACTCCTAGGCACTCCAATCATAAATCATATTTAGCCTACAAAGTCAAGCATTTGAAAGTTACAGACATGCCCAATTTATGACTACCCATGCAATATTTATTCTGTCAGCTTGTATATCCATCTTGTGTGCTTAATGAGGCAGGCACCCCATAGCAAAATAGCATATGATTGCATAATTAGAGACTATTATAATGTATATCCACAGAGGGACCAAATTAAGGTTGCCCAGGAAAGCAGAAAACTGGGACTTCCTAACTTTCAAGTGTGGGACTGCTACCCAAATCAAACACTTCTGGTGCAGATTTCAACGTAAAACATTATATTATGTGAAACTGTTTCAATCGCCTCTTTATGCCTGAACAGTGGGTTTTGAAGCCTGAACGCTAAGCACTGCAGTGCATGCCAGCACTAACAACATTAGCTGACAGCAGGAGAAAATCCCACAAGTGGCAGAGATAGGTTGCTATCAGCACCTATGAGAGGAGCCTGACAATCTCTTACAATACCACAGATGCTGGGGCAGCTTCAGCCTCCCATAACTGAAATTTATTTTTACACTATTAGTGGTAATCTCTTGTTTTTGACACACCTTTCTTACAAAATGTCCAGAAAGCTTTCTAGCTATC
>NW_017728997.1:31538887-31541304 GCF_001723915.1 Gavialis gangeticus | reverse complement strand
CCAGAAAGCTTTTTAGTCTTCTGACATGGAAGTTCAATTTTTGGCCTACTGTTTGTCCCCCCCCCCCCCCCACCAAATTTCCACCAAGGTTAATCCGTGCCCTAGGATGCTTTTTGTAAGGGAATGTTCCTAGAAGAAAGCAAGGCAGTCCTGCACCATATTCTTCCTCAAAAACTGCCCTTGAAGCCACTTGCAGCCAAGTATAACTTGAAATAAGTATAAGAGTGACCGGACCTGACCAAGTCTGGTCACAGGACTAGAGAGGCTGGGAAATAAGAATGCAAAGTAACTCAATCATGTTGGGCCAACACCACACCTGTACCTGCCTCTCTCTTCATCCCCCTTCCCCTTCCTCTCCCACAGTTATTTAGGGGGCAGTCTCCTTCCACTGAAAAATTAGAAAAGAGAGTTATGGTTCCCCCCCACAACCTTAATACATATGCACAATGGGCCAAATTATGATAAAGTCTTTAGTCAGACTTTCACACTCCTATAAAAAGGCATATAGGGAAGTGCCTCTTGGATGGAGGTAGACAACAAAGAGATGGCAGTTAAAATTATGATGAGCCTCCTCCACTTCGCTGCAGTGAACTACAGTGTTCAGCCTATCCACAGCTCTAAAGGGGATGCCCCACAGTTATAATTGTATTATTCTGGATCTTATAGCCAGGGATCCTGGTTTTCTCACAAAACCCCCAAAATCTGTGATTAAAAAGAAAACCACACATGAATAGCTCACATGACTGCAGCACTCTCATGGATAGGTATAAACTGTTCAGGAAGGATGTTTCAGAAAAGATTTGGAGATTTGGAAGGCAGTCTTTCAAGGGAACAGAAACTGAGAAGAGGGAGGGGGAGCAGGGGGAAAAAGACTGACCTCTATAGCTGGCCAGTGACTCTGATCTTTCCCTGAGTCCCCTTCCAGTCACAGTGCTCTGCGGGAGGGACATAGAAACAACATATAAGCCTCCTGTCTGCAGCCTCTCTTTCCCTTTTGAGAGCCTGAACAACGGCATCTAAAAGATACTACTGGACTGGCTTGGCTTCCTAGTCAGTCTTCTGCTAGTTTCTGTTCTCGGAAAGGATTGGATACAGCTTACTAATTATCCTTGCCTAGAATCCCTGTACTTATCGCTATCCAATCCATTTCTTTCACCTTATTCTTCCCCCGAAAACCTATTTGTTTTTGTTATTTTTCCCCCCACACTTTAATACAGTACACACACACATACAGTAAACAGAGAAGATGATGCCATTTTAGTCAAATGCATACAGTAATCAGAAAAGAAGAGATATTAATTACACCCACATACAGTACACAGAGAAGAACAGTCAGACACATACAGTAATCAGAAAAGAAGAGATATTAGTTAGTTACACACACACACACACACACACACACACACACACACACACACACAGAGAAGAGATATTACAGCTGCACACACACACATTCCAGCATAGCAAAGATTAATATGAAGCATGCTGGAAAGGCAGGTGCCACATCTTCTGGCAGGGGAGGGAGAGGGGCTAGAGGCCAATTCCCCTCCCCCCGCAAACACAGACGCTTCCTCTTTCCTGACAATGATGAGTCTTCTGCTGCCAGTGGGAGCATGGAGGTGGGAGCAGTACCTGTCCCTGCACCTGTACCATCTCCCTTAACACTAGAAATAGACACTAGCAGCAGAATGACAGTCTCCTCCACCCCAATTTCGTCTCCCAGAGTGAGCCTCCCAGTGCCAGAGGAGGAGCTGGATCTGGAAGCAGGGGACCTGAGCACCCTTGCAAAATAAATTCTGGGGAATGAGGGGAGAATCCAAGTTTGTGCTCCACAACTTTCAAAGCTCTCCTAGAGCCAGGTCTCCTTCTCCAAAAAGCACCTCAGAGGAGGTTGAGGTTGTGGAGTCAAGTAGCTCAGCTAAGTCAGCTCCTGCTGTTGTGCCTCTGCCTACTGAGGAGGGGGGATAAGGCAGGATCCCTATCCTCAACCCAGAAGCAGGGGGTAGTGTAGCGTGGGATCATTTTGAGGTGGCAGATGACCTCAAGTATGCTATCTGCCAGCACTGCTGAAGGCAGATCAGCCAGGGCAAGGACATGAAACACTTCACCATCACAGCGATGCTGCTGCATCTCAGGAGGCACCACCCCCTTGCTCCTCCTCAGCCTGACACCAGCGGGAGCATAGTTTCATAGTTTCTAGGGCCAGAAGGGACCTGAGCAGATCATCTAGTCCGACCCCCTGCCATGGCAGGAAAGAGTACTGGGGTCAAACGACCCCAGTAAGGTGGTCATCCAACCTCCTCTTAAAAACCCCCAGGGTGGGAGCCTGCACCACCTCACTTGGAAGCTGGTTCCAGACCCTAGCCGCCCTGACCGTGAAGTAGCGCCTCCTGATGTCCAACTTAAACCTTCCCTCC
>NW_017728997.1:31538046-31538655 GCF_001723915.1 Gavialis gangeticus | reverse complement strand
TCTAGGAAAACTATATCCACTGCCACCCCTGCATCCAATGATTTAGTGACCTGGTCGTAAAAGGCCACCAGGTTGGTCTGACAGGACCTGCCGCTGATGAACCCGTGCTGGTTGCCCCTGAGCATGCAGCTCCCTGCTGGCCCCTCCTGGATGTGTGCCAGAATAATTTTCTCGAACAGCTTGCCCAGGATTGAGGTAAGACTGACTGGCCTATAGTTCCCTGGGTCCTCTTTCCTCCCCTTTTTGTAGATGGGAACCACGTTGGCCCTCTTCCGGTCCTCCGGCACCTCTCCAGAGCACCACGAGTGTTCATAAAGCCGTGCCAGGGGACTTGCAATGACTCCAGCCAGTTCCTTTAGGACTCTAGGGTGAAGATCATCCGGGCCGGCCGACTTAAAAACGTCCAGCCCCTCCACAAGCTCCCTAACTAAATCCTCACTCCATGTCCAAAGGGAAGTCCCCCTCTCACTCCAAAGCCCCTGTCCCTGAGAAGCAGAAGCAGGCCACCCTGAAGCAGTGAGGGAAAGCTGCAGACAAAGGGGAGGGCACATTCCAAAGGCGAGTGAGGTCACCCAGAGCACTGGGGAGATGCTTGACTGGATAGCCAGC
>NW_017728997.1:31520040-31527925 GCF_001723915.1 Gavialis gangeticus | reverse complement strand
CTTTTCCTTAGTTGAGCAGCCAGGGTTCAGGCAGCTCATGGCCTCATCCTACCAAGTGCCCGCACACACGACCTTTAGCAGGACAGCGGTGCCCTCCCTGTACGAGGCATGCAGGGAGTACTTGAGGGAGAAGCTGCACGAGGGAGGTCCGCAGGTAACCTTGCACTTCCTTGGACATCTGGAGTAGCCAGGATGGAGATCATGCCTACCTCTCCCTCATAGGGCACTGGTGTGATCAGTCAGGCTGTCGGTGGGCTCTCCTTCAAGCGGAGGTGATGGATGAGTCCCACGTGGCAAGGGAGATCATGGTGGCCACGAACCGCATGGTGCAAGGGCGACTCGTTGGGCAGGGCAAGCTCACCCACGGATGCCTGGTCGCCAACAATGGGGCCAATAAGGTGGTCCATGATGCCAACCTTGCTGGCATCTACTGTGTGGCACACAAGTTCCACCTCATAGTCAGGAACGCCTCGAGGGGAACAGGGCTGCCAGCAAGGGTGCTGTCACAACCAGCCAGCTCATTTCAAAATGCAGGAAGGGGGCAGGCTACTTCCACCGCAGCATCATGGGGAGCAAGATGCTGTAGGACAAACAGGCAGAGCTGAGCATCCCCCAGCACAAAATCATGCAAGATGTGGAGACTTGGTGGAACTCCACATATCTGATGCTGGAAAGGCTGGTTGAGCAACAGAAGGCCATCGGTGAGATTGGGATCAGTGGCCCCCTTAAAGCAGAGTGGGATACCATCTCCCAGATCTTGGTGGTCCTCAAGCTGTTCCTCAAGAGCACTAAGATCCTCAGCGCTGGTGATACCCTCCTTAGCTAGGTGATTCCTGTAGTCAAGGGGCTTGAGAATCAAATAGAGAAGTTCCAGGAGATCAATGTTTCTGGCTGGGGCAAGCTGCTTTCACCAGACGTGCAGGCACTGGTGAAGCGGCTGAAGAAGGGCATCAAAAAATGGCTGGAACCATTACAGTCCAGTACAGTCCACGTGCTGATGGGCATGTGTGACCCAAGGGTGAAGGGGAACATGTGCAGCACCAAAAACCCTCAATTGCTGGATGGAGGTGCTGGCAAACAGAGTCAGGGAGGCAGAAGTGCAGTGGCGAGGGGATGTGGAAGAGGGGGATCCACTTTCCCGTGCCAGCACTCCCATCACCAGCCAGTCTCCTCCATGCCAGTAGCTGCCAATGTGGACCAATGGCATGGCTTCAATGTTCGGGTCCAGGCGCACCAAACCCCAGCCTCAGGCAGGTAGCACCAAGACTTCAGTAGCTACCTCTCTCACCGAGAATGTGGAGCTGCTGGATGGTGACCCCGTGGCCTATTGGGCAACTCACAGCCAGATGTGGCAGGATCTGGCCACAGTTGCCCAGGAAGACCTGTCCTGTCCACTGACCCTCCAAGCGAGTGGGTGTTCAACATTGCTGGGGATGTTGTGACATACCACCACACCTGCTTGGATCCTGGTTTGGTGGAGCAGCTGGTATCCCTAAAGGTGAACCTCCCACTGCTGGGGTTCCCCCAAGCTCCACCTGCAGATGGACTGAGTGCCACCCTCCTCACTGTCCACATCTATTTCCATTTTTTTTAAAACCATTTAATGCCCTGCTCTCAGAGTGGGAGACGGCATTCACTGCAACACCAGCCAGCAGGGAAAGCACATCTCCCTGCTGAGCTCCTGTGCCAGGACTAACCTGGAGGTATGAGCTGGGGCTATGGGGAAGGAGGAGGCTCCAGGTCCTGGGCATGACCTAAAACTGCACCCTGCCAGGGTCAGGAGGCTTGGTGGGACTGCTGGTGGTGCAGCAGCCCCCAAGAAATGCCAAGACCAAGGACCTCCCTGGTGAAAGGTGGGTGGGAGGCACCTTATAACCTCCAGCCACCACATGCATGCACAGTCCTGGCTGGGGAAAGCCCAGACCTGTAAGATCTTTGAGAAGCCTGAGGCTTGCTGGTTGCAGTGGAGGCTCCAGGGGAGCTTAGGTGCCTGGGATGCCATCTGGCTTTTGGGTTTAAAACCCTTTGTCAGGCTGAGGAAACATGTAGTTCATGTATGTGTGCTCTTTCTGGATAGAAGGAATAGTAAAGAAGCCAGAGGCTGGCATGCAAGGTAGGCAAGAAAGCCAGTCAGTGAAAATGTAAATTGAGGCATCACAGGGTTAGAGACAGACTGGGAAGGTGGAGGGGAGGATGGAAAGGGGATGTAGCAGGTAAAACTGGAGAGGTACCTGCTACCTGAGAAGTCAGATGTCCGGCAGATTGTAGTGTGTCAAAAATCCAATGTCTGTATTGAGTCCATGAGTTTCTGTATCTAGGAGGTTGATGAAGTGAAGTTCGTAGGCCAGTCTGTGAAAAGTGGTTTGTAAGTGCTTTGCGGATCAGGACTGAGAGACTAGAGACAGAGTGGTTTTCTTGTGAGAAATGTTCCCCCACAGGTAGTTAGGTATTCTTGTCTTTGATAGATTCTGGTTCGCAGTTTGTGGGGGTACTGGAGATCCGTTGGCAGGTTTTGCATTTCTTGTCATGGCATGGTCTGGATCCATTCAGTGTGCTTTAGGCTGTAGGAATTTGGCTTCTGGTGATGAGGTTAGTGAGGTTGGGTGCTTGTTTGATTTTACAAATGCACACAGGTGACATAAGTTTTGCTTTCAAAAGTTTGAGGTGCAGTTTCACAGAAACCACTGCATCACTCTGCCTAAAACCTGGCAGGCCTCATGTCCACGTGAGGAGCTATGTATGTGGCAGGACAGGTGCTAATGAGGGTAGCCATTTAATGCCCCACTCTCAGAGCTGGGTGCAGCAGTTTAGTTTCTCATCAGCCAGCAAGGGAAGAACATCTCCCTACTGAGCTCCCATGCCAGGAAAAACTTGGGAAGTATAAGGGCTGGGGCTATATGGGGAATGGGCTCCACATCACCCTGGGCATGACCAAAAACTGTACCCTGCCAGGGTACGGAGGTCTGGGTGGGACGGCTGGTGGCAGAGGAGCCCCAAGAAGTGCCAGGACCACAAACCTCCCTGGTGAAAGGCAGGTAGGAGGCGGCGTCGGCGTCCTGTAACCTCCAGCCACTGCACAGTCCTGACGGGGGAAAGCCCAGACCTATAAGATCTGTGAGAGGCCTAAGGCTTGCTGGTTGCAGTAGAGTTGGGGGTGAGAACAGGGGCTACCATCCCTGCAGGTTTCACTCCGCTGCACCTTAACACACACAGTGGCATGTCACAAGTTTTGCTTGTCAGCACCTTGAGATGACGTTTCCCAGAAACCCCTACACCTATCTCCTTGAAACCTGGCGGGCTTCATGGCCTCAGAAAGGGCTACCATTCCTGCTTCCATCCACATCTGCCAAAAAATGACTAAGTTATAGGTATCTCAGTGATTCCCCGTTATAATCTAAGGCCAAATCACCAAATCAGAGACAAATCTTCCAAAGCTGATTCAGTTGAATCAATTCAGGACAATGATCCGAATCTCCAAATTGAATCTCTGTCCTCTGAATCGGCCGAATCTGAATCGAGTACTTCCCTATTCACACAGACCTACTAATCAGTCTCTGCTCTTAACTGACTTTCAGGATGCTATTTCTACTTCATGTACATGACTCCACATTCTAGCTACAACTTCCAAGACATTTAAATAAAGCTGTGGCATTAACTGATGTTCACTGCAACACTAGAGAACAAAGAAATGTACCATCAGAGATTCCTGTGTCACATCACAGCTTCTCTTAACTAAAAAACACCTATAGCAATACACACTAAGACATTCAAATCTTCTATAACTTCTGAATCAACACCAAGCCATGCTACAGCACAAATGTTCTTTTAGCATCTCTTGCTTAATATGTAGTTTGCTAATTAACTCTTCAGACTTCTGAACCAATTGAAGAGGCAACTTTCAAAACACAGCCCCCTCAATCCCTCTATTTGTCAAGCCTAATGAGGAGAGCTGACATCTGTGCACACACAGCTGGGACTAGAAACACATCACTGTCTGTTTTCTGCCAGCTTCTATTTGTTTATACTCCTTGTCTGGAGCATCTTACTGTCTTCAGTCATGAGCCCACAGCATTCACCACTGCAGCACCACCCATCTCACCAGCCGGCACTACCAAGACAGTACTGGGCAGCACTATGGACTTCTTTGCACTGGGGTGACTACTATACCATCAAAGCAGACCGTGCGCTGGTACACTACACTGGTGGGGAAAAAATGACTTGCATCTTATGAGCTTCATTGGCATAGCCCTCATTGGTGTGCAAAAGCCTACCACTGCACATATGCCTTCTAAAGTTGAGATTCCACAGAGCCAAGGACATTTTCCAGCTATCCAAAATAACCCATTTTTAAACAAAAACAACTCAGTCAGTTTTGATGCTCTCTCTTTTTTTTAAACAATACCAGTAACTTGATGACAGCCAGATCTTGCCCCATACAAAAAAAATACCAGTTTTAAATCAGGAACCACATTTTGAGTTCTGAGAACACAAGACTGCCCCCATCTCTATTCATTACTACTTTTTCATGCTTTTAATTAAAAAAAGAAAGGAGACAAAATTACTTAGGGTAGTTCTTTTGTAGTACATGTACTCCTATTTTCTACACCTATTCCATTCAAGAGTGGGAGTTTAGGATGGAAATGCTGACCTGAATTTAACAGCTGCTATGAACAGCATAGAATGGCACCATCATTCTCCTCTCCCCCAAGCTACACTGAATTGCTTGCTAAGAACAGCTAAATGCCAGCTGCTTTTCAAATCTGAAATTTAAATGACTGGCAGCAGTCCATGGCCTTCAGTTTTATCAGGAAAATATTTAACCCTTTTGGTGCACATAAAGGGAACAGTCCATTTAAACCCTTGCAGTGTTATATTCAAAGGATTTCTTTGAAGGTTTTGTTTGGGGGGGGCATTGTTTGTTTGTTTATTTCTTTTTTTCTTTTTTTTAAGGTCACACCCAAATTGGCTCCTGGAAAAGTGGAGTCTCTGTTGTGGGTGCTTTATGAGAAGCTGCACCTGCCTAAAAACTTCTTTGGAAACTCTTTATTTGCCAAAAAACAGGTACCTGCTTGCTGCTTCTTACTCAGTTTGTGGTAATCACCAATACAAAACAAAAGCTGGTTAATCAGAGAAGCAGCATTAACAGTGAGACAAAAAGAACGAAAGTGGAGGAGGGTTCCTGGAAGATATCAGAGTCAGGTACTTTGGTCCCATCTGCCTAAAAGCAATCTCATCTCCTGCGCCTATGAAAATAAATTAACACCCTCCGACAAAACACACCAAAGTGAACTGATCTTAGCATGCTGAAATATCCTAGTCTTTTGGTCCAATCCCTTCAAATCAGCAGTATTGGGAGAGTGTCATTCATCAATTCTCTGAATGCCATCCAAGCTGCTATCTGAAGAATATAAGACAAGAACATAGAAAAATGGAACAGCCATCACAGCAGGTTGACTCTTTCCTAAATGAAAATGACAGGGAATGAAGTTTGATTTCAAGTTGTTATGAGCTTCCAAATAACAGCAGAAGAGACCCCTCAAAGACTATGTATGTAGAATGGGAAGAATGCCCCAGGAGTCGAACTGACAAATTTTTTGTATCAAGAGATAGGAAGATAAATCAGCCACTAAGAACTGAAAATTCAGCATGGGGAAGCAAGCCACCTGGCCTGAAGACATCAGGAAAAAAAATGAAAGGAAGTCACAAAAACTGCAGAATCCCAATTAGTTCCAGCCTTTCCCTTCAAGCTATGAGGGGTATCTAACACTAACCGTAGCATGCAGCCACACTTAAACCTGTTCCATCTTGCAGCACTGCCTGATACTTCTGGAGGGCTCAAGCATAAGGACTACAAGTGGCACAGCAGAAGGGTCACAGATTAAAAGATTTCTGTAGAGCTAATTCAGAGCAACTCTCTCCAGAGGTTGAGCAGAGACTCATGGAAGCAACAACGTGCTTGATGATAGCACGCAAGTCTGGAAGGCCCTAGTGCAGGGGTGGGGAAAAATGTGGCCCGCTAGGCCATTCTATCCGGCCCATGGGGCCCCAAAAAACTTAAAAAATTAACATTTATCTGCCCCTGGCTACTTGTCATGTGGCCCTCAATGGCTTGCCAAAACTCTTAGTGGCCCTCCACCCAAAATAATTGCCTGCCTCTGCCCTAGTGGGACAACAGGTAGAATTTGCATAGGTTTCAAAGCCCAGGGAAGACTAAAAATGCAACAGAGTCTGGCAGGATTCAGAAAGGAGAGCTGTCAAGCATAGGGAGACTTCAGTGTGGCAGAAGATCATGTCAAAAGGAGCAGGATTCTGAACTTGTTAGGCAGGAGGCTTGGTGTCTCTGCTACCAGAAGCTGTCACCCTTTTCCCCTTCAGAATTCAAAAAGGGTCCGCAATCAAGGTCTTTGTACAGCAGTCATTGCTGGCCCTTGCACAAATGCTTCTAGTTACCCAGAATCTGAGCAGACAGCAAGCACCTTCAGGCCCCAGGCATTACTGAATTCTTCAGTATAAGAATCCTCAGGCACCAAAACACCACAAGTCTCGCAGCTGACCCAGGTGAAATTCTGGACTTATTCCGGGCAATAGCAAACTCCAGGTATTTCACTTCAGTTGCAATAGTGCCCAGTAATGGAATAAATTTCTGTGGATCTCTTGATATGCAGAATTTCCTCACTGACCTTAGTTTAGGCACTAAACCCTTACGGCAGTGCCAATGCACTGCCCTCATGCTTCTCATACTTAGTTTACATCCACAGAAAAATACTGCTATGAGATCATATGATGAGAAACCCCAGTTCCATTAATAAGACAGCTTAGAAACTAGAAGACAAGAAAGAAGATGGAAATCCATTAGTTCACTCTGGTTTCGAAGGCTTTAGATTTGCATGTTTCAGATATTGCCATGGAAGTTTGCAGTCTACTATATATAGATGACATTCTACCTGGAGAGAAATCAAGGGAATTGGTCAACCGGAAGGAAGACAGCTCCTCAGCAACACTTAGCATTGAGAATACTTGTGGGCAGGGTGTGCTCAGCCAGGCTTATGGGAGGAGCCATGGGCAAGTGAGATGCAGGCAGGGATGGGCAAGAAGGGCTGGGATTGTGGGGTAGTGACAGCATGAGGCCATGACTGGGGCCAGAACTGTGATCCGCTCCCTGCATGTCCCTATGACAGGTGCCGTATCCGTGGGCACAGGCATGCGGGGAGTGGATCATGGCTCTGCCATGGGCCCTGGCACAGTCTCACTGTCCCATGATCCTGGCCTTAGCCCCACCCTTGTCCACCTATTCTACTCCTGGATGCCAGCCCCTGCAGCCCTCTCATACGCTTGGCTGAACGTGTCTTGCCCATCACGGTCATGGCTGGTCTCCATGGAGAGACTGGCCAGCTGCTCTGTCCAGTGCAACCAGCAGTGGATGCAGGACAGACAGGTCGGGTCTGGCAGTGGTAGAAATGCTAGCAGTGACAGCCAGAAGGAGCTGCTATTGGCAGGGCTCATGGGAAGCAGAGTCCAGTCACCGTATCATCCCCACCCCACTGCATGCCCAAAGGTGGCAGGACCAATTGCACATGCCATGGCCCCGACTGTCCCTCAAACCTGGGCCACAGTGCTGAGGGACCTGCCACAGGCTAGATAAAATCCGTTGGCAGGCTGGATGTGGCCAGCAGGCCATATTTTGTCCACCCCTGCTGTAGAAAGTTAGGCCATCCTTTCTATTTACTGTATCTACTCAAAAAGAAGACAACCCTGATTATAAGATGACCCCCCCACAATAATAAGATATTATATAAGGAAAATGTATTAGTTTGTTATTATTTTCCATGCAGATAATCTAATTATTAGAGACTTGCCTTGTATTTGTTCTCCTCCCACTGCTACA
>NW_017728997.1:31516795-31519923 GCF_001723915.1 Gavialis gangeticus | reverse complement strand
GGGGGGGGGGGGGGTGGAAATCTGGGGCATCAGGTAGCAAAAAGCAGAGTAAAGGAAGAGGAGAGGTAAAATGCGTACTATCATGGGCGACTGGTGCCTCCCAAGTCTAGGGGCTGCCAGACTTGGGACTATTTGTCTGTGTGAAATATGTAAGCATAGCATGCAAAGTGGTAACAGAAGGGGAAGCAGTGCGTATCAGCTGATTTCACGCAGCTACAATTTTGAGGAAATGGGGAGTATATCAGACCTCTGTGAAAAGTCCATGGGTGTGGCACCACTGATTTATTACGACAGGATGGAAGGTTTCATGCAGAGATATAAACAGAGAAGGTAGGACTGAAGGTCCTGAAGGATCATAAGAAACTGATGAAAGCAGTAAGGCAGACAGACAAGACGGCACTGGTGGGAAACTTCACAGAAGGACAAGTGAAGAAGGTGTGGGGAATGGTGGTGGGTAAGCAACTAAAAGGGGAACATGATGACCTAGCATGGATGGTTGTAAGAAATGTCTTGCCAGTAAGAGAAGTACAACATAGATGGGGACTGATGAGCTCATCAAGCTGTCCAAGGTATAGATGCATGGAAGAAGAAACAGCAGGATGTGTTTTCTGAATATACTTATGTGTGGCATAGGGTCCACCACTTTGTGTGTCACCAAAATAGACCTGTCATTAGTGCAAGAAATGGTACTATATGGACTCATACCAAAGGACACATTGAGGACTTTATTAGCATGTGTTAAAACTAGTTTACGAAAGTAAGAAACCTCTGGGTGCTTAACGGTTGGCTTTCAAAAGAGTGCCTGAAGCTTGGGCTGCATAAAATGAAATACTACATCAACTGGGACAAGGAAGAAATCAGAGAGGAAGAGGCAGAGAAGAAGTGGAGGAAAAAGGACTGGACTCACTTGTTTCACTGAACCAACAGAGAGGACTGATGGAAGGGGCAAAGAGTTTCATGTTGTTATCGAGGTAACCATTTTTATGGAGTTCGGTATGAAGAAACTATTTTTGTAAGCATTTGTTTTTTTGTGGGAGGTTGATGCATGTTGTTTAAAGGTTTAATATATGGAGGTGTATGTTTTGTTGTTTCTGTGGTATGAAGTCTTGGTAAAACAAAGATGCTCATTATGTGTAGCTTTGTAAGTGCGTGTTTTTAGTAACATTGAAAAACCACTAAATAAAGGAAAAGAAAAAAAAGTTCCCATCAGCATATTTCTGAATGTGGGCCATGTGTTTTATAGTCATGCTCAGTGTTGGTTGCATTTATTCAACTTCATAGCAATGTCCATTGCTGAGCACATGCTGTTTTTGGCAGCAGTTTAATGACAGACAATACTTAGTGAGATTTCCTTGTATGCAATAAGACAAAGGGCTTTTCCCCCCATGCCAAATGAGGGGGAAAAACCTGATCTTGTATTCAAGTAAATATGGTATTCAGGAAAATACAGTATATTTCCCTTATTTTTAGAACCCCTGCTTTTCAGCCATAGCATCTAATAAAGTCTTGCTTACAAAAGCTTATGGCCGTCTGAAGCAGTCTCTAAGGTGTCACCCCACCCTGCCTTCTGCCTGACTTCAGCCTAACATTTACTACCTCTCAGTACAGATTATTAGAAAATGAAGGTAAAACCATTGTTTGCCTGTAAATAACATCTGGTGTCTGGAAGAGTTGGAAAACAAAGGGTTGCAAGGCAACTACTAAAAGTCCAAGTGCAGAACTGGGTCCAACTAACATGCTGCTTCTTCTGATAAAGCATGTTTGTTTGGGTTTTTTTAAATCCATGCCTGTTATCAGCTTCTATGATTAAAAAAAACATCTCCAAATCAGTTTCTGGAATGGAAGCCATGATGTTTATTATTTATAATCCTAAATGCTTAAAATGGGGAAGATGGATTGGATTGTCTGCTCTCTCTCTCAGCCAGTGCAGGATTGTTCCCTGCAATGGAGTGCTGGTTTAAAATATCTTGTGCATCCGCTATTGCTTTTTGGAGGCTCTTCTACAAGCTAAACAAATTACAAAAAACAAGTTCTGTATAACATTCAACCTAAGCTTTCTCAGTCTTCATTTCAACTCACTTTCCTAGTTATCGCTCTCTCCTTTCCTTAGCCAAATTACACCTTTCCCCAAACCATTGTTCCAGCCCAACAGTAGCTTTCATAACATTTTTCTAAACTCAGATTTATCATCTTTCCACTATTCAGTCACTAACTGGAATATCCCTGTTGTACTTACATCTATAGAGGGAGAATCACATAACTGTCTTCCTGCTCTGTGGGCCAATGCCCCCATAGTTCAAACCTACATTGAGTGTTTTCTTATGTTATCACATCTCAGTGCAAACTCATGTATACTTTGCCTCCTCAGAGACTACAATGAAGAATATATTCCAATTTTAAATAGTTTTAAGTATAAGTTTCTCTTGCTAATTAATGCCTGCCTTTCTCTGCTCTGAGGCCTTAAGAAGTCTGGTCTAGTTTCTCTTCTACTCTAATATTAAAGAACTACTTTAATTTCTATTAATCATTGACAACCACATTCTTGTCAAAGTTAACATGCTGCCTTCTGTTGCTGTCTGGGAATAAATTCATGGGAGCTTAGTGCCAGACTCTACAAATTAAGTCAGATTCAAAGAAAGCCTTTATCAGCTATAATAAATGTTCACAGAGCATTTTCATTACAATTATCAAAGAAAGATCAGACATACCCAAGATATCTATCAGGCTCTCTGCCATAACCAAGTTATATAAAAGCATTACATTCAGGCATTGTCTAGCTATAAGCTCTCAACACCAGTGCATTTACATTAAACAAATCTAAACAATGTAATACAGTTAGTTTTCAGAAAGGATCATACCTCTGGGATGGACAAAAACTTCAAACTTTCTCTGTTTAATTCTACTGGAATATAATTAGCTCATGAACTTGTCTTGAACTGTGTGGTAAAGACCAAACACCACATTTATCCCAATTGTTCTGGTACCATCTGAGATATACTTCTAATTAGTTCTTTTCAAAGACGAGCTTGGTTGTAAGGGAAGTTTTGGCCTATAGAAATGACAGGATTTTAGCATGAACATCATGAGCTGTAACAAACAAACATACATATAACCCCCCCCCCCCACAC
>NW_017728997.1:31510648-31516713 GCF_001723915.1 Gavialis gangeticus | reverse complement strand
ACCCCCCCCCCCCCACACACACACACACACACACACACTTCAAACACTGTCATGTGAAGAAGAAAATGAAGAACATGGCTAAAACAAACAGGTTACAAGCATTTGTTATTCTATTGAGAAAACAGCACCTGATTACAGCAAAGCTTAGTAAAAGCAACAGCCACTTATCTACCTTATTTACCTTGGTAGCAGTTTCCTTGCTTTGTGATCAGATGATGCACCCTATAGCAGCAACAGCCAATGAACAGTAACAGAATATAAAGCACTGACATGTTGCTACTAACAGGCATCAACTGTACAATCTAAAAACGAACAGGACTATTTTAGTTTGACAGAACAGGTGCAAATTATTCTCAGACTGAAAGGGTCAATTTAGGATTCCCGCTCATAATAAACACAGAGTTGATATGGTGCATCAAGAAAATTTCAAGTTTGGCCTTGCTGAAGTGGAACAATCAGTGTACTGAACCCCTGTTGCTACAAAAAAAACCCATTCTTTATATGAGTGATAACACAACATAGCACAGGACTATGTAACTGGAAGACTTTAAAAAAAAAAAATACTATCCTGAATACTCTCAAAGAATTCTTTAAACCACGGCAGCAGGAGTGCGGCAGCAAGCAGGGAGCTCCTGCAGGCACTGTCAGCCGGCGGGGGGGGAAGGGGGGGGGGATGGCAAGCACTGACATGGGCTCAGACACCACCGGCAGCATCAGCAACAGCCAGCGGGGATTGCGGACTGCCCACAGATGCTGCCGGTGCTGTCAGCAGTGGGGTGGCAAGCAGTGACCACCTGCAGGCACCGCAGTGTCAGTGATGCCTTTTTGTAGGGGGTGCGCCGCCACGCTCACGGGGTGCATGTGCACCTGTGTGCACCTCCTACATGTCACCCCTGCCCTGAAAACAGCCTAAATGTAAGGACAACTCTTCACCTCAGTTGGGGCCACAAAAAAAGCCTGTATATTTCAAAGATTTAAACCAAGCTGAAGCTGGAAGCCAAGCTGTAATGTGACTAAGGATTCCAGTTTTATAGCATCGATGAGCCAGTACCATTTCATGTTAACATTTCACACAAAATGAACGTTAACTCAAGAGAACGGCCCAAACTGAAGGAAGCCTGCTGTCCAGTTGTTTGGAAGCCAAAAAAGGAAGCAATTAATGCAGATGTTTTTCTCTAGACTTTTCTATTAGTTGTTCAGCACAATAGGGGTTTTAAAAAGACGCTGATGATTCACAAGATAACTTTGTATTTTTATGATGACACTGCAGATGAAGTCTCCTGCCCACAGTTGAGCTCTGAACAGTGCCTCACAGCTACTCTGTCATTTACAGGAACAGAAGCAGATGCAACAATTTGGACACTTGTCAAACAGTGACTAATTGGTGTTTCTAGAGATTTCCTTTGCCTCCCTTATTTTTTATTGTCACCATCTTCCAACTAGCAAAGGCCTCAAAAGTAATGACTGATCCTTAATCATTGTTCATAAACAACTGCACAGAACTAATGCAAATCACAGTGGACATACTAAAAACTAACAGAATTACCCATCCAATTTAGTGAAGTACAACTCATGCCAAAGCACCACATTCACATAAAAGCTGTATGACTGTCTCGTTATCTAAAAACATACTGCCTTAACCAAGTCCCTTTTGTGTGGTTTTTATACCAGTATAAAGCAAATGGTCCTTTTCTAGTCCCACCTTCCCAGAAAACAAAAATAGCCATGGCAGTCTGCAGTGATTTCATTAAGAAACATTAATGAAACATGCTTTCCCTTTCAGTTGTATTTAAACCAGGCAAATGGACAATAGATGAAAAAAATGCGATCTTGACATATGAAAGCTAGACAGCTTTAACTTGAGAAGTGCGAAAGGAACCCAAATTTAACTGGGAAGTTGTACTTCAGCCTAGAATAGCAGCAAACTTTTCTCGATGAGAGTTCAAATGCTAAATGTGCTGAGGTTTCATGAGTGAGCTCCTTATTCATCAATATGAATAAGAAGCATATAAAAATTAAAAATTGCACTTGGGAACTCCACAGATTTGAACTCATTTTGTCTAGCAAGAGAATCTCCTGTGTGCAATTTACATGGTGCATACCTTTGTTCAGCCACCAGCTGAAAATCTCATGCATGAAAGAAAGATAAAAAGGGGAATATTAATATGGCATGTCAAAACTAGATTTTGTCTTGAATTCCTTTTCAATCTTACAAAATTGCTTTAGGGTGCCTAGTCTACAGAAGTGAACAGGCTGCAAGAGGACAGAAGAATGAACACCAGCTGATGTACAGACAGCACAGCAAGACAGTTTTTAATAGTACTGTGACTATTTCCTAGCAAAACATTTCTGCCTCTTATCTGAGCTATTTTCTGCTACACCCAGTGTACTGAAAACCTCCTGTATGCAACATGTGAAACCTTAGAAGCAGTCCTGGGTCATCCGTTTGCTAACTGCACATGTAGTAAACAACAACTTTTTTTTTCCTCCATTTACTGTAGTCCTGCTTTATGATGTACTGCAATATATGCCCTTTCCTGTTTCCGAACAAGCTAAACTGCCCCTCTCATAAGTTCCCCCAAACAAATATTATTTGGAAATATTATCAGAGGGCACAGTACTTAAGGACTTCATAAAGCAGGTAAAATTAAACAGCATCATAATTTTTTATGCCCTAAAATTGTAACACTGTTGAGCTTGCTCTGAAGTTTTAATTCAGCAAAGAAAGAACAAACAACTTATTAATTAATGAGTTGCCAAGTTTTTTTCTAGCTACTGCTTTCCTACTCAGAGTCATTCTTTAGAAAGTGTAAGCAGTTTTTAGATCCGTTAAAGATTAAGATCCTGTGAGGCAGTTTTTTTTATACAGTGCCCACATGTGTCTGAGCAAGCAAAGGTCAAAATGGAGGTTAAAAAAAATTAGACAAAGATTAAAATTGGGGTTGTAAGGAAGCATCATTAAAAATTATGTTCCTACTGGCATAGAACTTATGGTCACAGACCATTTTAATTAAAGAACAAAATAAGCCCTCCCCTTAGCCATGCATGATACAAGGTTAGTTTCCAAACAGAATATCCTGGAGTTTTCCTGGTAACCAATGTTTTGAAAAATCCTTTAACAAAGGTAAGAAACTCATAGATATACTAGTAAAAGCTATCTGTATTGATAGAGATCTGAAACATGGAGTCTCAAAACGCACACCATGCTCAAGGGGTGACTTCTGTGCCTCTGAATTTCAGCATCCATTTTTTTTATATATATATAAATTATTATTTTATTTGTTTATTTAGTACAATTCTGATGAGGGGCAGCAACCATTACAGGAAGAGCAATGCTGCTGTTAACATATTTCCTCTGAATATATCAGTACACAGCAACAAATGGAGAAATCACTAGCAGATGCCTCCTTGAATACTTGCAAAGAACATCAACTGAATTTCCATGACAATTCTTCTTCTTTGGAACAGGTATTCTATTACTTCTCAAGGGGCTGCAAATGATACATGATACTTCCCCACTGTAAAAATACAAAAATCTTATAATTTTCAAAAGAGGAGGAAGCCAATGTGATATCAACTTCGAGGAAGATAAAAAGGTGGGAAGAAAACAGCTGCCATCTGCAGCCATATGCAATATGCTGAGACAGCACCCAGCAGTTACCACCACGTTTAAACTTCCTGTAATGAACAAAAGACAGGCAATTACTGTGCCTATTTATCCAGACATCCCTTCCAGGCCTCAAGAGTGGGGGAGGGAGAGGGATGGAGGGGCGGCGGGGAGAGGGGAAAGAGGAGAGGAAAAAAAAAAAAAAAATCGACACGGGGACCCTGATAATTCTTTCAATCTGTTGTAGGACAAGGAATCCAGTCTGGCAGACCAGATGATAGGCTCCGCTCCTTTGGGACAGAAATCTACCTCCAGCCTGATTTTTTCAGAATCTTTTGCTCGCAAACAAAGGTTTTTAACCAAAGCATTTAATACTGGTAATGTCAATGCAAGGGACAGCTTTGTTAAACAAGGGATTATTTTATGTGTTTTTTATATTTATATTTTATATGAGTTGCACACATACAAGGACACAGAATTAAAAATATATGTATTAATCACAGTCTGAATGGCTTTCATTTATTCACCACTAAAATAAAAATCTCTCATTTTCTTTTCAATAAACTGTTTGTTAAAAATATTTAAATGCCATTTACACACACACACACAAGTTGTTCTCAACCCACGTGGCAGTCCATGTGACATCCTGTTAAAAAAAAAAGTAAAGATTTCTGCCCACAGTTTGTTAGAGTCAGGGAGAAAAATGAAGGAAACGGTGGGTTTCCCCTTGCAGGCTGGCAGAGTTCCAGTTTACAAAGGGCTGCTTGGGGCCAGGGGCGTGGGAGTAGGGTGATCAGAGGCAAAAGCATTCACACACACATGGCAGCCAGGCTGTGTAGAAAACAGCTCCGGCAGCTCCCTCCAGGTAAGTCTATGCTGGGGGAAGGGAAGAACAGCTTGAGGCCCCCATGGTGAGGGAGGGAAGGAAGAGAATAAAGTAGAGTAGGGCAGGGCAAGGCAAAGCAGAGGGCCGCTGCCCAGCCAGGGTGGTGTCTGGGGTGGGAATGTGCAACTGCAGGGCCTAGCCGGAGAGCGGGACTGAGCCACAGGTGGTTTGTCTGGGAGCTAGCTCCCTACCGCTGCATGCACTCCCAGGGAGGGAGGCATATGGGGACATGTGCCCTGCAGATCTGCGTGCAGGGCAGAGGCAGGCTGCCCACTGCAGGCTCAGGGCACCCTGCTCTGTTGCCCTCCCCCAGGGGCCTCCATGGTACAGCGGGGCAGGGAGGCTCGGTGCCGCTGCCAGGAGCCCTATGTCAGCTGCACTGCTATGGCGAGGCACCCTCTGCCTGCCTGGCAGCAGTGAGGGGCACAACTCTGAGGGCTCCTGCCAGTGGCACAGCCTCCCTACCCACTGGTGCCAGGTCCCACCTGCTGGGCCAGGGAGGCCCTGGAGGGAAGGCAGCAGGGCAGGGAGCCCTGAGACCACAGCTGGCAGCCCGCATCCACCCCCCAACCTCTGGGCTCCACACTCTGCTCCAGCTGCAGTAACAGTGGCCTCCCGTGAATGGCAGCCAAGGCTCAGGAGCTGCTGGTGGGGGGTGGGCTACAAGGGGCTGCAGGGTTGGGGGGCATTATGGCAAATAGGTGGAGAACCATTGTACTAAAGTATGGGTTGAATGTTCCCAGTGGGACCCAGTCTATGCTGTAATAGGGTAAAGGATCAAAAAGTGTTTTTTCTCCAAGTACACTGGGTTAAAAAAAACAAACAAAAAACAACCAAGCTCAAGAACACCCACCTCTATCTCTCAAATTATTATACAAAGTGCTGCATGCCAGATGTTTGCTGGCCTTCCAGGCTAAATAGGTACAGTCAGAAAGACCAATGCAGAATCAACTCAATCTTCACAGGTTTCTTTAAGCTGCACAGATTAAACTAATAGGGAACTGAACTAACACCTAGTTCTCAGTTTTGAAAAGTAGGCAGAAGACTACACCACCCCAGGTCAGAAGGCAGAGGGTGCTAGAGCAGGCCCCCAAACCCCTGCTTTCCCCCTGCAGAGAGGAAGTAGTCCTAGTCCAGGTGCCAAGCCAGGGTCTCCCCCCACTCTGGTGACTCAGATTGAAGCCACTACTCTCCCTGCCCTCCCCAGCACCCCAGATTCCTACCTCCTCCCCCCACCCCCATGATTACTTGTGGCTTCAGACATCTCCTCCAAGGACCAAGCAGGGAAGGTGTTCAGCCAGGCTGAGCAAGCCGCTTAACCCTTCCCTGCCTTCTCCCTGGGACATGCAGCACCAAGCAGCCACAGGTAATCAGGGGGCAGGGAGAAAGTGAGTGGGGGCAGTGGGCCTGATCCAGTCAGCAGGAGAAGGGAGCAGACCCTGGTTTGGCACTGGGATGTGAGCTCCTTCTCCTTCCCCCTGCAGGTCAGAGACTGGAAAGGGGGCAATGCTCAGTAGCCAGCACAGTGCTCCCACAGCTGGCCAGAACCACTGGGGGGGGGGGGGGGGGGGG
>NW_017728997.1:31502511-31510419 GCF_001723915.1 Gavialis gangeticus | reverse complement strand
ACTGGCCCAGCTGCAAGGGGGGGGGGGTTGCGGGGGAGGTGCAAAGCATCCTGGGATGCTGGGAGACTGCAAGTTAATTTGAGTTGGGAAGGAATCTGGGACAGAAATGTGATTGACCAGTTTAACCTAAGTCAGTTTAAATCTACATTCATCCAGGTTTATGTTAAACCAGTTTTGACCATTTTGAAACTGGTTTACGTGCACTAAACTTCTATTCTGTTACAGGTTTAAACCAGTTTCCAATCATTTACTGTTTATGTGTAACTTCTGCCCCTAGACCCTTTCATAGGGTGTATTTTACGGAGGTGACATATAACCACGCTTTCAAAAGTAGAGGTGCACCAAGACATCAATCCATATCGTATCAGCACCAATAAAAGGAAAATTGACATTATTGGCAATCGGTTTTTTATGGGTGATGTGGCTGATAACTTCACCAATAAGTGTCGGGTGCATGCATGGAGCCAGGAATGCAGCCCGGCAGCAGAGAGCAGCGTTTGGCTGGTAAGTCTGTGGAGCGGGAGGGAAGGGTGTGTGGAGGAGTCAGATCAAGGCCCCCATGGTGAGAGACTGAGTCGAGTTGGGGCAGGGGCAGGAGCTACCCAGCCAGGGCAGGGTGCAGCTCATCTGGCAGGGAGAGGGGGCAGCTTCTGCCACTACGTGCACCCCTGGGGAGGCATGGGGGGACATGTGTCCCTCATATCTGTGTGCAAGGTGAGCGTGGGCTGCTACTGCACCCTGTGGGTTTGGGGCTGCTCTGGGCTCTTCCCGGTGGAGGTGGGGGCTGGGCCCAGGCTGTGCTGAGTGAGGTGGGCAGCAGTAGCGCTAGGAGGGGTGTTGGGGGTGCTACAGAGAATTTGAGTGGCTGTAGCCCCCTCCCCTATAACCTCCCCTCCCAGTGCTGCCACCTGCCTCACCCAGCCTGAGCGCAGCCCGGGCCCAGCCCCCCCCACCCCAAAAGAGCCCCACGCAGTCCCGAGCCTGAAGTAGTAACCCACCCTCACCCTGCACACAGATCCAGGGGGCACATGCCCCCCATGCCTCCCCTGGGTATGCATGCAGCAGAGCAGGAGCCTGACCCCACCCTCCTGTCCCCCAGATGAGCCACAGCTCTGTCCCACACTCCACCCCGGCTGGGCAGTGCCTGCCCCTACCCCAGCCCCACTTCCTCCCTCATTGTGGGGGCCTCAATCTGACACACACACACACACACACACACACTATACTAGGTGGATGCTACTCTCCAAGCCAATGTGCAGCCCAGGCAATATGGCTGGTTAAAATTCGGCCATTGGTATCATTCCAAAAAAATCTTTAATCAGTACACCCCTTTTCAGAAGTGCTTTGGGATCTCTCAGGATGAAAGACAATATATAAATGTATTTTTTTTTCTTCAGAGGGTACATGAAAATAGAAATGGGTGATTTATAATAATAACAACAACCCCTTCCAGTACCCATCCATCTTACCCCAACGGTTGGAAGAAAATGAAAACTGGACTTTTAAATAACCAAAACCATGGGAAAGCAGAATGAACCATAAATTAGGTGTATCCATTCACATCTTCAAAAAAAATTACTACAAAGTGTTCCACATGGTATTCAACTTGTAACAGCCACCTAAAAAACTGGAAGAGACATATACTTCTCAGCTCCACAACACAGCTCAAGTTTTTCAAATTTTAAAATCCCCCCTTTGAATTATTTTTAGAAGGATTACAGTATGTTCCACAATATTTTAGCTAGCTCTACAATGTACTTGATTCACTTTTTTTTCCAATTCTGCTTCCACGTATGACTCTCCCAGTTCCTTCCTCTCTCCGGTTGAGATTCTAAACTACCATATACTTAGTATCCATTTTTGAGTACTAATACACTGCTAGTGAAGGCAGGGTTAGGCTTCATGTAGAAATCTAGCGGTTATAACAAAGAAACAAGGTACCACATTTGGGCCCAGCTTACACAAGTGCTCCAAGAAATATCGTTAGATTTGTAGTGAAGACCTGGCCTTGGACTGCACTCTTAGGGCCATTAATGGTCTCATCTCTCTCCCTCTTTTGACCCCACTTTGGTGCTCATCCTTAGTCATCATCTCCTAGTTTCCTACATTCCCACTTCAAGGGACCATGTCTACTCCGAAGGCTTCAACCTGTATGCACTCCTGGCATGTATTGAACAACAGACTTGGTCCCGTTCCCTGTTTTACCTCCAACTTTCTCTCCCCCAGCTCAAATCTAAACCTTACTTTCTTTGAGACACTGCTCTATTCACCTCTTTAACCCTACTTCTATATCAGAGTTCTCTATAGAGGTCATTTCCATAATCCCTCCATAATCACCATAGCAATTTCCCTGTCACAAATCTTCCCACTCTGGTGAGCCCAAACTATTTTTACAGCCATCTCCCCTTCCTGCTTGCTCAAACCAAATCCATTTCTTCTATGAAGCCGCCTCCTGGTTTCCTATATGCAAAGTATTCAGAGGCCAACTCCTCATTTGCATCCATTACGCACAAGTCTCAGTTCAATTTATAATCTTTGATATTATCTTGCTCTTTTGTTCTCTGAGCACCTCTCTTTCCTTTCTCCTTGTTTTTTCCTCCCATTTCCTTCTCTCAATCCTGCTTGCTAGCACGCAGTATGACCTAGTCAACTTAACTGAAACAAGGCGGGATTCTACACATGACTGGGCGGTAGACATTGAGGGGTACAGGTTATATAGATGAGACAGAGTGGGGAGAAAAGGCAGGGGAGTAGCTCTCTCTGTTAAGGAGCGGTACATATCTTCTGTCATCAAGGCAGGAGTGGAGGAGGGGAATACCGAGACACTGTGGGTCAGGTGGGGGGGGGGGAGGCAGGGGAGAAGGACTTGGTAGTGGGGGTCTACTACAGACCTCTTAACCAGGATGATGAGTTAGATGAGGTATTCTCCAAGCATCTTTCAGATGTCATACAGGTGAGGGAGGCAGTGGTCATGGGGGACCTAAATTACTTGGATATCAGCTGGGAGGAACAGACGGCCAAAACAAGTCGCTCAAGGAAGTTCTTACACTCTGTGCAGGACCTCCACCTAACCCAGATGGTGTCAAGTCCCACCAGGGGTAGCGCCCTGCTAGACCTGGTCCTAGCAACAGGGGATGATCTCGTGGGGGCCTGCAGGTACACAGTAACCTGGGTGATAGTGACCACCACTTGGTAGAGTTCACTATCCAGCGAAGGGTGACAAAAATATCCAGTGAAGCTAGAGTTTTAGACTTCAGAAGAGCCAACTTTACTAATCTTAGGAACCTAGTAAGTGAGGTGGCCGAACTCAAGAGCATTGGGCTAATGGGGGTCCAAGAGGGTTGGAAGTTTCTCAAGGGAGTGATTCTTGTAGCACAAAAGGAGTCTATCCCCTTATGCAGGAAAGGGGCTAAGGGGATAAAAAAAGCCCCCTTGGCTGAACAGGGAACTTCAGGAAAGACTGGGGCCAAAGAAAGAGATATATAGGCAGTGGAAGCAGGGGGCAGCCACCAAGGAGGCATATACCACCCTGGCATGCTATTGCAGAGAGTCAGTTAGGCACACCAAGGCAGGACTGGAGCTTAGGCTGGCTACAGCAATCAAGGACAATAAAAAGTCCTTCTACAGATACGTAGCAAGCAAAAAGGTGCAGAGTAGCATAGGGCCCCTGCAGGACAAATCAGGTCAGCTGGTGGTTAATGCAGACAAAAAGGCAGAGCTCTTCAATGAGTTCTTTGCTTCACTATTCTTTAATACTGACCAAGACAATCCCCACACCTTGAACATAGACAGATGTCCAAAAGGCACCAGACCACCAAAGGTTAGTGCTGACTTAGTTAAAGAGCACTTGGAAGGGCTGGATGGGTACAAGTCAGTCAGCCCGGATAACCTCCATCCACGGGTGCTAAAGGAATTGGCCAGTGTCAATGCCGAGCCACTGGCACAGCTGTTTGAGCTCTCATGGTGCCTGACAGGTCCCTGAGGACTGGAAAAAGGCCAACGTGGTGTCCATTTTTAAGAAGGGGAGAAGGGAGGAGCCAGGTAACTTTAGGCCAGTCAGTCTTACCTCTATCCTTGGGAAAATATAAGAAAAAAAAATCAAAGAGCATATTTGTGAAAGCCCAGTAGGGGAAACAATGCTGAATGGAAACCAGCAGGGGTTTGTCATAGGTAGATCCTGCCTGACAAACCTTATAGCCTTTTATGACCAGGTCACACACTGCCTTGACACAGGAGCGGAGGCCAATGTCATCTACCTGGATTTTAGGAAGGCCTTTGACACAGTTTCACATCCTAGTCTCACAGGGAAGCTAACGGGCTGTGGAGTGGACACCCACACAGTCAGGTGGGTGGCTAACTGGCTTAGAGACCGCACCCAGAGAGTGGTGGCTGACGGGTCATTTTCATCTTGGAAGGAGGTGGGCAGTGGGGTCCCACAGAGTTCAGTCCTTGGGCCGGTATTATTTAATATCTCATCAGTGATTTGGATGAGGGCGTGTTGAGTACCCTCTCCAAGTCTGCAGACAATACCAAATTATGGGGCAAAGTTAATACACCAGAGGGCAGGGAGTAGTTACAGGCTGAGCTGGACAGGTTAGATCAATGGGTGGAACATAATAGGATGCAATTCAACAAAGATAAATGTAAGGTACTCCACCTAGCAAGGAGGAATCTCCAGCACATCTACAGGTTGGGGGATGTCCTCCTCAGCAGCTCAGAGGCTGAGAGAGACCTTGGAGTCACAGTTGATTCCAAGATGAACATGAGCCGGCAGTGCAATAAGGCCATCAACAAAGCCAATTGCACCTTGTCGTGCATTAGCAGATGCATGACCAACAGATCAAAAGAGGTCATGCTCCCCCTCTATGCAGCACTAGTTAGGCCGCAGTTGGAGCACTGTGTCCAGTTTTGGGCGCTACACTTCAAGAGGGACACGGAGAATCTGGAAAGGTTTCAGAGGGCCACCCGCATGATTAGTGGTCTCTGTGAAAGACCCTACCCTGTGAGAGTAGGGTCTTTCACAGAGTCTTTCACAGAGACCACTAATCCTACCCTGTGAGAGATCCAACCCTGTGAGGTTGGATCTCTTCAGCCGATATAAAAGATGGCTGAGGGGTGACCTTGTGGCCACCTATAAGTTTATCAGGGGAGGACAGCAGGGAATTGGGGATGTGCTGTTTACCAGAGCACCTCAGGGATAACTAGGAACAATGGGTGCAAACTAGTGGAGAGTAGATTTAGGTTAAACATTAGGAAGAAAATTTTTTTATAATATGGGTGGCCAGAGTCTGGAATGGGCTTCCAAGAGAGGTGGTGCTGTCACCTAACTTGGAGATCTTCAAGAGGAGGCTTGACAACCACCTGGCTGGGGTCACCTGACCTCAGTCCTCTTTCCTGCCAGTGGCAGGGGTTCGGACACAATGATCCATTAGGTGGCCACAAGGTCCCTTCTGACTCTATAATCTATTAATCTATTTCATACCTACTCTATTACCCTTATTGTTTTGAGTAGGTTCCAATTTATCATTTCTTTCCACCTTTCCTATGAATTCCTATCATGTTGTTATAATTTTTTTTTTTTTTTTTTTTTTTTTTTTTTTTTTTTTACCGAAACCATTGTCTCTCATTCTGGAGTTTAAAGCTGTAAAGTGTTCAGGTTAGTAAATGCACCTTATTCTCTGCATAAGAATGTCCATATGAGAGAGAAGTGTGACATGCTACATTATTAAGAACACCTTTCCTCACTATTTCCTTGGCAGCTTGCCCAAATATTAAATTTTGGATACATCTTTAAAAAAGAAACTAAATTGGAACTAATCCAAACTACATGCAAGTACATAAATACAGCAAGGCTTTAAAATATACTGTATAATACACTATTATAAGTTCCTCTGGACCAGTTTTAACTTAATTGCCTGATAGCTGGCTCTTTACTTTTTCTTTTTTTAAACATACTAAATTTCTATTCCACCAAATACACTATTGTTTCCCTTAAATGTAATATGCAAAATTACAAGGTTTTCCTTTGACTGCAGGGAATTTCAAATATATCTTTTTCATTTGAAGAGTTTGCACTACCTTGCTCGAGAGGACAACAGAGCATAATGATGCATAATATACAAAGGACTAATCAGTACTTTAGCTGCTGAACAAGAAATACACCCATGACACTTGGAATACTCTTTCCTCATTGAAAAGGCAAGTGCTTATGGGTACTTATAGGGGTACTAATAGAACTTGAACAATTATCTTATTATCTACTTAAAGAGCATCAGTTGAATGCTGCTATAGGAAGAGGGACTATTGCAGCAAACCACCAACTTAAATAGCTACCATGTTGGAAGCATAAGCACCAGAACAGTGGAAATTAAAAAGTTTTTAAAAAGTCAAGTTGCTCTGCACAGAGCAAGCAACAGACTGAGGATGGGACAGGCAGCACAGTGGCGGGAAACAGAAAGCAAGGCAGCAGGTCACGCAGGGAGCAGAAAGAGCACCAGATTAGGCAAAGAAGGGGGGACTGACGTAGCACTTAGGGAGGGTTAGAAGTTAATTTGTGGCGGGCTTGCCAAAAATGTTAGCCTCCACTGCCTTAACTTACCAGTGACATAATTCCCAGTTTAGTTCCTATACTTTAACATCAAGACTCAAGGTACAGAAGAACAGATACATAAACTTGTAACACCATCAACTTAAAAACCCAGGACTAACTAATGAGCTTTAGAAATTCTGGGGGTCTTCCACAGGAGGAGGTACTGGTTTCAGGGTCTTAAGGGAAGGGTTGAATTTTTTTACCCTAAAGAGATGGCCCAATTTAAGAATTTGTTTAACTCTCAGGGGTCTCAGGGTCAATTAAAGCAGCCAGGGCTGTGCTTAGACAGCAGAACCTTCGCTGGGAGAGGGAGGCCAAGCCCAGAGCCTCTGCTTCCTGGAGTGATCCCTTACCACACCAGCAGCCTAAATTTGTCGCTTTCCTTTTGACTGACTTTGTTCTTGAAGCCATGCTCAACTTCTGATGACAAAAGGCATAAGAAGACCTGGCTGTCCAAGGTAACACCACCAGGTTCTGCTTCAGCAAAATTACCTAAAAGACACCTAACTAGTTCTTTCCAATACTGGGTGCATGGCACCTACTGTTCAAAAGGAGAGGCATCCATTTTGGTCAGAATATTAGACCCCACTTCAAAAGCTGGTAGAAAAGACTGAGGAAGGGTTGGTGTCTCCCACCCAAGGACATTCTCCCTCCAAGAACTGCTGGTAGCATCAACAGGATAAGCTAGCATAGGTCTATACTGGTGGTTAAAGGAATTTCTGTTGCCATCGCATAGGCTGAAGTCACAAAGCCCATCACAGAACTGGTATCAGATACCTGCTCATAACAAAGGAAGGGATACTCTGTGCATTGACTAGACCAGGAGTCGGCAACATTTTTGGGCAGAATGCCAACAACACCTGCAACCTCAACTTGTAAGATGTTGATGTGCCAGGGGCAGATGGTGGGGGAGCCAAGAGGAGCCCAATCCTTGTTCTGGCAGTGAGCCCTGGCTACTTCTCCACCAACTGTCCCAAGGCACACATGCCAAGCAAAATGCCTTCACGTGCCACATTGGCATATGTGCCGGGGGTTGCCTACCCCTTGGACCAGACCAATTCCGTAATACTTTAGGGACAGAAAGCAACAGCGATAACATAGGGGTAGGCAATTATTTTGGGTGAAGGGCCACTTACCGTGCTTTGGCAAGCTGTCCAGGGCCTCATGGGTAGCCCCACCCCTTGACAGGTGCCCTGCCATCTTGTGACTAGAAGTCCCACCCCCTAACCCCTGACCCTTGCTACCAGAAGTCCCTCCCCTTGCCCCCAAAAATATTCCTTTCACAGCATGGGGTTTTGCCATCTCGGAACCAGAAAAAT
>NW_017728997.1:31497657-31502295 GCF_001723915.1 Gavialis gangeticus | reverse complement strand
AAAAAAAAAAAAAAAAAAAAAATCAAACATCTAAAACAGCAGTTCTGAACCTTTTTCCGTCGACGTACCCCTTGGTCTCAGAGTGAGACTTCACGTTCCCCCTAGGACCAATGTTTCTGGTGCAAGGTTGAGGCATGGAGCAGGAGTAGGATATCTGGTTTCCACGCGCATGCGCGTTTGACAGCAGTAAAACCCCAGCAATTTCAAATCGTCAAGACATTTTTTAGGCCCTTCGACCTGTGTTAGACATTGTATGAAATACATCCCACGTACCCCCGATGAGGCTTGATGTATCCCCTTGGGGTACATGTATCCCCAGTTCAGAACCGCTGATTTAAAACAGCAATTAATTTGATTTCAAAAAATATTTTTGTCCAGATTTACTTGTGTTTGTGTAGTGTATGTAGAGGTGATAGTATAATAGCTTAAAATGAAATCTTACTCTTGTATATTGTGAGGAGGGAGGTGTGGGGGGGAGAATGGCCGGGGTATATGAAGGGGTGTGGGTGTCTTGGTGGTTTGGCAGTGTAAGAGGTGTGCGTGTGGGACTCACCCTACGCGCACACACACACACACACACACACACACACCCCGGGGGTACTGGCATGGCCCCGTGCTCCTTAGTCCAGTGACGTAGCCAGGAGCCACGTGGTGCTGGAGCTGTGTGGGGGCAGGAAGGCAGAGAAATGGCTGGGGTGGGATCGGGTTGGGCTGCAGCATCCTGCTGCCGGCTCCTCCTGTCCCTGGCTTCTGTCAGTTTTGACAGGCAGCCAGGAGCAGATAAATATTCTCTAAATTCACGGGCTGGATAGAAGGACCTGGCAGGCTGGATCTGACTGGTGGGCCACATTTTGCCCACCCCTGGGCTAACAGCTTTTGCCACCAGAGGAGGAAAGGACATCTTCATTAAACAGACAGCAACGTATAAAATAATGTCCCCGCTGAAAAAATATTCGTTGAATCTTCCCAGAACAATTCTAATAGAAAAAGTATTAGGCGTGAGGGGAAGCAGGCAACAAAAGATTTTTGTACACTGCCTTGCTGCTTGAATGCATTTTCTTGATACAGCAGAACCAAGGCAAGATGACTGATAATGTAGAACAAAGCAACACACACTTTCTTCAACAGCAGCCTCAGAAAGACAGTTGCCCTTCTTCACCCTTCCTGCCACCCCCCCCCACCCCCCCCCCAATTTTATGACTTTTGGAATAATGAAAAAAAAGTTCAGACCTTCCTTACCACTCTGAATGACATATGGTATTATTGTTTTTAAAACATAATTCACTGCAAATTACAGAGCTGCATTTTCTTAGCCAACTTCATACTTTAAATGTTTGGTCTCTCCATTATTTTAAGCCCCAGTATCAAACCAAAGCACACATGCACACATGCTCATATAATTTTGAGAAATATTCTCTTTCTTCAACTTGGGCATCCTTCTACCTTTCATGCTCTCCTCAAAGTATTGTGCAAGTATTTCCCCCCTCCATTCTACCTATACATGTCTAACATGAAGGTGAGCACCCAAGCTAGGTAGTAAATGAAACCTGCTTTGTAATCTGCTAAAATGGTGAAGACAAAAGGAGAGAGAAAAAGAGGTGCAATTAGTAATTATGCAGGAGAACTCCCTCCCAGTACTCCTTCAGGACATATGAACTGCTGAGCTGGCAAATGGCAGCAGTTAATTCACAACTGGTAACACCCTCACAACCTGTCTCTGCAGGACTGGGCTACATGCTTCAATGGAAAACTGTCAAAATCATTCACATCCACATCAGGTGCCCTAGAGATTATTTTCACCTTACTAAGATGCTGATCATCTCCACATGGACACTTGTGAGAAGTTTATTTATTGCACACCCCCTCTCGGGCACTGTTTCTGATGGTTTCCAAATGCTGTAATGGCAAACCATGAGTTAGATGCTTATTTGTGACATTAACTTTGCCATGCCAGGCCAACATGCACTAATCTGGTCACTGATTTTGTCCAATGCAATTCAACCATGAGCTGCAAATCAAACCAAGCACAAATCACCTTCTTGTTCTGTTCCTGAGAGTAGACTTAATCTATATTCAGAAAACCTTAATGAAAAACAGAAAAACACACCAGACGGACAGGTAGAGATGGACTGTGGAGCCCATATCCAATGGATTACAGTACAAGCTTCCCAGTTGATCCTGCTAGACAAATCAAACTGAAAAGGGAGACAGATTTAGTCTGCATTCTCTAGGGAACCCTTGATTTCAATAGTTTTACACTGGGAACACATCGACTAGGACAGCAGTTCCTAAAATGCACCTACAGGCCACCTACAGCCTGCAAAGGGATTTTTTGATGGTGGCCAAACCCAGCAGAACCAGCCAATCAGTGAGGCTGTAGCCATTGCCAGTTCTGTAGCAACTAACTGAAGCCCTTAGTAGCAGCCTGGCAATTTTTCCCAGCTACTTTGAGAAGTGAAGCATATTATGTTACATCTATTGAACATAAAAAGGTATTGACCTGCAGATTCATTTTTTTTATGAAATCCCCAACATGATGGTCCATTTATCAAGTGGCCCTTCATGAATAAAACTTTGGGAACCCCTGCACTAAGAAATGGATTAAGAACATCTTAAAGCAGACTGGTAAAAACCCTCCACATGATCATTAGGATCCAAAACCAAATGGTAAGGTGGAAGTGAAAGACTCCCTAATTCAACTAAGGATCTCATAAACCACCTTCACTCTTTTTCTAAATATTAACACACAACTTCCTGAATAAACACAATTTTAAGTGCCAAATCCTTGTACTTGAAATCTCTACTCAAGATGGTAGAAAAAAAAGCAAATGGCAGTAGTATCTGAGGCCTGGAACTTTTCCGTCAATGGTAATTTTGTCCATACTCCTAAGCCCCCTTACTGCTACAAGGGAGCAACTAACTGTCTGCATATTGCAGTGGACAGGAAGCCTTCTTAGGCAGTATTCTGTTTATAATTTGGCTCCACATGCAAACCAAGGGCTGACCGTGCTTCACCCCGAATTTACAGATAAATGCATACGTCACCCTCACCAGACTACAGCGCATACAACATAACTCCCTCCAACTCTCTTTATAATGGGTTTGAATAAATAAAACCAGAATGTCTCTTCCCAGCTTTACTCAACTACCATTCAATGGTAGCAAAGAAGAACTAGAAAACATTTTCTACTAAGACCCAAGGTAGCGGAAAAAGCTGAACCTATCAGGTCTGACAATTGATTCATTTTGACTTGGCTCCTCACAGAAAACTGCATCTCCCACAGGATCACATATGCAGCCTCACATGAGCCGCAAACTAACTTGTAATTATAGGGCAGTTTAAATTATAATAAGATTTAAAAGCAAACACCTTCACAGGAAGGGAATCCTAAGATACACAGACAGCTGGCCCAGATGTTTTCATTTTGATGTTAAAGGACTCGTGTTATTTTCTGCCAACAGAAGAAAAACATCTGGGACTCGAATGGAAAAAAAAAAAAAAAGCACTAAATGGCCACAGAGGAACAGGCACACGAATGCTGCTCTCGATTAGGTGGTTTTAAGCACTCAAAATTCACCAGCTGGGATCTAACTTTAGAAAACAGAGTTCTACAAGGTTCCCGCTTGGCCAAGTTTATTTTTCCATTTAAAATTTACAAGTTAAATGGAAGTTAAATTGTAGATTTCTAGTTAATGAAGGAGAAAAAAATAATTCAATAGATTTTTTTTTCCAACCAACCAAAAGGAAAAGTGACCTTCCTTGTTTAAACAAAGGAAGAATCTCTCTCCACAAGTTCTCATGAGCGGTCTGAAGTCACTGCTTCCTTCTTGAGCACTGCTCAGTTCCTCTGCAGACGTGTGAGGGATTTGTTTAGTTTCATGCGAACAGTTAGGGGAGGAGGGGATCAGAGAAGAGGAGGGCTAGAAAGGACCTCCATCTAGTCCAACCTCCTACTCAAAGCAGGACTATCCCAGACTAAACCATCCCAGTCAAGTGTCCATCTAACCTGCTCTTAAAAACGCCCAAGGATGGGGATTCTAAAGCCTCTCTGGATAGCCTGTTTCCAATGCTTAACTTTCTCACCGTGCCAAAAGTTCTTCCTATTAGACAATCTAAATTTCCCTTACTGCAATTTAATACTTTTTGTTCTTCATCCTATTCCTTGCAGCCATAGAGAAAACATCAAACTAACAGCTTGTCCTACGGCAAGCATGACAGCATTGTATGAATCAACGTGCAGCCCCCAAGCAAACAGGCAATGTTGTTTAAGCATGACCACAAAAAAAAGAATCACCAAATATATCTGGTTACTCATAGATTTGGACTAAAAATCTACCCATCAGCAGTTTTTAAGCAGCATTTGGAATTCCCTTATGGAGACAGAGCCATGGCTGCTCGGGTGGGGAAATGCATCTCTGATTGATGTTAGTTTTACAGGTGCTTGCAGATGGTTAATGTGCTCCTATTGCCCAAGCACAGAAGTTTGACTTGATTCCAGCTGTACTGTCCTGCTTTCCTGGGGTGCAAGAAGCTACAGAAGAGCTAGATTTCTTCTTGTATGATCACTCCCAGTAATGTATACTGCAAATTCCTAACTTGGAGTTGGGGAGCAGGAGCGAGGGGAGCAGGGTGCACGT
>NW_017728997.1:31495583-31497646 GCF_001723915.1 Gavialis gangeticus | reverse complement strand
CCACCACCACACACTGATGCAATTCACCAACGTTAATGTTGAAATAGTAACACAGGGTGGTAGTCCAGCAGAATTCAAATCAGAAGGCTCCTCCTGCTTGAGCCAAGTGACTTTCCTGTCTCTTGCTTAAGTACACTGCTTTATTCCAGTCCCCAAGGAGAGTCACTGACCTGCTAAGGACCTTAAGAATAGAGCAAATCTTGATCCTGGAATAGATCACCATTACAAAGCAGAAGCTCTAGGTTTCACAGTGGAAGAAAGCATTCTTGCAATTCACCTGAGGTTGTACATTAATCATTCCCCCTTACCTCTTTCAGCTCCTGTGCAACAGAATTAAGGCGCTCATTTTCAGACTGGGTGTTGGCAAGGACATTCCGCAGTTGCTTGAGCTCCGTCTGCAGCTCCATCACTTTTTTCATGTAGTACTCTTCTTTGGTAGCTGACTCCTGAATCAAGGTCTCCTCTCTGCTCTCTCCATCTGCTGCTACCTTCTTGTGGTTGGTATGGGCCTGCCCAAAAGCCTAGGATGAGAAAAATGCATCTTTGAGTAATCAAACATAGATCTTGCAAGACCCTTACTGCCATTTTAATAGTTCCAAAAAGTATTCTTCTGTTTGCCAGTTGCAAAATAAACATACAAATAATCTTTTCTTGCACCAAATCACTGTGCATTATGGAAAAGATCCTCATCTTCAATGGAGCTATACTAGTTTATACCAACTAAGAATCTGACTATGTACAGAGAGGCTTTGAACTTGGAATAGAACACATGCTGGTCCATATAGATTCTCTACTGTGGGCAGGATATGGCCCCAAGGTTGCTGCTAATAACTGATTTATGATGCATAAAGCATGCATTTAGAACTTCACATGCATTTGCTTTGGTGAAGGACCAGGTATTGTTTCACCTACACTAACTCCAGTAGGACTTATGTATGTTCTTAAGTGCTTTGCTGAATCAAGGTCTCAGTTTCCCACCACCTATTATCTGATCATCAGATCCACTATTGCAAAGATTCAATAATGAGAAAATTTATGCTAATAGTTTTATGCTGTTTCTTAATATTTCCAACAGAAAGATTCTGCTCTGAGATGTGGGCATTTCCCTTATAGATTTGATGAACCTTAGAAGGCACCATTTATTTTTAGAGCCCATTAAATGGCTTTCACTAATAGATATTATAAGGCAAAGGCTTTCCTAATATATTAACTAGGTATAACACTGGTAACAAACTGCCTGACACATGGACTTAAGTCATGGAGATTAATGAATGCTATCTTTAAACTTCTGTATGTTTGTACAGTAGTCCATTCTCATTCCATGCCAAGATGAATGTGAGGTCTTCCAAGTGCCAGAACTGTTTTTAGGATGTTAGTCCCACAAATAACAGTTTTCATAGCTAATATTAATACTATGCTTTAATCCAGGTCAAGGGCAAACTACTGTCTCCTCACAAGGCTCTCTCCAGTCAACTGTAAAATTAAGAAAACTATTTCTTCTCTAGTTGTATGAATGTGTCTTATCACAGCCACAAAAGGAAATGTGCTCCTAACATAAACAGGTTCCTGTACTTTGTTACTGCTGCATATTAGGCAGGAAACATTTACTGATACAGTAATTGTTGAATACACCAGGGTGAAACAGATGATTACCTATATTGTCTGCTCTCTCTAGTATTGAAGACACCCACTTACAGCTCAGATTGAATTCAATTTCAGATAAGCAAAATCAGAGAAACAGGAGACAAATATCCATTGAGGAAATTCTGACCAAATTCACGGAATTAACCCAAGGAAAATTTAAAAAGCACCACATTTCATACAGAATGTAAAGCACCATCTGTGCAAGTTCCTGTCAAATAAGTTTCAGCTGTATAAAGCAGATTAAAAGCCTAATATCCAAGATCTCCATAAACGTTAACGGGATAGATAGCAAAAACTCATATAAGCCTCTCCTTACACCCCAAAGAATTAACATTAATCTTTCCCAACCCTGTATTTATTTGGAGACCTAGACCTATTATGGAGAAGGATGCTCCAGTGTCCACTCACCCAGTAAAATG
>NW_017728997.1:31493833-31495572 GCF_001723915.1 Gavialis gangeticus | reverse complement strand
CTTCCGACCCTTAATCTATGAAACTATGAATCTATGAAACTGTTGCATCAAACAAGTTACATATTGATTGACTCCATTCTATTATTGTTGAAATCATTTACATTTTCCAGAAATATTTAATTTAAAGCTTCCTACTTCTGCACAACTCCCCCACCATACCTTGTCCACGCATATGCCATTCATTTATACAGAAATGAAAGAAAACTAAAACCAGGTATCTCTGTACGTCTCTTAACCACTAAAATATCCCAAGGACTGAAATGTTTAGTTTTAGATAACTAACAATCTAGTAGGCAATGCTTATTATATAGGACCTTCCCAGTCTAGTCCAGTATCCAAGCTACAAAAGACAGCCATTTCAGATCTTGCACCTTTCTTTGAAGGAAGTTACATAATGTACAATTATGGACTAGCCCATTATAGTTTATTGTATCCTTCTATCCAATTAAATTTAAGAAACCTCAAACCAAGCAACTGAGGTCAAAGTGTCATTTTCATTTCTCTCTAGCTCAAATAAACAAAATTATATATATGTAGAAGGCTCATAATAAAACTGTACTGCTTATTCAGTTACATTATTCTGATTATTTCCTCCCTTCAGACAGTCTAGTGTTATCTGCACTGTACAGTCATAATCCCAAAGCAACATTATGATAAGGTTCAGAGATACCTTTCATAAGAAGTTGCAGAGTTTACAAAAAGCAGTAAAAAGGCAGCCTGTTGCTACTCAAAAAAAATACAAAACTATACAAGGAAGCAGTATTAGGACCTTAATAACTATCAAGTTTAGCATTGCCATTCTATACATCCACTTCCTTCCAACTATGAAATAATTAATTCTACCCCACCACCACACACTGATGCAATTCACCAACGTTAATGTTGAAATAGTAACACAGGGTGGTAGTCCAGCAGAATTCAAATCAGAAGGCTCCTCCTGCTTGAGCCAAGTGACTTTCCTGTCTCTTGCTTAAGTACACTGCTTTATTCCAGTCCCCAAGGAGAGTCACTGACCTGCTAAGGACCTTAAGAATAGAGCAAATCTTGATCCTGGAATAGATCACCATTACAAAGCAGAAGCTCTAGGTTTCACAGTGGAAGAAAGCATTCTTGCAATTCACCTGAGGTTGTACATTAATCATTCCCCCTTACCTCTTTCAGCTCCTGTGCAACAGAATTAAGGCGCTCATTTTCAGACTGGGTGTTGGCAAGGACATTCCGCAGTTGCTTGAGCTCCGTCTGCAGCTCCATCACTTTTTTCATGTAGTACTCTTCTTTGGTAGCTGACTCCTGAATCAAGGTCTCCTCTCTGCTCTCTCCATCTGCTGCTACCTTCTTGTGGTTGGTATGGGCCTGCCCAAAAGCCTAGGATGAGAAAAATGCATCTTTGAGTAATCAAACATAGATCTTGCAAGACCCTTACTGCCATTTTAATAGTTCCAAAAAGTATTCTTCTGTTTGCCAGTTGCAAAATAAACATACAAATAATCTTTTCTTGCACCAAATCACTGTGCATTATGGAAAAGATCCTCATCTTCAATGGAGCTATACTAGTTTATACCAACTAAGAATCTGACTATGTACAGAGAGGCTTTGAACTTGGAATAGAACACATGCTGGTCCATATAGATTCTCTACTGTGGGCAGGATATGGCCCCAAGGTTGCTGCTAATAACTGATTTATGATGCATAAAGCATGCATTTAGAACTTCACATGCATTTGCTTTGGTGAAGGACCA
>NW_017728997.1:31475816-31488833 GCF_001723915.1 Gavialis gangeticus | reverse complement strand
GAAGGATGCTCCAGTGTCCACTCACCCAGTAAAATGAACAGACCCCCAACCTCTACCCCATGTTAGTATGTTGCTTAAGTTCTCTAGCCAGTGGGAAGCTAATGCTGTCAGCAAGTTACAAGCAGAAAGGCAAGTAAAACCATTTCTGATTACCCACAGAACAAAACTCCTGAGCATAATTAAAGCCAACTGCTTAACAAATTAACCAAGAAATTCTTGACTATCCACAACCAGTTTGCTTTTAATCTTTTGGAAATAGATGCCAAGCCTCTGGTTTCTTGAGGGGGGTTGTGACTGACAATCAGTCAGAGAGAGCTTTTCACCATCAAATATAATCTGGCTGATATCACAGGATATGGGAATTGCCTGCTGTGGCAGGAAGCTCCTGCTGCCTCACCTAGTCTCCTGGGATGCCACACTTTCTGGACATATGTTCTCAGAAGGATTTACTCCTGGAAACTCCTGTCACACAAGGTTAGCCCCCATACCCTTGCAAGGGCAGTAACAAGATTACTAGTTCTTTATGGTAGGTAATTCTTCATGCAAATTCCTGTATAGCCTTGCTTCCACATCACAAGCCTCAAATATACTATCAGCAGCTCACTTAATGTTTCAGGCACAAGGTACAGTGTTCAGTCAACAGCAACATCCAAGAGGGCTAAACGCAGAACTGCCCCTTTACTTGACAGCCAGACAAGCAGCAGCTATCTTAGCAGCTGCATGGCATGCACTATCTTCAGATGCAGAGGAAGGGCAGACCGAAGTGCTCTAGATCAGAATACAAGGAGATCACGGGGAAAGGGACTTAACGGTGGGCGTCTACTACAGACCACCCAACCAGGGGGAAGAGCTGGACCGAGAATTCTCGGGTCAGATAACGGAGGCAGTTAAGTCAAGAGATGCGGTCATCATGGGTGATCAAAACTACCCGTACATATTCTGGGAGAAGCAGTCAGCCAGATCTGACCACTCACATAGGTTTCTTGCTGGGCTACAAGACCTCCACCTAACCCAGGAGGTGCACAGTCTCACCATGGGGAATGCCCTGCTGGGGGGACTCTAGGTCCTCGACCACCTGGGCGATAGCAATCATTACCTGCTGGAATTCGCCATCCAGCACAGGGTGTCAAGGGCCTGCAGCAAGGCAGTAGCCCTTGACTTCAGGAGGGATGACTTCAACGAGTTGAGGAGATTGGTAGGAGAGGCATTGCGGTTCCAGAGAGTAGTGGAACTAGGGGTCCAAGATGAGTGGTCGTTCCTTAAGGAGACAATCCTCCAAGCCCAAGAGGTGACAGTCCCAACACGAGTCAAAGGGGGCAAGAGTGCTCAAAAGCCCCCTTGGCTCACCAAAGGCATTCAGGAATGTCTGAAAGCCAAAAAGGAAGCATACATCCAGTGGAGGGGGGGGGGTGCTATCATTAAAGAGGATTATACCTCCATAGCAAGAGTATGTAGGGAGGCAGTTAGGAAGGCTAAGGCAGAGATGGAACTAGGACTAGCAACAAGGATCAAGAACAAAAAGTCCTTTTTTAAATACATAGGGAGTAAAAAGAAGGCACCAGGCAGCGTGGGGCCCCTGCAAGATGCACTTGGCAATCTGGTGGTTGCACCAGATGAAAAAGCAGACCTTTTTAACAAATTCTTTGCCTTCATTTTTCTGAGCAGGGATTGGGACTTCTCCCCCACCGGGATACAGATGGACTCAGGAGTGATTCTGCCAGGCCTAGGGTCAGGGAGGACTGAGTTAGGGAACTTTTGGAGCAGCTGGACATGTTCAAATCAGCAGGTCCAGATGTTCTCCATCCCAGGGTGCTGAGGGAATTGGCAGGGGTCATTGCAGGGCCCCTGGCATGGCTTTATGAGCACTCATGGTGCTCTGGCCAGGTGCCAGTAGAATGTGGTTCCCATTTTCAAAAAAGGGAGGAGGGAGGACCCAGGCAACTATACGCCCGTTAGTCTTACTTCGGTCCTGGGGAAGCTCTTTGAGAAGATTATCAAGGAGCACATCTGTGAAGCGCCAGCAGCGGGGATGATGCTCAGGGGCAACCAGCATGGGTTCATTAAGGGCAGGTCCTGTCAGACCAACCTGATAGCTTTCTACAGTCAGGTCGCAAAAGCCTTGGACGCAGGTGTCATGGTGGATGTAGTCTTTCTGGACTTCAGGAAGGCCTTTGACACCATCTCCCACCCTGTTCTCATTAAAAAGCTAGGTGACTGTAGCATTGATGCCTACATAGTCAGATGGATCATAAATTGGCTAGGGGGCTGCACCCAGAGAGTGGTGGTGGATGGGTCATATTCAACCTGGAGGGAAGTAGGCAGTGAAGTCCCTCAGGGCCCAGTCCTTGGGCCCGCACTGTTCAATTTCTTTATCAGCGACTTGGATGAGGGGGTGAAAAGCACCCTGTTTAAATTTGCTGATGACACCAAGATTTGGGGCAAGGTGGGCATGCTAGAAGGGAGGGACAGGATACAACTGGACTTGGACTGGTTACAGGGGTGGGCAAATGTGAATAGGATGGGATTCAATACTGACAAAATACTTCCTGCCCAAGTGCAGGATACTGCACTTGGGCAGGAAGAACCAATAGCATACCTATAGACTGGGGAACTCCCTTGAAAGCACAGTGGCAGAAAGAGATCTTGGAGTCATTATTGATTCCAAAATGAACATGAGCTGCCAATGTGAGGATGCGGTCAGCAAGGCCAACCACACCTTGTCATGTATCCACAGATGCATCATGAGCAGGTCCAAGGAGGTGATTTTCCCCCTCTATGCGACACTTGTCAGGCCGCAGTTGGAGTACTGTGTCCAGTTCTGGGTGATGCACTTCAGGAGGGATGTGGACAACATGGAGAGGGTCCAGAGGAGGGTCACTCGCATGGTCAGGGGGCAGCAGGGCAGGCCCTATGAGGAGAGGCTACGGGACCTGAACCTGTTCAGTCTTCACAAGAGAAGGCTGAGAGGGATCTAGTGGCCATCTGTAAACTTACCGGCGGGGGGGGGGGAAATCAGAGGGGAATGAGTGAGACCCTGTTCCTCCGAGTGCCTCCCGGAGTACCAAGGAACAACAGCCACAAGTTGATTGAGAATAGGTTCAGGCTAGACATCAGGAGGCTCTACTTCAGTCAGGGCGGCCAGGACGTGGAACCAGCTTCCAAGGGAAGTGCTGCTTGCTCCTACCTTACGGGTCTTTAAAAGGAGGCTTGATAACTACTTAGCTGGGGTCATCTGAGCTTAGTAGGGGTCATATGAGCCCAGTATTCATTCCTGCCTAGGGCAGGGGGTTGGACTAGATGATATAATCAGGTCCCCTCCAACCCTACATCTATGAATCTATGTGCTTCTTTAGCAGCAAAGACAACTGTTTTCCCTGCTTAACACACATCCCAATTTGGGGGGGGGGGGGCAATATTAGACAAAAAGGTGTGTGTTTTGTGTGAGAAAATATGGTAGTTCTGACATGCATAATTACACTATAAACATTTTTCCTTTTCATCAGTCTTTAATTTGCCATTAAATTGTAGTGAATTCCCTCCTCCTCCTCAATGTGATGAGACTAAGGATTTCTGACCTCTGTGTTAAGTGATTCTGGACCACTAGTTTATAATTCTTCCATATACCCTCTTTTTCACTGCCTTTTTAGGAAAACCATTAAGAATATTTTCACATAGGAGTTCTTCCTTTCCCCAGGCCACTGTCCATGCACTGTTGTGAATCTCCTCTCAATTCTACAAATTACAAATGGTCAATAATGGAGTAAGAAGAGCTGCAGGTTGCAGAATTGTGACTCGGCTCAATTGCTATTAAAATCCTCCACTACAAGGTAATGCACATTGATACAGTCCTATGCAAAGCTCCACTGATGTCAATGGGGACTTATGTACAATTATCATATTGCAGCACGAGGACCTAAAGACAAACAGGTTCCACCATTCAACACTTGTTGGTGTTCTGTATACAAGTTACTAGTTTCAGTTTAGCTTTTAATAACTAGATAACCTCCTGTTGACAATTCCAGCAGGAATGAAAGCTGGACCTACCTCTCCCACCTCTCACAGGTGGTCTACAGTGAATAAGGTTAAAGCAAGGTAGAGCATTGTGAGTAAACACATCAGACTATATTAAGAAACTCCAATAAGAAACCCATCAGGCCTGGTATTTTTCACTAATAATAAATATTTAGTTTTAATGGGTATTCTATTTTCTTAAGATGTCACAGCTACGGTTTTTTGTAGGATATAATCATGCCTTCCTTCATTTACTTAACAAGAATCCCACACATTCATGTTACAAGTATTTACATAATTGTAACAGACTACATAGTATAGGAAATTTAATTTTCACTAAATTGTCCATAATTACAGGGCCAATGTAATTACCATCTATGGCTACAGTCCAGATCTGTTTTAAATCAAGCTATTATGAGAAAAATTGAGCTTTTAGTGACACAGACCTTTATGCATTGTAAGAAGCAACAAGTCTCACAGTCTTTCATTTTCTTTATTACTGAGATACCAAACAAAAAACAGCACAAAAATGTGGGAGATAAACCTATGCAACATTCTCTTCTCTTACTCTTCTACTAAATCCTTCACTCTCACCCATGAAAAATTACCAGATTTTCTGACTATAAACACAGATTTCATTGCTGAAAAAGGAGGTCCAAAATTAAAGATTAATCTTATCCATGAAGTCATGTAACAAAATTATTTTGGTTACACAGACCACCTTAATTCTAGCATTTACTGAGTGATTCAATCTGAAACGTCATTGTTTTTCTTTAAGCCATTTTTTTGCCCAATGTATGTTTACACATGCAGACATACAGCAGAGTGAGTGTTAGTGTGAGTGTGTGTTTAGCAAGCTACTATAAAAAGCATTTACATCTTGCAAGTGGTAACTGTGGCAATACTGAAATATACTAACATTAAAAAAGGACTACAGCCCTTCAGCATCCCACCAGGCTAGTCATCTTTTCCCAAGGTGAAATCAAAATGATACTGATTACTCAAGGATGCAGGTAGCCTTTTCCTAATTAACCTGCAACACAGCATCATGAACAAGGCATTTTGCATGACATCACAGTGCTATTTAGCTGTCTGTTAAATGATGTTGTTTTAGGTCTGCATGTATTTCTAAGAGGCTCGCCACCCCTCCCCCCTCAGCCTCCACTGTTTTAAACAATATTTGCTTATGAAACTGTGGCTGTATATAACTACATATATCACGTTTCTCCTGATGGTAAGCTTCCTGAAAGTTTCCAATCTACATCCTTGAAAACAGTGATGTATACAACTATCATGTAGTTGACTGTTAATGAGTCTGTCTCCAACTACACTCTGGGAGAACACCACGCTACTAATAATTAATGTGATAGGTGTTCACAGTCATGGTGGAACACTCAAAATCTGGTAGAACGTATGTACTGATTTATTAATTTATTAAGGTAGGAATTATTCAGTATTAAAGCACAGCACTTCAAAGGATGAAACAAAGAAGAGAACCAAGAACTTTTTTTGTTCTTCAGTGAAGTCACTAAGAAGAATACCTGAATGGAGGCAGTTAAGTCAAGGGTGATGGGTGATGAAGAATACCTGAACCAAATCCAAAACAATACAGAAAGCGACCTATTAAAATACCATGCTCTTGCCATAAATACACACCTTTTTTCTTCACCGACTGCCTTTCTTGCATGCATACCAGCCTCTGGCTCCTTTATTATTCATTCCATCCAGGAAGAGCACACACCAACTGCAGGTGCTTCCTCAGCCTGACAAAGGGTATGTATACTCAAAAGCTTGCGAAGAAGAATTTTTCCAACTATTTGAGTTGGTCTAATAAAAGATATCAGATTTACCCAAAGAACCATATCCATCCTTTTTCCCCTAATATTCAGCTACTAGATCTTGGGGTGCACGCTGAAAGAGGAAATATAGTCAAAACATTGCCGTGTGTGATTTTAAATTGCCACAACATTTAAAGCCTGCAGGTCTGTGAACGGGGGCTACCCCCTCTCCAGCCCCAGTCCACAGACCTGCAGGCTTTAAATGTCATGGCAATTTAAAAGCACACATGGCAATTTAAGTGGGGGCCAGCCCCATTTCCTCATGCCCCTGGCTTTAACACATCCTGTGTGCAGCCAATCTAGGCTCCACATGAGGCAATTAAAAGCCATGGGGCTGCCTGCCTATGGACAGCCTGCCCCTTTTCCAGGCAGAGGACTGGACAGGCTGTCAAGTAATAGGCTCCCCTAAGGGGAGGGAGTGGCCAGGAAGCAGTACTGAAGGCTAAGTACAGACAATCAAAAAGCTCAAAGCTGAATTGATTGAATCTTCACAGGTCAGTTTAAGTTGCATAGACTGAACCAATAATCAAGTGAACAGAAATTCACTTTTGATTCTGATAATGCAGTCACATGCCTGCAATGGCTCAGGCCAGAACCTGGGGAGCACTAGAGCATGCCTCCTTGACAAACAGACAACTTAGGCCAAGGCTAGTCCACCCACCATGTGAGGGGATTTGCAGAGGAGGTACAAAGCATGATAGGATTCTGGGGGACTGTCAGTTAACTTGAATTGGGAAGGGATTTGGGATACAAGTTCAATAAACTGATTTAACCTAAATCAGTTAAGTCTGATACTGCATCCATCCAGGTTAATCTTAAACCAGTTTTGGCCATTTTGAAAGCACTTTGACATGGTGTACTGAACTTCTCTTGTGCTACAGATCTGAACTGGTTTCTGATCACTTATACTGGTTTACGTGTAATTTCTCTCCCTAGCCCTAGTGGCCCCAGATAGAGACCTCTCCTGTGTATTCTCCAGCCAGGGGGCTGGAATGCATGTACACTCTAGTTCTTGGGCTATTTTTCTACCAGTATGAATTTCAGAGAAATTTCCATGTAGAAGTGAATGCCTATCTGTGGCATTTGTCACTGGTTTCTTACAGCATGCATATACAAATGCAGAAGAAAACACAACAACGTGCACACAGTGCAGGATCAACCTAGGTCATGCTTGAAAGGCAGAAGCGCATTCTGATGGCCAATCCAAGAAGCGGAATGCACATACACAGGCAAATCAGATGCGAAAGCCAGAAGACAGGTTGTTGAACAGACTTATGAAAAACAGACGCAGTGAAGAAAGAGGTCACAGAAAACTGACAATGTTACAAGAGGACAGAACCTTCAGTTCATTTTACAACAGCACAATTAGAGCAGGGGTGAGCAATTATATGGGCCTGAGGGCCAAGTGTGGAGTTTTGATGAGGTGTTGCAGGCTGAGTCAGCACCAGCCCCATGTCATACCACTCCAGGTGAACAGATTCAGCCAGGCTCCTGTGTCAGTGTGCAGGGCTCTAGCTCCAGGTCCCAGGAACGTGGCTGGGAGCTGAAGCTGGAGCCCCAGCACTGACAGGAGCTGCCTGGCTGAAGCTGCTCGCCCACCCACCTGGAATGGCATGGCAAAACACGGTGCAGTGGGGGGAGAAGCAGCTTTGAGCGGGCTGTTTCTGGTGTGGCTGCAGCCGTCAGGTGCTGCTCTGCCCCTCTCCACCCCCCCACAGCAGCTCCTCCTCCCACTCCTGCTGCCCCATGCTACATCACACCCAGCAGGCGCAGGAGGTCTGGTTCCAGAGCCTAGCTGCCTTCCACAAGGCGGCGGCCATGAACTGAACTTGGAGCCACATGCACTACAGTAGGAGCCACTCGGCTGAAACTGCTTGCTCAGTGTGGCATGGTGCAGTGTGGAAGGGGCAAGATCAGAAGTAGGAGTCACCACTAGAGGTGTGAGGCACAGAGCAGCACCCAGCTACAGCTGCGCTGGGAACAACCCTGCCCAAAGCTGTGCACAGGCCAGGGCCTGAGCTGGCAGGCCCTGGCAACTGCTTGGTATAGACTTCCCTGGAGTCAGTGGGCAAAGCATGGCCCCACATGGAACACTGCAGGAACAGCCATGGGCCAGGTCCAGTCATCTGGCAAGCCAAATCTGGCCCGCAAGCTGCATTTCACCCATCCCTGACTTAAAGGGGGAGCTGGATCCCTGATACCATTAACACACCATTTACAAAAGAAAAACCCCCAAGTCCTCTTAAATAAAACGCTTTGTTGGAAATTACCAAGCAAAAATCTGAAACATAAGCACTGTCAGAAGACCAGGAAAAATGAAAACTGTTTTTTTATTTATTATTATTATTATTATTAATAATAAAGAGACAGGACAAACAGGACAGACAGTTTGGGGTAGTAAACAGCAGGACATCTCGAATGCAGAAGCATAGTGCCAAAGTACAAAGATAGAGTATGCATCACCCTTATAGCATACACCAATTAGACACAATTAGACATATAAAAAGGTGATGTCTGCTCACGCTCTTCATTACAGCCAAAAAACCTTAAAAATTAGCTTAATGGGAGATTAAAGGCCAAGTCTCTTCATACGGGAATTCCACATAACTGTTGGTTATGCTTTGTACAATTATTTCAGGTTTCTCAGCCTGAGGAATGCTTTTGTGTCCAATAATTTCTCAGACAAACACTGATCCTTTTGCGTTTTTCAATTACCAGGTTAACAACCACCTTAAAAAACACACACATGCTACATCATTAGAGAACATTATAGACAGATTTTTTTTTAAATGCCATCTTACTTAAAAATTGTACAATGGCATTACTGATTTGCACACAAACTAGGGAGGTTATCCAAATATATTTGCAAATAAAGGATAGGTAGATTTTTTTTTGTTTTGGTTTTTTTTTTGTTTTGTTATTCATGCACACAAATACAGTACTTGTTCATGCAAATTAAGGTAAGTATATCATTCTGAAAACCTCCTAACAAAGTCCAGAAAGAAACATCATGGATGAGGGAGATTTTTAAGTAAGGATATCAAAGCATATTTTGACCACTATGTGGTTACAAAGTTCTGACTGCCTCCTAGCAGCTTGTTTCAATAAGACTCTTCAGCTAGCAATTTAGAGCCTAATTAAGAACACACTAGGTATCAGTGTGATTTTGTGAGCTATCCTGTAAAGAAACATAACTGTAAATTGCGCACAGGTAAATGCAAAAAGAAACCGAGAAACACTGGAGGTGACAATATCTGTATTTAGCTGTTTTCTCAAATAAAATATATTAGTAATGAGCAGATTTGGTACTTGCCAATTTAAGAAACACCAAAACAAGCTGCTTCTTAGGTAAGACTTGCAAAGGGCAAATTACTGTTTTGAGATTTAATCAATTAGAGAAAGAGAGATAAGAGCAAGCAACAGACTGAGCATAATAGCAGAAACTTGTGTATATACCTGCCGTTATGCAGTGAGGTAATAAGTGAGAAAATCTGCCATCTGGGTCAAGATTTTTCACAACAAAGGACTTGAGTACCTTACAAATACAGGCTTCTATGGAGGTCCTGCAGAAAGACAGGAGTCCGACTGGAGTCTTACTTACTAGACGTGTCTAGACGTATCTAAAGAAACCACAATCTTAATCATAGAATGTGAAGTAGTTCTGCTTAACCCTAGGGGCCAGACAATTTAAGGTTATATTTCAGGGTCCCTAGCACTGAATGGGTCAACTTATTCTCATGAGATGTTGCCTCAAAGTGGTTCAAAGTCATACAAAACAGTCAGGAGATTTTTGCTATCCTCAGTGTGCAGGGGAGCATAGCACATGTTGAGAGGGGTGTACGTGTTGGGGGGATGAAATTGCTTGGCAGGCTGAATCCAGGCCGTGGGCCATATTTTGTCCGCCCCTGCCATAGAAGGTGGCTGAAGCAAAGCCAGGTTCAAAAAGGGACTCAAATTCCTGGACAATGGATCTATTTATGTTTGGAGAGGTTTCCTCTGGCATCTCTAACACAATAAATAGTGGATACCAGGGAGGTATCAAATAGGGGATAGACTACTCTAGAGATATAAAATTCAACACTCTCTCTGTATAGCAACCATTTCTGCTGTCAGACAGAATACTGGGCTAAAGGGGCCATTGGTCTGACCCAATATGGCACTTATGTTGTGATACAGTGAGGCAGAAATGTTCGTTGTGGATTAAAGGCTTTGACAGGAGCTTTTCAAAACGAAAAACAAAGAATTAAAAGTTCTTGAAAAAAAGTAAAAGTGAGGTAGTTAGTCTAAAGCCAGGAGGAAAGCAGGGATGGGCAAGGTGGCACCTAAGACTAACTGGGTTAGTCTAACCAGCTAGTCTGGAAAAGGTGCTCACAGACATGGAAAAAAAAAAAGTGTACTTTACAAGAAGCAGCAGTGCGTTACCTTTGACATGGCTCCCCAGCATCTGTAAAGACCTAACGCTTCAGCAGGGCTTTTTGGCACTTCAGCTAAAGCTGATTCAATCAGCTATTAGATGAAAGCACCAAAAAAGTCCCACTAAAGTACCGGATCTATACAAATGCTGGGAAAACTGGGTTCAACTAACATGCCGGATTTAAAGTAAATCATCTTCTCTACATCTGCAAGCAGTCTGAGGTGCTACCCTACCTGCTTGGCGATGTTTGCCAAGCATTTAATGCTGGTGAAGAGACAGGAATCCTTGAAAATAGGAAAGAAAGGCCCAGCTCAGCTGTGGGAGTGAAGAGGAAGTCAAATATATTCAATCTTGTAACTCATCATGACTTGAAAGAGTCAGCGCTGATGGGGGCTGTGCTTAATATTTTACTCAGATGGACTGCACTAACCCATCCTTGCAGTAGCTTCCCATCACCAGGGAAGCAGTTCTCTATGGGCACATGACCAGACAACAAGGAACCCAGACAGCTCACTTCAACCAGTTCATATCCTGCTTCAGACGTGCACTGTGGAAAGCCAGGAACCTGCTCATACAGACATTCGGACCCCAGAGTCAAGGACTGTATTAAAATGGGACTAAATAAAATGTACTGGTACTACAGGAAGACAGAAGACAATGACAGGAAAGAAATGGTAGACCTCATCTGGCAGACTTTTTCAGGAGCAGACCCCCTGAGAAGGGCAGTGGGTGGGGGTACAGGTATGGAGATGAGCGTGTGGACATGTGGTTACGCTGTGCAAACTGTAACAGGTTTTTAGTGTGTTCTGACCTGCCAAGTGAACCACAGAGCCACTTGGCGGAGTGAAGATACATATACCTTCACCTCCAGACCTGGTGCCAGTTTCCTGTGGAAGGGACACCTGCCTGGTTTTTTGTTCTGTTTTTTCACAGGACACACAACGGTTTACATCACCGAAAACAATGGCAATGGTGGCAAGTAGTTACGAAGTGGAAAGTAAAATGAAGAGCAGAAAAGAAAATCTAGAGACAGATGCACTGTGGACAAAGGAGAAGCAGAGAAGAAAGACAACGAAGCAACAGTGGAACCAGCAACAATGACAGAGGCAACAGCAAAGAAGGTGACAGGGAAAGAAACAAGGCCAGAGGGAAGACAGGAGCAGAGAAGAACAGGAGATAGAGTGGGAACAGAAGGAGAAGAAGAAGGAGAAGGTGAAGGTATGTTGGATGAGAGGCAGAAAACAGCAGCAGCACAGTGGAATGCCGGCCTGCCCAGCAGCAGTGGCAGAAGAGGACGACACAGAAGATGCACTGAGAGATGTACGGGAGGATCAAAGTCTGTGGATAAAAGCAATAATCAACCAGAGATGGGATCATCAATGACCAGATACAAGTTCACAGAAAAGGTACTGTTTGAGATATTGGAGGTGCAGGTGGAACATCTCACCAGCCTTATTTCTTTCCAAAACAGAAGGACTTGGGAGTTTACTTTTTACTGGGACAGTGAAGGAAATGAAATTTTTTGGAAGAAAATGCAGAGGAATGTGGGAGGAATATAACAGGGATAAAGTTTATAGCAGGGGAAACGCAAAGGAATGAGTAATTATAGTAAGTATGTATATGGATTTATTTAGAGGTGCACCAATACATTGGTCTGATACTGGATCAGCACCAATATAAAGAAAATTGACTATATTGGAAATCAGCTTTTTTTGCTCGATGCGGCCAATAAGTACCCCATGCAAGCGTGCAGCCCACACAGGCGGTGAGAAGACCACACAGGCAGTGAGCAGCATAGCTGGTAAGTCTGTTATGAGAGAGGGGAAGGGCAGGGGCAGATCAAGGCCCCAGCAATGAGTGGGGGAGTGGGGCTGCAGATGCCCAGCAGGGGCGGAGTAGAGCATGAGACAGCCACAGCTTGTCTGGGGGGCACAGCTCCCATTGCTGTGTACACCCCAGGAGCTCATGGGGGCCATGCACCCACCAGATCTGCACTGGGCAAGGCAGGCTGTGCTCGGGGCGAGGCAAGCAGCAGTGCTGGGAAGGAGTTTGGGGGGGTGCTACGGCAAATTTTGGGGTGGCTGCAGCCCTCCCAGTAGCCCATGTGGGGTGTAGCACCTCCCATCTGTGATTCAGCTGGGGCCCCCACTGGGGTTTTATAATATACCATGGGCAACCAAAGCAAAGCAGCAAATGCAGTAAGGAGGAGCACCTTTCTGCACACTGTCTCATGGTAACAGATGTGAAGGGAAGGGGTACAGAACTGCACAATGCCAGGAGCCCCTAAAATGCACTAGCCGGGGGGGGGAGGGAAACATTTATTCCCCAGGTGTCCCAGAGCCTATGCAAACAATGCCAGACCCCCTGAGGAACAGTGTGAATCAGAAAAGAGACAGTAGGGGAGAAGATGAGAGTAAAGTAGAAATGGAGGATGAAACCCCACAGAAGGGAGGAAAGGAGAGAGGGGAGTATAGCACCTGTAACTGAGGCCACTCAAGAAAAAGAAAGAGAAGAAGGGGAATGGGAGAGAACCCAGACCTGGAGGTGGGGGAGGGTGAGAAAGAAGAAATCAAACAAGCAGAAGAAATGGAGGTGGAACAAGTGAAAGAGAGTCTGGATGTCAGGGAAAGGAAAGGAAGAAAACAGGGGAAGAAAATCAGGAAAAAGAAACCTGAAGATGAGGGGAATGAGTCAGATCCAGAGAATAGCTTCCCACCATGTGTTTTATAGTCATGCTCAGGCATTGGCTACATT
>NW_017728997.1:31450336-31474741 GCF_001723915.1 Gavialis gangeticus | reverse complement strand
AGTTATTATAATAAATACTTGTACTTTAACTGCATGCATGTCTCATATAAACTATTTTATACATATGCATGTTATTGGCACTTTACATTGTACGGCAATACAAGACAAAAATAAGGAATACTGGATAGTATTCATGACTGCTATTAAGCATGTTCTTGATCTACAGATCAATCACCCACATGTTAAAAGTTGATGAGTATACCATTCACCTTTAGGCAAACAGAGGATGCTATTAACTGTCCCCTTGCATAGTGACGACTGAAGCAATAAGAATCCTCCACTAAAGCAACTATTCAGTTGGTCTATTAAAAGATATCACATTTACCCAAAGAACCTTGTCCACCTATGTCCTTAGACCAACATGGCTAAACCAACACCCAACTAAAGCAATGAGGCACAGCTAAAACATGTCAGAAGGGATGATGGATGCACCAAGGTTTTACTTCAGATTGACAGTAAATAGACTGTGGAGGTTTCACAGGTTTCAGCTGATATGTGTCCGAGTGAAAAGCCCGCAAGGGAGCAAGGGGCACAGTACAAGGTATAGCATGAATAGAATATAATTACAGGGTGGGGAGATTGTCTTAAAATTCAGAGTTATCATGCATTATGGTAAATATGGTATGTAGTGAACACACCTTATATTTTCTCTCCATCTAAAGGGCAAGGTCACATAATACAAAGACCTTACCCACAGAGGCAAAAGCATCCCCACCTTAGTCAGTATAGAGTAACTAAGTATGGGCAAGCAAGGCCCCAGCCAGAGCCACTGCTTTAGAGGCAGCACAAGAATGGCAGCTGCCACTGCTACCAGCATGGTTTGTCACACCTCTACCCTTAACTACCAATATAGAGTTTAATTCATTCAGATCCTTGGGAGTTTGTTGTGTCATAACCAAGGCCTTTGGTCAACCAAACTCTCTTAACCCTCATAGAGAAGATACCGCAAGTAAAACAAGCTACTTTGAACAGGTCTGTGCAAAACTTATATCCACTGAAGATCTATATATGCAAAAATGGTGTTTTTGACAAGAAAGTTGGCAGGAGCACATCTAACTTTAATAAACAAGCATTATTACTATTATTATATACAGAGACCCCCATAAGTATCAGCTTGCCTCTGACATGGCAAATCTCTTACCAAATGCCAACAATATATTTTTCAAAATTACATGCTTTATGAACAGTCAAGATTTACTTATCTACTACAAACAAATGAGTAAAAAAGGATCATATTCACCAATTCTCAACTGTTCTTTGTCCTTTAAACCAGTGTACCAGAAATAAACCTCTTTCTCTACTCCAGATTGCTTTTCTCTCAGTCAAGTTCCTTTCGACCCACACAGTATTTGCTTTCCAGCTAAAACTTTTACGACAGTCACACACTCTCTGTATGTCACAGATTTCCAAGCAAGGTAAACCCTCGCTATGCTATATAGCTCAAATTATTTTATAGAAGCTCAACACATGTATAAAACCACATGCCTATTACAGATATTTCCTGGGATACTTTCTCTGTTTATTCCATCAATTTAGGTATAAGTCCTGCCAGTTACAAATGCCTGAAACTGGCCAGGGAATACATTAGGGTGCAGGAGCTACTGCTTGAAAATAAAAGATTCCAGCTGTAATCTTAAGATTTGTTACATGATTTGATTATTAATGTTTAAAAAGGAGCTTTTTCTCATGCAAAGAATTATTACTGTGGACCTTATATTATCATAAAATGTTACTAAAGCCAAAAACAATTTCAAAAAGGGATCAAATATTTTAATAGGCAACATCTTCATCCAAGCCAGGGAAGGGGGATCTGCATGCTGCTGCTGTGGTCTCTAGCCAAATCAGGCTCCTCACAGCTGTCTCACACTGCAGAAATGTCTTAGACTAGACATTAGAAGGCACTTTGCACTTACAGAACCACTGGAGATTGCTTTAGGTCTAATCCTCCAATTTCTCTAGGCCACTCAGGATCCTAGCCCTATTCTCCGGCGTATCTACTACTCCTCCAGCTTGGTGTTATCTGCAGACTTTTTGAGGATGCACTCTATGCCATCTTCCAGGTCACCAATTAAGATATTGAACAAAACTGACCCCAGGACTAACCCCTCAGGCACTCCACTTGATACTGGCTGCCAACTAAACATCAAGCCATTGACTATTATGCTCTAAGCCTGACGATCCAGGAGCTCTTCTATCCACCTTACAGTCCAGCCATCCAACCTATACTTCCTCAGCTTGCTTCCTTATCTTGGTAGACAGAGGTTAGACACCAGGGAGGCAAGGACAGGTGTTGTCACAGCTGTCACAGGGGAAGTGGACCCATTTCCCTCCCCCATCATGTGGGCCCTGCCTCACCACTGCCTTCCTGCCATAGTGGCAGTGAGCACAAATTTAAGATGGCTGACCAATATTTAGATTGTAGATATGGAAAACTATAAAAAGTTTATAATTTTCCATGTCTAAAAATCTAATTATTGGGGGGGGGTGTCCATCTTCAATTCCACCATTTTGGATTCAGGTCAATACTGTATACCTTGATGGAAGATTATCCTGCCTAACAAAAGGTCTGAGATGCCAGCCATCAGTGGAGACATTATATTGAACCCCACAGTTCACCATGGCAATTCCTTTGTTCTCAGCTGGAAGATATCCAGGAGACCAACACTGTTTTGCTCACAATTTCCAGACTGATTATCTGGCAGTAGGAGCTTCTTCCAGAACAGAGTACTCCAGCCCACTGCTAAAAAGGGATTAAAAAGATCTCAGTGGCATGGCACAATGGAAGCCAAAGATGCCTGGACAGTGACTCCCAGTGTAGCTTATGTTTCCATAAACCACGAGGCTTACTAATTCTGGCATGGTTATGTTTTACTAAAGTCTATTGGCAGAGGTATGGAAAATAAAAAGGCAGTGTTCACAGAAAGGTCCACATCAAGCATGCTTCCAACAGCTATACTACCACCACCTTCCCTTACTATGATGCTGTGTCTTATGGGAATTAAAATCTGGAGGGCTCATGCCCCCCATTCATCACACACCAATATCCCTAGCTGAACTCCATCTAGCATAATCTGCCTCTTGATGGAGTGGCAAGGTGACTCCCATAAGAGTTAGAGATTTATCAGATTTACAGTTTCCACATCCCCCGTAACAGCTGTGACAACTCTGTAACTTTAAAATCCACAGAGCACTGCACCCCTACAGAAGAGTCAACAACAGGAGCTGAAAGTTTATCATTGCATTCTGTCTGCTGGACCAGCTGACAGTAAAGCCAAATGCCGAAGTGCCAAATGCACTCATGGAAACCCCCACGCCAAACAGAGCCAGGAAACATGGGGCAGGTGCTTCCTGCCCAAACCCACAGGAGGGGATAGCTCTGCTGTAGTCTCATGACAACAGATGCTACAGGGGAGCTGCCTCCTTCATAGCAATTCCAATCTTTTCCATCTCTGTGTCTCAAACTTCATGTTAGCTGAAGGAATAACCTCTGGAGGGCAACTTTTCTTTGCCAAAACATGCATGCAGATCAAGGCCCTGTTTGTGATGCAAGTGTAAAACCACTTGCACTTCAAGCATGATTGTGGCTCCAGGTTTTATTTCAAAGCTGTTCTTTATTACAGCCACAGAAAGGGATGCAAAAATAAGCCAGCATCTTCCTTAGGGGGTTTTAAATGATACCATGCTGCACTCCCCCTACATGAGAGAGAAAATTCCCACTCAAACACCACAACCTTGCCTAGAGCAGCTTCCTTGCTGTTTAAGCATCAGTGTAACTTGTTGACATTATACTAATCAAGATATGTTAGTACACATCAGAAAATAAAAATTTGCACTAAAACTCACTAGGGTTTTTTTTCGTCCTTCCACTTTTTTGACATCTGAATTTAATTTAAAAATGTAATTGAGTATCAGCACCTAATTTTTTCTGCTCATCAGATTCAAGGTAAAAGATTTTCTTTCTTGAGCTTAATCAATTGCTGCAGCACATTTTCATGCAGCACTATATTCATTATGCCCCTAACAAATGGAATAGTGGAGGACAACAAATGGAAAACACATTCATTACAGTTCAAGAGAATCAAGTCAAGTCATTTGCCTGGAGATTTTCATTGTTAACAGAAAAATTATACTCCCTCTCCATAACATTCTCCCTTTTAGTTTTTGTGGCACTTCATGTAAAAATACTCACGGTTCTGCATTCCCATTAACAGATAAAGCTCTTTGGCCGGACTCATAACTAAGTCCTGAGAGTGAAACTTTACACATGCATCAGCAGCATAGGTCACTACTGCACATTTGCTGTGCTCCTTCAGGATTCTAATATAATAAAGAGCGTAGTCTGTGAGTCTGTAATGCTTTGAGTCAACTGCACATGCGGCGCTAAGAGGGTGAGCGGTGATTGGCTGCGCAGGCCTGGGCAAGGAGGCAGCGGCAGTGGATGTGGAGGCGGGGGGGGGGTAGAAGCAGGCGTGCATGCACCCAACAGCCAGCAGGGAGGTGGAGGTGGTGGGAGGGGAGGCAGGGTGAAGCCCCGCTGCTTAGGGGAGGCAGAGGCAAGTGGGAGGAGGGAGCCCCCACGCCAGTGGCTGGAGGCGGCCATGGTGGCACAGGGTGTGTTTACGTGGCCAGCCCTGAAGAGTGAGCAGGGAGGCAGAAAGGGATCTTGGAGTCATTACTGACTCCAAGATGAACATGGGCCGACAATGAGAGGTCACGGTTGGCAGGGCTAACCGGACCTTGTCGTGCATCCACAGATGCATCTCAAGCAGGGCCAAGGAGGTGATCCTCCCCCTCTGTGCGACACTGGTCAGGCCACAGCTGGAGTACTGTGTCCAGTTCTGTGCACCCCACTTCAGGAGCGATGCGGACAACATTGAGAGGGTCCAGAGGAGGGCCACCCGCATGATTCTACAATGAGAGACTGCAGGACCTGAACCTGTTCAGTCTTCACAAGAGAAGGCTGAGGGGGGATCTGGTGACAGTCTATAAACTCACTAGGGGGGACCAGAAGGGTTTGGGAGAGACCTTGTTTCCCCTAGTGCCCCCTGGCATATCAAGGAATAAAGGCCACAAGTTGTTGGAGAGTAGGTTTAGATTAGACATCCATAAGAACTACTTCACAGTTAGGGCAGCTAGGATCTGGAACCAACTTCCAAGGGAAGTGGTGCTGGCTCCTAACCTGGGGGTCTTTAAGAGAAGGCTTGATGCCTACCTAGCTGGGATCATTTGAGCCCAGTTTTTTCTCCTGCCCAGACAGGGGGGTCGGACTTGAAGATCTACAAGGTCCCTTCCGACCCTACTTCTATGATTAACTGCGTTTCCAAAAAATATTTTTTTCCCTGATTTACATGACTTTGTGTAGTGTACATAGAGGTGATAGTAAAACACTTTAAAATGACGTTTTAACTCTTGTATATTGTGGGAGGGTGGGTATAGGTTTGTGAGTATGTGGGAGAGGGTGTGCGTGTGAGGGGGGGTTCGTGGCAGGGGTAGGTAGGTGTAGATGTGTATGTGGAGGGGGGGGGGCAATGGGTTTTGTGGGAGGCCAGATTTGCTGCGGCAGGTGTTTAGTTCTGCCACTGGCTTCCCCTGGGTCCTACTGCCCCTGGCTCCTATCATCTTTGACAGAGACAGTGGCAGAAATATTCATTTTCTAAATTTATTTAGGGGTCCCGTGGGACGGACAGAATGGCCTGGTGGGCCAGATTCAGCCCATGCACTGTATTTTGCATGCCCCTGCTTTAGGGTTACCAAATGAGATCCTGGACTTTGACTGAAAGCTTATAGGGAAACCTAAAATATCTTTAGGTAATTTGGTTTGACTGCTTTTTAGACTGGCATGTTCTTGATCCCTAGAGGTTTGTGCAACATGGGCATCTGTCTGCTACAAAACTCCACTGAGACCATCAATTTATTTCAGACAGACTGCTACGTAGTCATTTTTTGGTTGCAAGTACTTTTTATCACTATTGACTGAAGGTAAAAAAAAAGTCTATATTGCATTAATTTCACAAGTCAGGCTGTCCTCTATTGGTACTACTATAATTGGAGGCAATTGCCTTTCCAATAGTGGCATACAGACAAAACACACTGCAGACAGCTTGAATTAAATGGCTGATTTATTCTCTACCAATTTGTTAACATTCGTTTGAGAAGTCACTATGCAAAACAGACTCATTAGTGTTAGTGCACAGAAACAATAGGCCTACTTTTAAAGTGCTAAGCTAAAATCCACTCCAAATATGTTAACCACTTTTGGATTCAGGGAATTCTCCTTGTATAAATGAAACCTTTAAACTAACAGGGATTTGTCAGTTAAAATATTTGGAAAGCCTTCCCCAATTACTTGCTCCACATGGAACAGTAGGCAGAGTGTTAAAGGCAAATCATAAGACCACCACTGTGAGCACTTCGGCAGCTAGGAGCCTTAATCACAAATGCAATTCCAGACGGCACGTGACCTGACTTGTACCACAAACAGATTTGCCTGCAAATGGGTCAGGCTGTCATGCATAATTCATAGGAGCTTCCACATGATTTAAGATTAAACCAGACACTGCTGGCACAGTAATACTGTTCCATTATAAAGCATAAGATCAAGAGTTGATCACCCTGACTAGTTATAATACTGTACATCTTTGCTCTTACCCATGACAAAGATACGGAAAAATAATATATATCCGATGCCTTCAGTCTATAATGTTATGCTAAACAGAATGGTTAGTAATAAAACTCACTTTTAGCAAAGGTTTCTAGGTTTGCATACAAGGTATTAAGAGCTTGTCTCCCAAATTCAAAATAAAAATGCATTTCAGGTGGTGAAACCTTATGACAGATTTTTAGCCCTTCATTTCATCCTCCCTAACAATCCACTTCACCACCACAGTGGGCACATCTACACGCTCATTAATGTGCCTTAGATACCGCACATTTAATTTACTACTTCCTTAATAAAGTACTAACTAAATGTGCAGTACTCAAGTTACTGCGCAGCAGTACTGGCACATGGCTATTTAGTGATGCTTAGGCTACCAGCATGGTTTTTGCTGTGACAAGCTACTGTGCAGTGTTATTAGGCTAGCGCGCAGTAAGTGTAAATGCATCCAGTTTGTATCAAACTACAGACCCATGATGCACATATAAGGAATGTGCCCAAGTAAGGGCTTCCATATACACCTCACATTTCTGCTGCTACCTCAACAATGACCTGTGAATTAAGAGATTTACATAATTCATACCCCATGCTTAACACTTTTACACTTCTCATACACTGATTCCTCAGCTCTCAAAGGTGTGTAAATACTACAGCCTTCATTTTGCATGAGGAAACCATATGCATTGAAAGGCTGAAGTGACTAATCTAAGATTATACAATGAGTCAGCATGATCTGGGTTCAGCAGGGCAGACCCTACAAGGAGAACCTATGGGACCTGAACCTGTTCAGCCTTCACAAGAGAAGACAGAGGGGACCTGGTAGCTGTCTATAAGCTTACCAGGGGAGACCAGCGGGGAATGGGAGAGACCCTGTTTACCTGAGCACCTCCCGGAATAACAAGGAATAATAGCCATAAGTTGTTTGAGAGTAGGTTCAGGCTGGACATTAGAAGGCACTCCTTCACAGTCAGGGTGGCTAGGATCTGGAACCAACTTTTAAGGGAAGTGGTGCTAGCTCCTACCTTGGGGGTCTTTAAGAGGAGGCTTGATAATTACCTAGCTGGGGTCATACGAGCCCAGTATTCTCTCCTGCCCAGGGCAGGGGGTTGGATTTGATGATCTACTTGGGTCCCTTCCGACCCTACATCTATGAATTAATGCGAGAGCAGAAATAAATCCCAGAACTTCACAGCTTCCTGGACAGGGGACTAGTTACCTTACTTTGCTGCCTCTCTATTAGCTAAAATGTCCATTTCAGGAGTCCTTATTCACAGCTCTTCCATTTGTAGAAATAATATTAAATTATTCACATTACAGTAGTACCCAATGTCATAGTCAGAGCCTGTCACCACATTGCTGAACACTGTATATCACACAAGAAATAAGTTTCTGCTCCCTCCAGACAACTTATGGTTTCACGGTCCTGAAGGTACATGGAGTGAAGTTTTAAATGAAAATCATGAACTTCTTAGGGGAAAAAAATTTTAAAAACTGAGGGAAAATTTGTATGACCATATCATTTTTGACCTCGCTCCTACCCCTATACATCCACAGTTTGCTGTTAGGGAAGTTACAAACAGAAAAATGATTAAATACTTTAAGAAGGAGGAATAATTTCTAGCTCAGCCCACTGTTACATCTAAAAATTGCCTTTAAAATTACTTGCATATTGCAATCCGACCAATTAAAACAAACCCTGGACCAAAAGATCCACTCCTGTGAATAAAAATACTCATGAGCAACAGCAATTGGACAATCCTACATACACAAATGACCTTCTGTGCCAGGGATTTTATTCATATTCTTTCCTATTAAATATAGCACTCAGCAATCCAAAGTTGAAACCAAGCCAATAGTGAGACACCCTTATTTTCATTAGCTTGAGAAAGAGAAGCATCATAGAAAGTAATTAGCTTTGGCTCCGATAATTTCTCTATGCATTACTACCTGGCATAGTTCAATACCATTTTTAATTTTTCCCCTTAATCTTACTTGCCCCTAAGGTCTTGTTACAGCATGCTGAAGTGCACAACATCAGGCTCATCTAGAGAAGATGGATATAGTAGCTATAGAGGTCAAAAGCCTTGTTGACAGTATGACTGACTACTTTTATCTAAAGACTACGCAGAATATTTTAGAATCTAATCCAAGATCCAAAGCATGTCCAAATATGTCTGTTGGTAAGCAGGTGTCGCAAAGATCCTCTCATGCTATTAAATCTGGTTTTCTGTACTCCTTCCATTCTTCCAAGCTGGTCAGAACTTCACATTGCAGGAGACCTGCTAGTTTCACTGGCATTGTCTATACAATGTAGAGCTCATTTCCCCAGGAGGGTAAAGGAAAAAAGGTTCCTTCTAAAAACCAGAGTTCACAGAAAGTTTAGGTACTATTAAATATAACATTTACTTTACACTGTTTTCTTGTAGTCACAGTCAGGTGTGCTAAATATTCAATTCTTACATGACTAGGGCTCAAGAGACTGTGACAGATCCCTCATGCAACCTCTGTCCTGTCATTTAGTCCCATCATGCCTTGGTTTCCCCATTTTAGTGTGAATAATAGTACTACTTTGTCTCACAAAAGTGCTGCTCAGATCTTACAGTGGCAATGGCAATAAGCAACTGCACAGACAAAAGACTTTACTAAAACCTAAATAAAACCAGTAAGTTTGTTTCATACTTTACCTGCTGACCACTATCCTCTCAAGAAACAGATCAGATCAGTTCTAAAGTATCAGTCAAATAAATAAAAGACAGTCCAAGGAGAGATGACTAAAACAAATATAAAAGAATAACTACAATGCCAGTGGCATTGCAGGCATCCAAACCCTTCTGTAGTAGGGTTCACCTATCTAGCTTTGCTATGAGGTGTATGAATTAAGAGCAGTTTAGAAGGGATGCTTTTACTTGTGGATTTAGTGTTTAAGAAAACATATATAACTTATACAAATAAATCTGACAGAGATTAACTGGCACAAAACAAACACTATAGCATCGGTGGTTCAATATTTAACCCCTACAGAAAGAAATTCTTATGTAAAATTACAAACAAATCACCCCTCTTTGACATCTGTTTCAAAACTGCAATTCAAGAAAATAAGTAGAAACACAACAAATACTCCCTGGGACCTGTGTCTATTGTCTGATTTTCAATCTTCCCATCTGACATTTGATTTATCATACAGGGACCAAAATTCTTGTTCCTCTTTGACAGTCTGTCACTGCAGACAAGAAGTGAAACACAAATATGTTGACACAACTGAAAACCTAATATAGCACTGATGTTTGTCAGCTCTTTTCCCAAATAAAATTTCACCAGTTTTTAGATGTGACGAACAGTGATTTTAAATCGATATATTTTATAAGAATGGTTGAAAAATGTAGTGAAAAACAGGGTTAACCTGGTGCCATGAACGTTCCTAGCAGCAAACCATGCAGCCATTGTCCTGCTGTGAAGGCCCTGGAGTCAGAAACCCCATCACAGCAAGCTCTAATTAAACTGTCTGTTGGAAGTGTGAGATGGGGCATCACTAACAGCCCATGGACTGTGTGCATTCAAGTGCACACATAAAGTACTTTGGGGCTCATGGTAGGGGTGATATCTTTTATTAGACCAACTATATACAGTACTTTTGCTTTGACCTGTTCCTGGACTTTACCAAAAATGACTGCATTCATATTCGTCATGCTTGTGTCTTTCAAGTACTTTATACATTTGCTTATGAATCTTCAGCAACTGCATTAATTCATTCAAGAAGATGGATCTACCCCCTCCTTATTTCTTCTGACTGAACATCCAGCAACATGTGGTGTTGAAAATGTCAAGCAACAAGGGGCAGTCTTTAATAAATGCCACATTGCCCTTTTCTCTGAAGTGAAAGGCCAATGCATGGAGCTAATTGTACTCAACAGATGAGCCAACATAAGGCTTTAACTGTTGTTTTCACACATTCATAGTAACATTTACATTACTGTATACAGCACACCCTCACAATAAAGCCGTATTTAAAAGCTAAGGAATGTGGGCATGTGTTCCAAGAACAGGTAAGTGAATAAGAGAAACAGGTTGCAAATAGTTCAACAGAAAGGTGGACCTGAGTGAAAAAGTTATGAGCCCTGCTGAGAATAATCTCTTACCTACTTTGTTAAACCAAACAGGATTTGAGGCAGTGTGAGCATGAGCATGCATGTATGGGCACGCAAACAAAAAGGAACCTGGAAAACCACTCATGATTAGTTGTATTTTGAGCATAGCCTTTATGCAATTCAGAAGTACTAGCATCTGTAACTTTTCCTCACTGTGTCTTGGGTTCACATTTGGTCTAAATCTAGCGACCCTGGTATTAATTTCTTCTCATTCAGTTTAGCAGCAGTTCTTTCATTCAGAAACAAAGGTTTGTTAACGAGAGACGATTAGCTGTCTGAGATGATTTAAGATCAGAGAATCTTATATTTGCAAAGGAGGTGAGCTATCTGACCCTTAATATCCTTTCCAATCCCATAAAACTATGAAAACAAAGATAAGAGCACTGCTAAATAGCTCCCTTCCCAAAATGCTTCCCTCCCAGCCTTTTACCTCCACTAGGCTGGGAGCAGAACCCAAAACAAAAAATTGTCTTCAAGTTGTTCTTTCAAGCCACACAAGAAGATTCAAATTTAACTTCTTTCAGCCAGCATATTGAGCAACAGCATGGACATGGGTCCTACATGCAAATACTGTGACATACTCAGGGTGCTTGGGTGACAGTGAACAAAGTCAGAGCATTATGGTCTGCTTTCCCTTTACTGTACTTCCTAAGCAAGTGACTGAAGAACTAGGTTAGACTTGGGAAGGAAGGGACATTAGTTTGTGGGTATTCAGTTCTTTGGTATTTATTTCCCCAGATATAAAGAAACGCAGGATCTTTGGACAAGTAAATACAAAAAACTGTGCCACTGGAAGGGCAATCCAGTTTCACAACACAGCTGGTGGTACAAGTTATTCTCCACCCCTTCAAAGAAAACATCTCCATCTTCCACACATATTCACACAAATTATCCACAGCAAACTACATTTTCCAATATTACAAGGCATTCCTTTAACTTTTCCAGGATCCCCTTCTTAGCATCCTGTCTTTAGGACAATTAGCAGCCTGGTGCTCCACATGTTCTGCTCTTAAGAACATTAGTGACCAAAAAGGAAAACGCTGCCCTCGTGAGCAGTATGATTCAGAGATTGCTCAGGAGTCAAAGACTAGCCAATAGCTGCCTGATTTGCTTGCTTTGGCACCCATCCAAGAGTTTGAGAAAAAGTGCATAACTGCAGCGGATGATGAAAATTAGAAGGTTCTCAAATAAATGTTGCTGAGTTTAAAATTATAGCTTTTCGTGTTTGGGGGGGCTTTTTTTTTGCTGGGGGAGGGGATCTGAATAAATTAATAAAAAGGAAGGGGATGGGGAATGTGTGCTGATGGGGAAAGGAAAAGCCTACAAAGACAGCATGCTATAGCCAATAATTTCTAGGTCTGATAGAAAAAGAATTCTGCTCCAAGCATTTTCTGAAACAAACTAGATCAGTGAACTAATTCTCCTGTCTGGTATTAGCAGACATCTGCATTTAAAAGCACCACAGTTCAACACTGCCCCTCAAGGGAGAATAGAGCAGAAAGGAAGAGGAAGATTGAGACTGCCACAGACAGAGCTCTGTGAGATAAGCAGCCTCCACCTTGCATTATTTGATATTTTAAGGAGGAGTTAATCTCTAGACTTCTCCTGTCCACAAGTACTGTGCGGTTCCAGGCAACCTCATACAGTGGACCAGGAAAAAGTTAATCTACAAATCACACTTAATAGTTAACCTTTTCAATGAGGATCTAAGTATTCAGATCACTTAAAAATTTACTCAATAGTAAGGATGCACAAGACTAGGAAAGGATAGGGGCTCGTAGCTATATCAAAGGCTGATATACTTACTGTAAATATAGACTACAAAGCCATATAAATAAATAGGAAAAAGAAAAGGACTAGTCTCCAAAGAGTACCACTTAGCCTCCTAAACAAAGTGAAACATAGGGCCAGATCCTATTCCACTTCCAAGGCATCCAAGTGTAAAGCTATTACACGCTTCTCAACTTTCTGAAAAATGTGACATCTACTTTTGTCCACCAAACCCTCAAGACTGAGTTTTGAAAAGCAGAGAGGAGAATCCACTCCTTTGTGATTATGTTTTCAAGAACTCAAGCAGGATGAAATAGGATTACACTCTGACCTACAAGTACCCTTTGGGCCCATAGAGCATTTATACGTGTACATTTGTGCCAGGATGCACCGGAGATCTGGTTCAGAGTAGACTCGATTAATCGAGTCTGTTCTGCACACAAGCTGACATACAACTGCATGCGACGCAGCACAGTGCACAAGTGGCAAAATGCTCATCAGCATGCAGAAAATGGCGGTAGTGCATTTTTGAACTAAAACAGCTTTGAAGTGTTTTAGTTCAAAAGCATGCTGCTGGCATTTTCTCAGCACAGACATACATTTCGCCACTTATACAACTGCATGCACCACAGCACCAAGTGCTTTTAAAAGCACCTGGCACTGCAGCACAAGCATATGCACAAATGTCCATAGTCTCCTCATAGTATTCCACTGCGTAGCAGTCAACACACTGAACAGCTTGACACCATGACTGTGACTCAATCCTTGAGTAACTGGAAGAGTCTATAGGAGTTTAAAAAAAGCATGTAATGCACCTGCCTGTTGAGTTCTACCATGAGAATTGCTTTGATCTGTAATGGCAAGAGCTGATGGGGAAATATTGTTGTCTTTAGGAGAAACAGGTTGAAACAGAAACAATAATCAAGATGGATGAAAAATAATATGATCTTTTTTATTTCCATTAGAATTTAAATTTAATGAAAAACACCTGCACACGGTCATCTGAGGAACTTCAGTATTAAGTGTTATTAATCCCTTTAATAAAATTAAAGCAGGATGTTTCATTAGCATAGGCCTTGCCATTCCCTAATACCAAGATTATCCTATTAAAAGGGTCATGAGATCTTCACTACCCCCAAAAGGGCAACTTCACGTGGATTATGAAGATGTTCCATTAAGCTATCATTCTTTCACATGCCCTCAGAAGAGCTAGTAGCAGCTCACAACTAGCTCAACACTGCCAATTAAAAGACACCTACATTAGGACTCCGCAGTGCCATGGAGATGTTTCTTTTAACAAGAACAGAAAAGGTTGAGTACTTCCATCAGGTCTGCACTCTGTAGCCCAGGGGCAGGCAATCAATTCAGCTGGAGGGCCACTTAACGAGTTTTGGTGAGCTGTTGAGGACCACATGGGTAGCCCCACCCCTTGGTTGTCATATTGGGATCAGAAGTCCTGGCCCTAAACCCTGACCTTTGCACCCTGAAGTCCCCCCACCCCTTATCCTCCCGCCACAATATTCCTTTTGGGAGAGGGGGTTGCCATCTTAGAACCAGAAAAGGCCAAATCATTCACTAGAAGTCAAACACCTACTACAACATATTTTAATTTTATTACAAAAAATGTTTTTGTCACTTGTGTTTACATAGTCTATATAGAAGTGATTGCATAATAATGCAAAAATAAAGTCTTCCTCTTGTATAGTGGGTGTGGGTACGGGGCTTTTGAGCTGTTGTGGATGTGTGTGCGGGGCATAGGGTATGTTGGGGGGTATATGTGAGTGAGGGTTGTGGCGCAGTGTGTGGGTGTGAAGGAGGGTGGGGGGGGTGTGAGGACCCTGCCACACAATCCTCCAGATGGTGTGCAGCCCCTGCTGCAGGCAGCAACAGCAGGCCATGTCACTCGCTTGTGCCCCATGAAGGCACTGGCTCCTGGCAAGGTGCAGCTCTAGCCAGTGCTGCACAAGTGGGGGGGGAGGGGGTGTGGAAGGAGCACATCCTGCCCGGCACGCCTCTATTGCCCACCTCTATCGCCACACACCTGCAGCTCCTGTGCTTGCACTGAGGGAAGCCCCACACTGGACTCTGCAGGGAAGCAGGGGGCAGGGCTCCCTCCACTCCCAGCAGAGTCCGGGGACCTCCGCAGAAGCAGGGCGGGGAAGGAAGCCAGCTCCAGCACAGGGCTTCCCCTAGTGTGAATGTGAGAGCTGCAAGCATGCGGTGCTGAGCCTCTGTGATAGTGGCAGGCCAGGCAGGTTCCACACCTCGTTCTACCATGCACAGCATTGGCCAAAGCCACTCCCTGCCGGGCGCCAGCATCTGTGCACTGGGCATGAGCACCCGGAGTGCTCCCGCCTGCTGCTGCTGCCAGCAGCAGGGACTGTGTGCCATGTGGGGTAGCGTGTGGAGGATCCCCATGCTCCCCACCCTCCCTCACACCCACACCCTGCCCAGCTGACCTCCGCAATCCCACCGGCCCCATTGGCACCAGCTCCATGCAGCACTTATGCCCAGCTGCAGCTCCACTACTGCCATCCTCAGTCCTACCCCCATCACTTTTCTACCTGCTGCCCAGAGCGAGCTGGATGCCTGAGAAACCAAGAAAATTCCCATGGGAGCGGCTGAAGCCCTGCCTAGAAGCTACATGCTGGTGAGGCCAGGCCCTTCTGCCCACAAGGGTGGGAGTAAGGCACAAAAGGGTATGTTGGGGGGGGTGCATATGCGTGGGCACCTCACTCCCATCCCTGTGGGCGGAAGGACTGGGCGGGGCACAATTCATTGGTGGGCTCTGCAGGCGGAGTGAAAGGGCTTGGCGGGCTGGATGAGGTCCGTGGACTGTACTTTGCTACCCCTGCTGTATCCAACTGAGAGAGAGGTAATATAGACAATAATCCAAGTCCCTAAAGGTTTCAGAAAGACAAAAGGATGCAAAGCAAATATTTTTTCATTTTAGTAAGAATCCACAATGAAGGGAGAAATGTCAAATTCTTCCTTAGGCACATCAGTCCATTATTTATTTCTTAACAAGGCATATTAAAACTACTCTATTTGTAAATGACACCTTAAAAGGATCAAGATCTCAAACAACAACCTTTTATAGCAAAAAACTTACTGAATTAGTTAGGATAAAGAAAACTTTACATTACAGAAAGGAGACAGAGTGAATACTTGGAACTATTTGGTCTCCTGTCAGGACAGTAAGTCCAATTCAAGATAAAAGAATATGGATTAGAATCATTAAAAAATTAAGGTCAGAAGGGACTTCAGGAGGTAATTTAGTCCAACCCCCTCCTCAAAGCAGGACCATCCCCAACTAGATCAACCCAGCCAGGGGTTTGTCAAGCCAGGCCTCAAAATCCTCCACGGATAGAGATTCCACAGCCTCTCTAGGTAACCTGTTCCAGTGTTTCACCACCCTCCTAGGAGAAGGTTTTCCCTAATATCCAACTTAAGCCTCCCTTGCTGCAACTTGAGACCATTGCTCCTTTTTCTGTCACCTGCCACCACTGAAAACAGCCTAGGTCCGTCCTTTGTGGAACCACCCTTCAGGTAGTTAAAGGCTGCTATCTAATCCCCACTCAGTCGTCTCTTCTGCAGACTAAAACCCAGTTCCCTCATTCTCTCCTCATAAATCACGTGCCCCAGCCCCTGAACCGTTTTCATCACCCTCCACTGGACTCTCTCCAACTTGTCCACATCCTTTCTGTAGTGGGAGGCCCAAAACTGGACAAAGTACTCCGGATGTGACTTCACCAGTGCCGAATAGAGCAAATTCTTGCTAGAGCACTTCAAACGAGTATCCAATATCCTGTAACTAATAACTTTCAGATCCATATTTGTTGCCTGTACAATATTCTCTCTGGATACAACAGCCTAGTGCAATGAACGTCTAATCATATATTATTGTTCAGTTTTACTTTTTTTTCCTGTACTGAACTACAGATAGGATATTATAAACTAAAGCTATGGTTTCTCAAAAACCTAGTTTTCTCTTCTATTCTCTAATCCCAAATCTGAATTAGAAATGTGCTCAAATTCCTAAAAACCCTAATTCAAAAAGCCATCCCAGCAACCTCCTCAAGGGGCCTGGATGCAGATGCTACTAATGCTTCTGGTGTGATAAACCATGGGGGCAATGGGACAACTGTGGGACCTTGTCAAGATGAAAATTGAGCATAGTGCTTTATTCAAAGATGCTGGATTAAACAGAAGTAGCAACTTCCTAGAAGCTGCTATAAGCAGCAACTGCTGTAAAGACCAACAAAGAGGGAAGTCAGGGCTCGCACAAACCTCTTGGCACATACAAGCACCCTTAGACCAGGCTTAGTAGAGGCCAACTCCTCATTAGGACAGATCTTATATTGAATAACCCATTCATTTTTTGCATAGGTCTAGCTCACCCCTATTTTACATCAGTTTCCAATGGTATAACCCAAGACAAACATCTTCCAGGAGTTCCAAAGTGAACTCTAATGCTCCAAGACTCTGCAAGTAGGCAAGAGTAGTGCTGACTGGGGAGAAAGTGCGACCAAGGCAAGAAGATGAAAGAATTCAGTAGACCCTCTGGTCAGCACAGTCTCCACAAGTACAGCTATAACTTCATTCAGAGTGGTACCCTGGTACAAGGGCCTGGGGAATCTGCAGAAAGGAAAATGTGCCCATGCCACTGAATGCCATTACCAGCATAATCAATCAGCCCAATATCTATTAATATTTTATATAAGATGCACAGTGTTTGATGCTGAGAGAAGGTACTACATGGAGTTCCAGTGACTACATGGAGAAACCATCCTATATCTCACTGCTAATAGAATGCCTTGTGCCATCTTTCCCACAGCAATGAAGAATCTTGACCCTGCTTCCTACACCTACATCCTTCCTCTTTGCCTTCAACCCACCAATGCAGTGCAAGTTTCCAGCTGGACAAAAAGCAACATTCAACTATCAGAGGAAACAAAAGTCTTTCTTACCATCCTTGTTCTAGTGTCCTTTTATACAATCCTTTAGAATTGTAGCGTTACATACCAGACTAGGATTGGATGGATATTAATATATAAATCAGTTCAGCATTAAACAAAGAGCTTGCATCTCTGAATGTGATGTGCAATTATAAATTCCTAGAAGGACTCACTGCTGTTCAACACAGACAAGTCAACTCACTATGACCTAATATACCGTAAATTGTAAACAATGTGAAGCTGACATAAGAATCTAAGCTGTCCTATCAGTACCAGAAAAACTCCACACATTTCTTTTTTACTCAAGTTATCTATGTAATAATAATGTGTGTGGCCCCATGTGAGCTAAGCATGGCCTATGCTATACTGTTGCTGCCTGAAAATATCTGTGTTACAAATCCATCTTAAACACCAGCTTTCTACAGAGCCTTGAGCAAGCTACTCAATAGCAGAAAATGGCCATTGTAGCACAGAAGCTAGTAGAGAGAAAAGGGGCCATGAAAAGGGACCTGCCTCTGTGTTAAAGTCCCATCCCAAATGGAAAGGCAGCTCAGGGCTACTAGTTTACTCAAGTCTTCGGGAGAAAACCCAGGAACACCAATTAAATTTTGTTCTGACACTTGAGACAGGACAGAGACTTGAGCCATATAATTCATCATATCCTGCCACACCCTGAACCAGTCTTGAGGAGGTGGTACAGTAACTTTACTCTCCATGAACTATGTTTATGTTCTGGGACTGAACCTAAGGTCACTTCCCTTTCAGCCTTTACTTAGGACCATGCCTCAGCAACCCAATCTGACCCTGCCTTGGGTATCCCATATCTGTAAAAGAGAGGCAACAATCCCCATTTAGGAGCCTTGTGAGAACTGTAATAGTTATGGAACATTCTGCTGGTTATTATATAGCATATGATCATATTTCAAGCTTTACATATATCCTAAGATCGACTTGGTAGATTTTTATTTAAAAATTTCCTGCTGTGATTCAGAACAGAAGAGGAATAGAAAGATGATCCAGGAAACAATTGCTTATAACTGAGGTATGGGCCCTAGTAATACCAAAATGAATACAAAAACCCTGAGGATCATTAATCTTCCCGACACAAAAAGTAACTGCAACCTCCCACTGAGCTTACTGTAGTAAGTAAACCAAGGAAAGGAAATGTTATCAAGTAACCAGTCTAATACTATAAAACTAAGGATGTGATGCTATAAACTGAAGTACACGCCCCAAAAGAGCAATGTGCACTTCTGGGTTTTTCCCCCCCCTCAGACAAATAGCACCAAATTCAACAGAGTGATCAATAATCACGGGCTGTAACTAAAAATACTAAGAATCATGTATTTTTAAAAATACATGACAGAAATAGGGCAGTTACAATATCTCATTACTATAACCAGTAGGATTAGCTATTAGCTATGAACGCTCTCACTAATGCAATCAGTATTAAACTGAAGAGTATAACAAGGTCAGCCAAGTTGACAGTTAGGGGCCCTGGTCTCTTGTGCAGCAACTGCTTTGGAGAAAAGCAACGTAACCTCTGTCACCTCCTCTTCCCCAATCCTACGCTCATTACCAGTACTGACAAAACTCCTTTTCACTTAAGCCAGGGGAAGATTCGGGCACGTAAGAATGGTAAAACTTTTACTTGCTCAATTATACATGAACTGGGGATTGCTAAAGTGTGTTACAATTAAGGAAGAGTCCTGTCCTGCCCCTTTTAGTAACAAGGCTGAACCACATGCTCTGATTAGTGGCCTTTAATCTAGGAAATGAAAATATACTAAACCATGCATTTCCAAATTAATAAACCTCCAATTACACAGTTCTCTCTATAGCTCCAGCAACACATAACAGTTGATGTATTTGCAATGCTGAGGTGACACTGGTATTTCTTGCATGTAACTTTTATTTAAAGCTTTACTTGCAAAGGTTTATATTTTAGGCATGTTCTTGTTTTTTTCTGTTGGACTAATCTCTGTTTCCCTCAATTCTGGAACATGTTGCCAAGTGGATGTCCCTGGCTTCTCTCTGTGAAGTTTTTCAAAAATAAAATTGGCCAGTTTATGTAGGCATTAGCACAACACACAGATTCTTCTTTACAATTACTGGCTAGTCCTTCCCTGCAAGGATTTCCAACTGTACACTGAGGTCAACAGGGCCATAAATACTAAACTACATCTCGTACCACAGGGGATAAAAAAAAAAAAAAAAAATTACCAGTTGTTTGGGTTTGTTTTGGTGTTTTGTTTTTGTTTTGTTTTTTGGAGGGGGTTGTTTGGGTATTATTTTTTTTTTTTTAGTTAACCCAAATGCCGTCAACTTCAATCAGATTTTCCAATACATTTTAGGTACCTAAAAAAGCAGAGAGGTGCCTACATAAGTTAGGGTAATGTAACTTTTGCCTTTTGATTTTTTGTTTGTTGTTTTGGGGGGTGTTTTTTTTTTTTTTTTTAAATTCCATGTAACTGCCTGAAAAATCTTTTAAAATAATCTGGCCCTTGAGCCAGAAAATTAAGTTTTACTTAATAATGAGGTCTTTATAAGAAGCATTTCATTCAGACCATGATTTATATTTGTCTGGATTTTATAGATTCAGTAAATTATTTAAATACTGCTTTTTATTTTTTCCACAGCATGGTGACTCTAAATGCAATAGCATAGTGACATGGCATGAAAGTTAGGAAGTAGAGCAATCTATATGTTTTAAGTGGAATGAATGGTTTAGTTTCACTACCAAAAAAACCCTGACGTATATATCTCAGCAAGAAGGGCAGAACATTTTGGGCAGTAACAGTTAAAGGCTTGTATTTTAGTATCCGTAGCCTAGTAATTCTCAGCTAGGGTGTCAAGGTAGCCTGGGGTGCCATGAGATGGTTTTAAGGGTGCCACACAATATTAACAGTTAGGTGTGCAAACACCTACACAGGATTCAGAAGATAAATCTGGAGATGTCAAATAGAAATCCAGAGCATAAAACTTTCTGGTCTGTTGTGGCTTCTTTCAGGTCTCTGCAGCAGAAGAATTCCTCCATCATTTTTCCATAATCAAAACAAGTAAAAGCTAAGAGCTGGTATTTTCCAAGGGTGCCTTGAGTCTATCAAGGTTGAGAACTGTGCTACCTGACAACCTGTAGTACCTACTGATTTCAACATCTCTAAGGAAAGAAAGAAAAAAAAATCGTGCCAATGACTCTGAGCCCAATACAAAACCCCTTGAAATGTATTTATTAGAGCAACCTACAGTAACGTTGCAGCAAGCTTCTTGTTTAGCTGAGTAACAGAAATATTTTGTCATGTTGGAATCAATTAAGATTAATACCTGTCCATTAAGCGGGCACTAACCAGTCAAAAGAACTCCAAAAAGAAACCCACCATTTTCTACAAATCTTCTCTAGTAATGAGCTCATATAACTTTAGCACTTATTAAGTATAAATAACGGCCATGAGCATGACTATAATTAAAAAATTATGAATAAACCTTCCCTGTTTTACAAGGGGTGAGGAATACAGTCATGCAAACACAAGGCATGAGCTGTCAATTTTAGGAGGATGCTTTAATAAGATTTCCTGACACTTAAACAAGACAAATAGTTTGTGAAGGCAATCTGCACCGCTGTTACCAAGCAATTTTAGGTAGATTACTGTGGGAAAGGCCCTCTGATTGGCTATCTGATTGGGCATATCAAGTGCATATTCAAGACGAAGTGACAGTCACAAAAAAATCTATTTGATTTGCAGAGATACTCAAGAATCCTGAGAGAACCAGAAGTGCAAAGTTTCCTGGAAAGTCACAAGAAGGACCCAAAGAGGTAGGGGAAAGAGGAGGCGGCGTTAAGACCAAATAATTTTATATTTTACCCCTTTCTTGGTTTCCAAATAGATTGAGATTTCTGTAAAGGATTTCTTCATTTTACATATTTCAGAACATGGGTTGATGCTTTTACGGCTGGGTTGCACTTTGACTATTTGTTCTTTATTCGTGGCATCTACTGGGTCAGCCTACTTCACCTGGAATTTCTGCTTGCAGACTACAAGACAACCTTTTTAAGCAACAGGGCAATGAACTGCAAATGGCAACAGATGAATAGTTATGAGACTCAGCAATTTTTTTTTTTTTTAATAAAATGAATATCTTCTTTGAGAAAAACTGCCCATGTAAACTTGATATTTGTGTAAAGCGGTGTTCCTCACCCTTTTTCCCCAGTAGGCCAAATGAGCAGTGGGTAGTCCCTCTGCCAGCCTGATCCAGCCAGTGAACCCAATCTGGCACCCCAGGTGGATGCAGCAGGACCCCATCTGGCTACAAGGACGAGGCAGCCCGGCCCCAATCCAGCCATGTGGGGGAAGGGACATGTCCCAACCCCAGTCCAGCACAGCAGACAGGAGGAAGGTGCATGACCCAGACCTGTGGAGGGAGGCGGCATGGCCAGGCTCAAACATAGCCAGGCAGCAGGAAAGCGGGCGCAGCCCAGCCCCGTGGAGGGGAGGAAGCGTGGTCTAGCATCAAAGTAGCTGTGCAGGAAGAGGGGGCATGACCCAGCCCCACAGGGGAAGGGGAAATGGCCCAGTCCCAACCTGGCCAGGTGGAAAGAACAAGGCATGGCCTAGACCTGCAGGGAAAAGGGGATGTGGGCCATCCCCAATCTGGCCATGTTGGGGGGGGTTATAACCTGGCTTGGGATTTTGGTAGCATGGGATCAGGACAGTATTAACCACCACTGCTCCCCCCCCACCAGATTTCCCGAATCTGGGGGAGCCCCATGGGTCAGATTCCAGGACTCTGAAGGCTGCAATTGGCCTGTAGGCTGGAGGTTAAACACCCCTGGTTGTATGTATATAGAATGGCATTTATACTAACAAAAGATAAAAGTCCACAGATATACATGAATTTAACAGCTCTAACCCAGGCTTTGTTAGGTGCCAACAAAGAGTAACAAAGTCTTTTCCTCAACAAAGTCATGTACTGAGAGAGGAAAGGGAAGCTTCTGAACCAATATTAGCTTTAGATGGCAGCATATAAATACCCAGATTTTTAAAGCTATTTAGAAAGGTGGTTAGTTCACCTCCAAGGTGCCACTCTGCCCTACCTTGTGCCTTACATAAAGCTACTTAGGGGATTTGAACACTTCATTTCTACTAACATTTACTGGGAAATGGGCATCTGGTCAGGTCTGGGGGGGAAAAAAAACCTGAAAACTAAGTGTCTAACGCACCTACTTATGCAGCAGGAGGCAGGGTAGCACCTTAAACAGATTAGTTCAAAGAGGCATGAGCTTTTGTGGGCAACAATGTACTTCATCTGATGAAGTAGAGAAAACCAGCTAGTCTTGAAAATGCTGCACTACCGTGCCTTCTGGCTAACAAAGCTAAACAACTCTTACTACTAATGTGTGGTTAATGAAGGAAGAGTGAGACTGATGTTACATTTACTAAAGTTAGCATTTAGTGCAAGTTGTAACCCTGCATAACTGAATTAGACTCAGCCCCCACTTGCACTTTATACAGAGGGCATTATAATAAGAAACTTGTCAAACATTAAGTCTTCTTCACACTCACAGATGCTTACAGAGATTGCGCAGTCACTACTTTTGGAGTTAGAATTTATTACAAACTATTTTTTCCACAAAAGAAGTTTATTAATGTTCTGAAATAGCTTTAAGAAAGTGATGTGCAATAAACTGCATTTTTAACTGGAATCTAAGGAAGGGAGGACATAGTAACTGGGTATTTCAGATTGGTTGAATTCTCATAAATTTTTCTGTCAAGCCCATACTGTGTTCAGAGTAGTTTCCTCACAGGTTCTTGATTTCTTTCTTTTTATGGCAGCATACCTGAAAAAGTCTAGTCCTTAAAACAAGCCAAGGTTTATCAGTTTGCTGCTGCCTGTCACTTCAGTGGGCATCATTTCAAGAGAAATGAAATTGTGCATCTCTATACCTACATTTCAAGAGAAAAACAAGTGTGGAAAAAAAGGGAGACAAAGTACACTGTAAAAGAAGGACAGTGACCAAATTGGGCATTCTGTAGTGACTACAGTACTGAGATAAGTGTACAAAACGAAAATCAGTGTGCACTATTTAATCTGGAACTCACAGCCAACATCAATGCCAGATACAGCTTCATAGCTGCTCTTGGGATGCTCAGAGCTGTGTCAGCTAGCCTAGCTGCTGGTGATATCACAGTCACCGAGTCAAAGAACACTTGAAAAATTCTATTTTTTTCTTTTATTTTTCTGTTTACCATGGAAGCCTCTAGGAGGAATTTTTTATCATCCAAGCTCTGAGAAGCAGTTCCAATGAATTCATTACATAATGGGGAAAAAACAAACAAACCAAAAAACAGGAAGAAGAGCCTATCTTTATTTTCACCCCCCACCCCATGAGTTCCTCAGTACAAATCACACAAGGTCAGGATGAAGCAGAAAGGTCACATGACACTACAGAATAGATGGTAGCTATTTTTATATTGCCTGGGCAAGAATGTTGTAACCAAAGAACAGGAAAAGCAGTCACTTCCGATTTAATAGCTGAATGGCTGTAAAAATAAAATTAAGTGCAACATACGCTGTTGCCAGAGGGAGCTACTTTTTCTGTACATCAATGGTTTTCAACCTCTGAATGTCTCCTAGCTAAAAGGGAGGCGTACACCCAATAGAAGGGAGGGGCCATCACCAGGGAGGATTATACTGAGGTTGCTCGGGGATGCAGGGGTCAGTCACAAAGGCCAAGGCAGAGATGGGACTGGGACTAGCTTCCTGGATCAAGAAGTCCTTTTTTAAATACATAGGGGGCAAAAAGAAGGTTCCGGGTAATGTGGGGCCCCTGCAAGACACGCTAGGAAATTTGGTCATCACACCAGACGACAAAGCCAAC
>NW_017728997.1:31445824-31450083 GCF_001723915.1 Gavialis gangeticus | reverse complement strand
GGGGTCCCCCAGGGCTCGGTGCTCGGGCCCGCACTGTTCAACATTTTCATCAGTGACTTGGACGAGGGGGTAAAAAGCACCCTGTTCAAATTTGCTGATGACACTAAGATGTGGGGGGATGTGGGCATGCTAGAAGGAACGAATAGGCTACAATCAGACCTAGACAGGTTACAGGGGTGGGCGCATGAGAACAGGATGGGATTCAACACTGACAAGTGCAAAGTGATGCACGGGGGGAGGAGAACCAGCACCATACCTACAGGCTGGAGAACTCCCTTCTCGTCAGTACAGAGGCAGAAAAGGATCTTGGAGTCATCGCTGATGCCAAGATGAATATGGGTCAGCAGTGCGGGGTTGCAGTCAGGAAGGCCAGCCGTACCTTGTCATGCACCCACAGATGCATCTCGAGCAGATCCAAGGAGGTGATACTCCCCCTCTATGTGACACTGGTAAGGCCGCAGCTGGAGTACTGCGTCCAGTTCTGGGCACTGCACTTCAGGAGGGATGTGGACAACATGGAGAGGGTCCAGAGGAGGGCCACTTGCATGACCAGGGGGCAGCAGGGCAGGCCCTACGAAGAGAGGCTACAGGACCTGAACCTGTTCAGCCTCCACAACAGAAGGCTGAGGGGGGATCTAGTGGCCTGTTCCAAACTAGTCAGAGGGGACCAGCAGGCATTGGGGGAGTCCCTGCTCCACCGAACACTGCCAGGAGTGACTAGAAATAACGGTCACAAGCTGGCAGAGGGTAGATTTAGGCTAGATATCAGGAGGTGCTACTTCACCGTCAGGGCAGCTAGGATCTGGAACCAACTTCCAAGAGAAGTGGTGCTGGCTCCTACCCTGGAGGTCTTTAAGAGGAGGCTAGATCAACACCTTGCTGGGGTCACTTGACGCCAGTACTCTTGCCTGCCATGGCAGGGGGTTGGACTCGATGATCTGCTCAAGTCCCTTGCAACCCTACAAACTATGAAACGATGAAACCTTTGAGGAGGGCGGACAGAGGGAGGGTGTGGGGGGCGCTGAGGCAGTTCTTTGCATGATTGTGACTGTTAAAGATGATGGTCACAGGCACAGGAATATGCGAGCACGTGGGTACATGAGTGCAGTTATTTTAACAGGAAGGAGAATGGTGTAACTGTAAAGGTGTCTTTTGGACTGTCAAGTAAACTGTATTGGTCAGGAGACAGATGCGTAGAAGTATATATTTGCAAAAAAAAATCTCATTGAAACAACTTAAAGTGTCACCTATACATTCAAGTCTACTGTAAAGAGCCTCTGAAATACCTAAATGGCTCATGCCAGGGATTATTCCATAGATTACTTGCCATGAGCTAGCTGGCCTCAAATGTCATTAATCAGAAAGGACTGGCTTCCACTTATGTCAATAGAAAGATTCCTGGCTGCCATAGGCGTAGACAGAATCAGGTCCTTAAAAAAAGGCATGGAATCTCAACGTCTCTGCACAGATGCAGAGGCATTTCATTAGCCTACAATTTCAAATGCCTTAAAATGTTCTCAGTTTTATGGCTAAATAAGATTTTGTGTCTACATGGCAATTAACCAAGAAATGGTAATGAAATGCCTATTCCTTCTGCATACTGTTATTTTGGATCTGATCCCATTTCAACTGAAGTCCATGACAAAATAACTTCTCATGCTCTCAACTTGACATCCCATAATCAAAATGTTGTAGTGTGCTCAGTGCCAAACATTTAATTGCAAAGAAAAATAAATCACTTCCAAACTTCAGAATGATGGCTGTCAAACATGTGACTGAACTGTACTGATCGGTATCCTAGGAAACTGAATGAGAACACCAAGGGCCATCTACCACACTCAGTCATTGTAAGCAGTTGCATTATGTGGAAAGAATTCTGCATGTACTGTTTCCTGAAGGAGAAGCAGTGCAGCTCTGAGTATAGCTATTCAGCTCTGCTCATTAGCTCAGGCACAACACTGCATCAACACAGCTACACTGCTTCCAATAGGTAGCATACATGGAACCACTGCTGTGTTTCCACATACACAAAGTGAGTGGTATCGACATGCCCCACACAAGGCTCATTAGTTGTTATAACCAATGTTATGCTCAAACCAATTTTCAGCTTTGTTCACTTGACATCCAAACTACAGCACCTTGACACCACTCAAAAAAGTGTGTGCAGGTTCTGAAAGGCAGCCAGAAAACCCATCATGAAGCCAAAACAAAAATGCTCACAGATTTAATTTGCTTTCATGAGCAAAACCTAAAACATTTTAAAGCATGAATGGACTTTACTCTGTGTTTAATATTTAACAGCTCTTGAAGCCACACATTAATTAATTGTGTCGGGGCATGAGGGAAATGCATTTTTTCTGCATTTTTTCTGAGCGTATGTAGAAATGCCTTGAAAATATTCAAAGGTTCCTTCTGTTAGCTATTAACAAACACCCTTCCTGCCAATGGCAGCCATAATACTGAGCAGGATATTCTGCTTCAGAATCAAATCCTTTCAATGAATTAGTGGTTCTAAGTCTTACACCAAAAGGACTAAATTCCACTTGCAGTTATCTCAGGGAAAGAGCAGGCTCTCATGGATATTTTGACCAATGCAAGGGGAACAAAAGTTGGCCTGTAGGAGGTGAAAACAGGTCAGGTAGCAAATTTACAGAGACGTTAAGTACCCACAGCGCCTGCTGACTTCGGTGGAGTTCTGGGTGCTCAGCACTTAGATAATCTGCAAAGCTGGGACTCAGAGGTTTTCAACTGTGGGCTTGCAAAGGAACAAGTCTACAGAAAACACCTAAAAGCTGCTGGCCTCTGTTAGCAGCCTAGAAAGTCTGCTGCGTGTCCAATGCAGATGCTTATTTAAATCATAGGCATATCAAAGAATAATTTGTTCATTAGAACAAAGAAAAGGCTTCCTTCTTCATGTCTTTCATTCTTAACTAGTTTCCCCTGGCACAGAAACATTACATATAAAAAGTGATTGTTGTGGAGGCAGAGACCCTGCTGGTGTTTATTACCTCAATCCAAAACGTTTAGCTGAGGAGAGTGCTTGAAGCAACAACTACCAAGTTTACTCAAATGCTCTCACTTTATGCAAGATGAAAATGCTTGACCAACAGTTTTTTCCTTAGTCAGTTCTACCAGAGGCATAACAAGGCAGCATCTGCCAGACATAGTTGCCAGTGTACCACTGGCATAATTGTGTGGCTGCAGCAGCAGCCATTTTTTTCTGCCCCTCTAAGTCTGTGCCTACTTACACCACAGTTCAACTTCTCATCCCTGCTCTCCACATACTAATTATCCCTAATAAACAAACAGTTTCCTTTCTCATTGCTTTAGTCTGATGTAAACTATTTTGCTGTTGTAAACGCAATAAAGCCATTGCCGGAACAATGCTGGTTGTGAAGGCAAAACTGATGCAATGCAATGCAGAGTCATCTGCCAAAGATAATGTCCAAACTATGCACCCTGCACACGGGAAGCCTGTAATAGGAGTCTTCACATTGCCTGCAGTGAGCTCAACATACAGATTTAGCCTGAAGGCAGCCTCACTATTGCTACATGACCTCCTCAAGACAATACAATGACACATCAGGGATCTAAACAGATTACATCTAGACACTAAAGCTTATTGCTGTCTTCCATAGTCTATCTAGTCAGAAAGAAACAAGGCAGCCAGCAATGAGAAGGGACTGGAGTAGGGAGAATTATGGTATGTAGGTGAGGGCTGGGCAAAACTGAGATTTTAGGTTAAAATTAATAATAATAGATAAGTATAGTGTGCCATGAAGGGGACAAATCAGGACTTTCTTAGCAAGTGCTGAATTGGTATTTATAAGAATAAGGCAACATAAGTAACTTGGTCATGCAGCCATGCAATGTGAAGATGTCAGCAATAAGTAGGAACGTACCAAAATTACGATTTTTTGAAAAATGAGAAATCAGGCATTTTCTGCAAAAATCAGAGAAATCCACAGAAAAGGAGGCCCGCAAGAAAAGCAGGGCTCCATGGAAAAAGAAAAGGCTTTTCTTTTCCACTTTGGGCAGGAGTCCCAATGACTGCTGCCCTCACCCCTAGCTGCTCACTGGGCAAGAGGGCTGCCATCATGCAGTCTCAGCCGGCACACACGGACAGGCCCAGCCCTGCTTTTTTCTTCACAACCACAGCTGCTCAGCCTGGCTGTGCCCATCCCACAGTAAATGGGTGTTGTAGAGGGTGAAGGAAGGACAGGGCCAGGCTGTGGGGGGTGGGGTCAGGCCAGGGGGAG
>NW_017728997.1:31443932-31445574 GCF_001723915.1 Gavialis gangeticus | reverse complement strand
AGGCAGTGGCAGCCTATGTGTGCAGGTCACCCAGGCCAAAGGCACAGGGGAGGGCAGCTGTGATCTGCCTACAAAAGTAGAGTTCGGGGCCATGGCGAGCCCACAAAATTTGGCCTCTGTTCACCAGGGCACCCGAAGGGAAAACCAGGAGTAATGGCCACAAAATCCTGGAAAAGTGATTCAGGCTCAACATTAGGAAAAGCTTCTTCACACTCAGGGTGTCCAGACTGTGGAATAAGCTACCTCCAGATGTGGTGCAATCACCTACCCTGGAAATCTTCAAGAGGAGACTGGACAGGCACCTTGCTGGGGTCACCTGACCCCAGTTGTCTTTCCTGCTTGGTGCAGGGGGATGGACCCAATGATCTTCCAAGGTTCATTCCAACTTTGCAATCTATGAATCTGCCATTTAAGTGCATCCCTAGCAATAAGCCAAAGCATAAGCACATTAATATCAAGACTACAAATTTTTTGCTCCAGTGGCTTAACTGGAGGGGAGACAGACACCCACTAGGATTCAAACAAGGGGAAAAATTAAAAACACAGTCCTTAACTTTTGGCAGTCCCTTGAGATGCTACAAAGATTAGATCATGAGGGCACGAAATGCATTATGAAGAGCAAGCCATGCCTGAGACTCTTAAAGTCATTACAGGGTGGAGATGTCTCCAGAATATATGCTAGTTAGCCTCTTTTTAAAGCTGCTTGCTTTGATGCCTACAAAGAAGCCTTAAATAAAAGTTGATACTGGAGGCGGCAGCTAAAACTCCAGATGGCAACATGAACAACCTCAACTGAATTTACTTTCATAATTATAGCAGGTTAGACAATGTAAATTTTATGTCAGACCAACCTGGTGGCCTTTTACGATCAGATCACCAGATCATTAGATGCAGGGGTAGCAGTGGACATAGTCTTCCTGGACTTCCGGAAGGCTTTCGACACTGTCTCTCACACCGTTCTCATTAAGAAACTAGGGGGCTGTGGTGTAGACACCCACACAGTCAAATAGGTCGCCAGCTGGCTGGAGGGCCGCACCCAGAGGGTGGTAGTGGATGGGTCCTTCTCAACCTGGAAGGACGTGGGCAGTGGGGTTCCGCCGGGCTCGGTCCTCGGGCCCACATGGTTCAACATCTTCATTAGTGATTTGGACGAGGGGGTAAAAAGTACCCTGTTCAAATTTGCTGATGAAACTAAGATGTGGGGGGATGTGGGCACAGTAGACGGAAGCAACAGGCTACAATCAGACCTTGACGGGTTACAAGGGTGGGCGGATGAGAATAGGATGGGATTCAACACAGACAAGTGCAAAGTGATGCACCTGGGGAGGAACAACCGGCACCATACCTACAGGTTGGGGAACTCCCCTCTTGTCAGCACAGAGGCGGAAAAGGATCTTGGAGTCATCATTGACTCCAAGATGAACATGGGCCGGCAGTGTGGGGAGGCAGTCAGGAAGGCCAACCATACCCTGTCATGCATCCACAGATGCATCTCGAACAGGTCCAAAGAGGTTATCCTCCCCCTCTATGCAGCACTGGTCAGACCGCAGTTGGAGTACTGCGGCCAGTTCTGGGCACCGCACTTCAGGAGGGATGTGGACAGCATGGAGAGGGTCCAGAGGAGGGCCACTCGCATGATCAG
>NW_017728997.1:31440236-31443837 GCF_001723915.1 Gavialis gangeticus | reverse complement strand
TTTTTAAGAGGAGGTTAGATGAACACCTTGCTGAGGTCGTTTGACACCAGTACTCTTTCCTGCCATGGCAGGGGGTCAGACTAGATGATCTACTCAGGTCCCTTCCAACCCTAGAAACTATGAAACAGTCACAAGCTGGCAGAGGGTAGATTCAGACTAGACATCAGGAGGCGCTACTTCACTGTCAGGGCAGCTAGGATCTGGAACCAACTTCCAAGAGAAGTGGTGCTGGCTCCTACCCTGGGGGGTCTTTAAGAAGAGGCTGGATGAACACCTTGCCAGGGTTGTTTGACCCCAGTGCTCTTTCCTGCCATGGCAGGGGATCAGATCTGATGATCTGTTCAGGTCCCTTCTGACCCTACCAACTGTGAAAAGCTAGTTTAACATCTGGCACGCTACAATTTGTTCCATGATACTTGCATATAACTTACAAATGTGACATCTGTCTGAGGTCTAAGAAAACTAAAAGGTTACCTATGAACATAGGTTAAATAGGGGAATAAGCAACCATAGGTAAGATCCCATAAAGAAAAAAGAAAGCACACCAGCTCTTCAAGAAAATCAATTACAAGGATCAGGAGCAAGATCTTGTCATGAACTGAACACTGACACTGCTGAGACGCATGGGAAAAACTAACTAACCAACCAACCCCAAACAACTTCACATTAAAACCACTGTTGTTCAATTAGTTTGATAAGTAACAGCACTTTACTGGAAGAGGAAACACGTTAGTTTGACCCAGGTCCCCAGCATCTGTATAGATCACACACCTCCGCAGGGCTTTTTGTCGCTTTTATCTAAAGCAGATTCAATCAGTTCTTAGATAAAAGCGTCAAAAAACGCACAATCTATACAAACACTGGGCAAGCCAGGTCAAACTGTCATGATGCCTCTTCTTGGCACGTGTTGCACTTGGCACAGGGGCGCACCAAGCTTAAAGTAAAGCACTAATTTTTGTTGTTTTTCAGGTCTGTAATCAGCTTGAGAGCAACAGTAAATAGATTTACTGAATGTCTGCCCTTCAGACTAGAGATAATATAATTGTATGATATCCCAGAGGTTGAACTGAGCCCAGAATTATTTAAAATTTATTATTTTGGAGCATGAAGAAGAAAGCAACCTTCTGATTTTTGATGATACCCTCTTGTTTTAGTTAGCTAAAGTCTATCGAGAAGGAAGACAAAAATCCAATCCGACATGCATTTTAAATGTACTGGTAGGATGGGGCAACACATTGGCAAATGAAGTGGATAATATAGCAATAAACATTAACAAAAAGAATGTGAACTTAACATACATATTGATAGGCTAGAAGCTTGCAGGATCCTCTGCAAAAAGAATGTGGAATCACCAGAGATGGCTCCAGAATGCTTAACTGCAGTCAAAAATGGATGGTAAATACAGACGGTCATTGTGACATTTTACCAAATGATGTTTTGACAAACTGCTTGAAAAAAACTGGGCCCAGTTTTGAGTGGCATAAACTTGAAATTATAGCAGTCTATAAAAAAAAAAAGATCTAGAAAGGGACTGCAAAAGATGCTTAGACAGAATTATAGGCTTTATATAAAATGCATGACTGCAAAAATAGGACTGTACAGGATCACGGTTCTCAAATTCTGTAAGAGGTGAAATAAGCCCTTATTGGCCCCTTCTGTTACTTTACTTCTTAAGAACAGAACACTTAGCAAAAATAAAGTTATTTAAAATGTTGATGATAACAAAAAAAAAAAAAAATGTTGCTTTGACCAATCAATAGCCAACTTTCAAATTGTTGCAGGTCACTGACTTACATACCACAGAGTAACTCTTTAAAAATTATGGGTAATTTGAGGACTAACAACATTTGGAACTATGAAAGCCAAAATTATAAGGGTAATCAAATCTCATGCTTCATGGAACAAAACAAACAGATTTCACCTATGGACAACAGATGCATGCTCTCAAACCAACAAGCATCGCTTCACAATCTTCCAGGTGCACTACAAAGTATCTGAGGGGGAGGAGAAATTAAAGTTGGATGTGATGCACTACACTTGGGTAGGCAATTATTTTGGGGGGAGGGCCACTGAATGAGTTTTGGTGAGCTGTTAAGGTCTGCAATGGTAGCCCCACTCTTTGACAGGTAACCGGCCCCTGACTGCCATCTTGGGACCAGATGTCCCACCCCTAACCCCTGACCTTTGCCACCAGAATTCCCTCCCCTTACCTTTGGAAATACTCCTTTTGGAAAGGGAGATGTGCCACCTTGGAACTGGGTTTAAAAAAAAACAAATCATATACTAGAAGTTAACCATCTACTACAACATATTTTAGTTTTATTTTTTTTTTTTAAAGTCCCAATTCATGGGTATTTGCATAGTGTATATATAGGTGACTGCATAATAGCTCAGAAATAAGCTTTTACTCGTATATTGTGTGTGGGTGCTGTGTGGGGGAGTGCGCGGGGCGTGGCTGAAGTGGGTGAGGGGGTGTGTATGTGGGGGTGTGCATGGGGGAGGAGTTATGAGCGTGTGTGGCTGTGTGTATGGGGTGGTGTACTGTATGTTGAGGGTGTGGGGGTGTACATGGGGAGGGTGTGTGGGCAGGATGTGGGGTTTGTGGGGTATGAGGGAGGATGGGGGGGGCTGCAGACCCTCCCCCCACCCCATGGTGTACAACCCCTGCCACCAGCAGCAGCAGTAGGCAGGCCCTTGAGGCACCCACGGCCCACATATGGGTGGCTGCACCTGTACCTAAACGTGCAGCTCCAGCCAGTTCTCACAGCTGCACATAGTGAAAGGGAGTGGAGCCACGCCAGCCCGCCTCTATTACACAGGGCTCTCTGCAGCTCATGTGGAGATCCTGGGACTTGTGTGCCATCAAGGGGAAGCCCTGCACAATGGAGCTGGTGGCCTGGCCTCGCTCCAGCCGCCATGTGCAGCTCCCAGGACTCTTCCAGGAAGTAGGGGCTGGGGCTTCCTAGGGGCAGGGCATGCCTTTGCTGGCTCCATAGCATGGGGCTTCCTCCCAGTGGCATATAAAGCCAACTTCTTTGGCTTTAACAAACAAAGATAACGTCTCAATTGGAATGCTGTAGAATTCAGAATCACGGAGCTATAATCTCTATTCAGAAAAGATCTGGAGCCTTGAGGCTAAAGAATCTTTTGTAGCCTTGGGGCTAAAGAAGTGGAGAGCCACTCATCTAACTGGTGCCAATTAAGGGCACAAGGGCAGCACCTAACCCTGTTGTGCCTCCTCTTTCTATGATCTGCCCCCTCCCTGCTCCCAGTCTGTACCTGAGGAAGCAGAGACAGCCCTCCTGGGGTCTCTCACACACTTACCAGTCCTAGGATAGTGCAAGGAGAGGAGGGAACAAGCGGGGCTGGAAAGCAAAACTCCAGCCTCATGTCCACTCAGCCACCAGCAGCAGAGCATGCTGCTGGGAATATGGGAGCAGCTGGAAGAGGAGCAGCCAGAGAGCGGAAAGAATTTACCTCTTCACTCCTCAGTTAAGAATTACTAATTTACACTTCAAAATGCGTGTAAATGAGTCCATGGGTTGTATTGCAGAGGACTATCACTTCTAAGAACCTGAACTGGAAAAAACTGAAGTCACAC
>NW_017728997.1:31432005-31435236 GCF_001723915.1 Gavialis gangeticus | reverse complement strand
GGGGGGGCAGGGGAGGAGATGGAGCAGGCAGCCCAGTTTTAAACAGACTTAAAAACAGAGTTAACAGAGTTAAAACAAGGGATTAGCAAACAGTAGTTTAAAAATAGTGTTTTCAGAACACAGAAAAACCTCTAAATAAGCTAAACTAATGATCTTCTTGGGGCTTACAGTTCGTTTACTCAGCTTTTCATGGACTTTGATGAACCGCATTTGATACCTGAGTTTCATCAGAGCAGTTTAGTCAGCTTTTCAGATTAAAAAAAAATGCAGAGGATATTTGTTAGAGATCGTTAGCGCATTATCTCCAACTGCAGGTGAGTCATGCGGACACAGCCTGCCTCCTGAATATATTCTGCAGATAGCAGCTCTTAACTGAAACGTCTTAAAATTAAAATTCACCCATGATTTCAGAATTCTAGTGAGGGCATGTTGGTTTGTGGAACTACAAGTTTAATAAGAACTGAATGCAGATTTTCTAGCTATTAGTTATCATTCAAGGAACTCCATATGGTTGAGCAGCCTAAGGGTCAGTTTCCAGTCGCCAGCACACTGACATGTACTTCTTTGAGGCCACATTATTTGATAAAGTATGCAGACCTGGAGACTATATGCACACCTAGAAAACTGAAAGGCTTGTTTACTCTTCCTAGCAGCATCAGAGATGCACATAAACTTGGCATAACACAGTGGGGGAGGACAGAATTTGCTCCCATCATTCTAAAGCAGAAAACAAGGAAAAAAATCTCAAAAACACTCAAATCTCATCAGAAATCTCATCCTGTTTGCTTTCACTGAAAAGATATTTTGGTGTTTTACATTTTTGTTTAAAAAACAGGATTCAGTTCATATTAAGAAATGTAGTTCAATAAACACCAAAACACTACTAAAAATTCAAGCAAGCTACCATATGGGTTTTAGAACTCACAGATTGATATATCCGGCACCACTAAGTCTGTGAATGTTTTCTCCAGCTCCCTCTGAAAATTCCCAGCCTTTCTCCCCATTTTATTGTTATAAACATTCTGTTGTTAAAAAAGACTCCTATGCAACAGAGGGGTGGGGGCATAGGGGGGAGGGAAGGGAGAAAGAATCAAGCACCTCTGGTTGCAGTTTGAACCAGAGAGTTTACAAGAAAACTGTGATCAGTAAAAAGGTTTCTATGGTTTGGGCAAGTGATCAATCAAAAAGGAAAAATGCAGGTCCCCCTGCCCAGATAGCAAAATTAATTGCCTCTACATCATCTTCATTAACATAAGTTGCCAACCCCCTACTGAGCATGGTCAGAATCAGATGCTGTAGCACTGATTTATGCCATAGCAGGTTTACTGCAAATAAAGACATCTGCATGTTAGGCTGACCCTGGATAGGAGAGATTTTCTTGATTACAGAGCCTGCTGCAGAATCTATTACCCACAAAATGTGTTTGATATGATGATAGGGCAATCTCCTATTATTTATCAGGACAGAGTACATGTCATAAAAGGAAAGTTTAAGTATGAATTACTAGGAACTAAAAGCCCTTTTAACATAGCAAAATACTTCAGACTTGGAGCCAGGGCCTAAATTACAGAGATAATGGGCTTTAGACGGGACAAGATTTTCAAAGGTTCAGAACCGAAGCAGAAAGCAAATTAAAGAGATGGAAGAGATTGAATCTATTTTTTCTTCCCTATGTTTGGAACTCTGGACCTTTCTATATATATTTTCCACCAAAAAAAGTTTGGAGTTCTCTCACCAAACAAGTTATCCAGACTATTACTGTACTCCTAGATTGGACACTGTCCCAAACAATAAGCTGTTTTTAGGAAACCAGGGTTTCATCCTCTTATGTGGCATGAGGGAGGGATTTAGACTTAATTTAGCACCATTTAGAAAAGATTACCCCTTAATTGCAACAGGAGCTGGCAGACATGGACAGTGATGAAAAGCTTTTGTCCAGTAAATCTCTCAGTGACTACAGACAGCTACGTAGTCAGCAGTGAAGAGACACCAACTGAACTAACCACAAACTGATCTGTCAGCTGGAACTGGATTCCTAGTTCAGGCCTAGCAGGGAAGCCGCCTCCTGGGCCAGGAAAGGGGAGGGGCAGCAAGGATTCTTTAGCTGCAGCTGCTGGCTCTTTTGCATATTCAACACAACCCCAAGGAAAGACACAAACCCCTTATTCATCCACATGCAAATCAGAAAGCTGGGGTGCTGAGGGCCACAGAAACTGCCACAATACAGAGGGAGGAGCCCCCAGTCTTCCAAAGGCTTCACATGTAAACAAAATAGGATTTTTGCTCAACACAAGGCTCCTATTTTTTCTACAGATACTATTTACGGAGCAATCCTCATTCTCCCATTTCAACATGAGATAGTAAGGTAACTATTATCCTAAACCATAGGCTGACAAACAGCTGGTCTATAACAAAGATACATTAAAGCAGAGGCTTCAGGTACACCTTGAAGGTAAACTTTATTTAAAGCCTTTATGTAATTTGCAAAGGCTACAACCCTGAGTGATGTCTCTTTCATTAGGGCATACACCATCAGGTTCCACGTGCTTGCTCTATGGCACTCTGCAATTCTCTGACATTGCAGAGCTATAATACTTCCCAAAAGAGGCAGCAAAGCATTCAGATCCATAGCACTCCCCAGGAGGAGGCGAGGCCAAAAATATATGCTGTGCTCCAGGCACTCCTACCTACCTTGGAAGTTCACAGCAAATCCATGCGATTTGGAGCAGCCCATAGGCTGTTTTAAGACCTTACCTAGAAGTTGTACCGCTTTAACCTAAAATTGTTGTTTAAATAGTTTTTTTAAATACATTTTGAAAACTTGTGGTGTCTTAAATATACGCCCAGGCAATTGCAGTAGCCCATGAGTGAACGCATCCGTTAACTGAATCTGTTTTTAGAAAGCAAGCAGTGTCATCTGTACATCTAGAAAAGGTCTGAAGCACCTACCCTCACCAATCTTTATCCTCCTATCCCACCTAGCAACTCTGGGGACAAGGACAGCAGATCAAGGCCCCGGCAGTTAGGGAGGGAGTGGGGCTGGGGCTACCCAGCCAGGGCAGTGGGGTGGGGAAGGGCATGGGATAGAGCCGTGGCTGGTCCAGTGGGGAGAGCTCCTGCCACTGCACACACCCCGGGAGGGCAGGCATGTGCCTGCCAGATCTGTGCAAGACAGGCTGCAGCTGCAGGCTGCAGCTGTGCTGGGCTCTTCCTGGTGGGGGCTGGGCCAGG
>NW_017728997.1:31426673-31427005 GCF_001723915.1 Gavialis gangeticus | reverse complement strand
CTGCTCCCAGTGCTGCCACGCCTGCATCCTGCACTCCCCCACCCCCCTCCCCACTCCAGCTGGCCAGCTTGTCCCAGCCCCAATCCCCCCCTCTCCCATGCCCCTTCCCTTCTCCCTCCAAGCTCGAAACAGCAAAATCGAAACAAAATGAAAGGCTTCAAAACGGCTACAAAACAAGTTTCAAAGCTGGCTTGCTTGCAGCTAAACAGAAACTAAGGAGAGGGAAGGCTAAGAGAAGGAAAGGACTGCTCTTATATTGACATCTAGGTCTCGGTTGGATTCCCCAGCTCGCTGATCATTTCCCCCAGCTCTTCCCGGGGGGGGGGGGGGGG
>NW_017728997.1:31421536-31425424 GCF_001723915.1 Gavialis gangeticus | reverse complement strand
GGGTTGATTCCCCCGCCCCCCGTTCATTTCCCCCCGCCCTTCCCGGGGGGGGGGGGGGGTACTCAGCACTGCTGCTGGCCCCAGCCTGCAGCTGCTGAAACCTGGCACACAGATCCAGAGGCCCACACCCCCTGGGAAGAGCTGGGGGAATCAACCCAGGGGATGGGGAAATGTTCAGGTCCTTCCCCCAGCTCCCCAATCTTTCCCCCAGGTGTTCCTGGAGGACACAGGCTCCTGGATGATGCGACATGATAGCAGGTTGCTGCTGTCAGCTGGGGAAGGCAGCAGCTCCGAGCTCTGAAACCCTGCATGCAGATTTAGGGGCTGCGCCCCCCAGAAAGAGCTGGGGAATCAAGCCAGGAGCTCCGGCTGACGGATGGACCCACCCCAGCTCTGGGACAGCAAGTGGCACCCTGCCGAGCTGCGCTGCACCCACACCATGGTGCAGCTGCCGCACAGCTGCCCCCCACTGCACAAGGGGGGGCTCTGCCACGAACCTTCAGAAACCTCCATCGCCGATGCTGCAGCCGGTGAGTGTGGGGCTTTTTTTTTTTTTTTTTTAAAGCTCTGCATTCACCAGCTGTGGACTATGCAGATGACAGCATGCTGTCGCTGCCAGCTGGGACCAGCATCAGCACCCGAGTCTGCCTCACAAGCCTGCGCTGAGTGCCTGGAAGTACCCAGGGATGGTGCTAGCCCCAACCCCAGCCCCAGCCAGCAGTGACAGCCTGCTGTCATGTTCCATGCAGATCCAGGAGCCTGTGCCCCCTGAGAGGGCTGCAGGGCTGTGCCAGGCTCCTCCCACTGGCAAGGGATATTACTTTTGCTTTGAACAGTTTGAGGTGCAATTTCACAAACACCCCTGCACCCATCTCCTTGACACTTGGGAGGCTTCATGCACTCAGAAGAGGCTACCATCCCTGAATGTTCATCCAAATCAGGCAAAAAAAATGACAAAGTTATAGTCATTTTTGTGATTCCCCATTATAGCCTATGGGCGAAACATCAAAACGCATTGAAACTGTTTCGACACTTTCAACAAAATGGAACAGTGCTTAGAAACAGCAAAATGAAACACTGTCCCTTTGAAACAGCAAAACAGAAGTTGAAATGAAACGGTGCCATTTCGCATAGTCCTACCCTATGCCCCTTCCCTCCCCACCACTATGGACTTACCAGCTGGAGTCAGCTATGTCCAGCATGGTGAAGACTGCTACCTGTTTAGTCTATGGCCAAATCTCCAAAGCGACACCAAATCTTCACATCTGATTCAGCCAAATCGAATCACTGTCCCTCCGAATCGGATGAATCCGAAGCAAATACTTGCCACTTTGCACAGGCCTAGCATCTACCCAAGTTCTGAGGTTGTATGCCCAGTGGTGTACATTATTTATTTACTGACATGCATCAAGGAGTCTGAAGCCGTGTCCGTGCCAAGGGAATTTCAACCCCTAATGCAGCCTTGCTGCAATGGTATAGTATATAAGCTTAAATTGAGTGCTACTTTAAGTGGTGTGACAATGGCTTATACTGTGCCCCTGTGAGCTTAGTGTTATGCTGAAGCTGCGCTTACCCCAAAATAAACTCCTTTCAGGACCCGAACTGGTGTGTGACCTGTATGATTTATCACCTCTGAATTTGCTTCAGGTTCTCTGCAGATAGTGCTGTTGCTGACATCAGGGTACTCTTGGCCATAGCACTGGGGATTTCACTTGTACATATAGAAAGAGCATGGTTTCAAATGGTCATTCCACAGTTACTTTTAGAAAAGAGCAATAAAGCTTTCAAGTACTCCATAACACTCAAGTCATGAAGGGAAACACTCTTAGAGTTTGAACAGGAGTGAGATGTGTAATACCACTCCTTCCAAATAAATACAAAATGTTACATCTTGAAGTTGAGCTGTAAACATAAGCAAGAGCACAAGGGAGTCCTATATTAGGCTGAAGCACTTGTGTGAGCAGATATTAAAAAGAAAAAAAAAAAAAGTATGAGGAATCCTTTTTTTTCTTTTTTGCCTATATAAGGGCAGCTGGAATTTTACAGCTGGAAATGGCACGAAGCTGTAAGCGTTGCTGTATTTATTGCATTACTCAAGGAGAACATTTTAAGATGCATGAAAACATCAAAATTAGGAGAAATATGGTTGGGGGGGGTGTATTCTAGCCAGGACGGGGAGAATCAGGTGACTGCTCCCGCCCTGTGGAGCTGGGTAGAGCAGCCACAGCCCTTCCTTCAGGGCCACCTAGGCCTGGTGACTCTGCACTGCCACCACTTGCTTCATATCCAGCCACTCCCCACCCCACCCTAGCCAGCTCTTTGTGTCCAGCTGCCTCACAGGCTGATTTGCCCTGGGCCCTGCACTCTGCTAGGGTCACCTCTGATTCTAGCTGCCCTTACACCCACAGCTCTGATCTCCTTGCTGTAGCCCTTCTATTGTTTTCAGTCTGATACCGTTTTAAGAATACTAATGCATACAATTTACCTATAGCCATGATAATTCAATTTTGTGAAGTAAGATCTTAACACTACATTGAATGTGATACCACCAGGCTGTATTCTGCAGTATCACTTTGGGAAACAGGTCCAGGGCTTATTTTAAAAACACCATAGAAAGAGTTAAACAATTTGATACTGCAGACTGGAGGGCTTTCACAAGTAGACAAACAATAAGCTTTTGCCTCTTTTGATTAGCTCTGGAAATCTTTTTACAAGGAAAAGGGGACTCTAACAGAGATGTAATGGAACAAAACTCAAAATCTGGATGGTCTCCACATCTTCTGGAGGCTGTATTCCCTTTCACATTCAGCGCCTACTACAATACAATGCTACGTACTTTTCAGACAAAGCCTAACATTATGTACAGTACCACAAAGCTAATACGCAACTAACACAGCATGGCACTGTGCAGCAAGCAAGGAGCTTAGGGCAAGAGAAGCACACCAGTCAGAAATGCCACATTCTAACAGAGCTGACCTTGCTACACTTGAGAACAATGAAAATAAAATGAGAAAATATATTCTTTTTGAAGCACACTCTAAATACAATGTCAACCTTAATAGTATCCCATACCTACTGTGAGAAAATATAGGATAGGCTAGGTTGAAAAGAGTGGGATAAAGGACCATACTCAAGTAGAATAGGCACAGTAGACCACAGGGTCAATAAATGCTCTTTACAAACTGGTTCCCACAATTCCAGTAGCTAAGAACCTTAAAATCTATTAAAGTGCTGTAACAGCTTTAGCAGGGAGAAAGCCACGCTGGAACAGCAAAATTCCAAGACGCATTCTCCAGCTGCAGTCTAACACACTGATGGGAATGAAAGGACTGAAAGCCTTACTATGTTCCCTACAATCTGTAACAATGGGAAGGTCAGAGGGAACATCACACCAATTTTTATGTTAACAGGCTTTGCGTTGCAAATGAAAAGTCCATTTGCTTGAACCTCCAATAACTCATTTATGTTTTAGAGCATCTGGCCTCCCAGGCTAAGTGTAGATAACAAATGACCTTGAACAGTAAACAGTTAGGCAAATCATATTTACATGCAGTTGTCAGGATGGCTCAGCACCTTACAAGCTATATAACTATTAAATTTAAGTCATGAATCATTGTCCAAGTGTGGTGCATATCCTTCTCCTGAACACAAAGGTGGCCACAATTTTGATTCTGTAGGTAACTATGAATCCTTAAGAGGCAATGCCTCTCTTTCCTTTCTCCACAGAGCAATAAAAATCACTGGATATCTGTGGGATCACGGTACAGGATACTACAGTAAAAGCTCTGTTATCCAGCATGAGTGGGGAATGGGGGGGTGCCAGTAACCTAAAAATGCCAGTTACTTGAAGCAGGGGTTTTTGGCCAGATTGGGGGGGGGGGGGGGGAA
>NW_017728997.1:31410717-31421285 GCF_001723915.1 Gavialis gangeticus | reverse complement strand
GGGGGGGGGGGGGGGGGGGGAAATGGTGGTGGTGGCTGCACACAGAGCAGAGGGCAGGGCAGAGCAGGGGTGGCAGTGGCTGCATACTGAGCAGTGGCAGTGCAGGGCTGTTGGTGGCAGTCGCCACGTGCAAACTCCGCCTGCCCCTGGACAGAAATTCCAGTTAGTAGAGTCTTCTGGTTACTAAAATGCCAGTTAACACAGCTTTTACTGTAATGTTTTCAAGTCCATTTCAGCTCCTCCCTACACACAGCAAGTATCCTGGGAACAGTAACCAACAGAATGAAAAATGTGAATGCTGCATTTGATAATGATTTCACTCACCCAAGTCAGCTCTGCTTGTCACCATTCAAATCTATCTTCCTTGGGGCTTCAACAGAAAACAGGTATCCTTGCTCTCATGTTCTCTCTCTTGCCTTATATAAAAGGACTTGAGACAGAGAGTAAGGACACTTATTCCAGACTTTACTTCTCTAGCCCTTTATAAGCCACTGTGTTTGCTACCGCTACCCAACTACAATGCTGATCTTTAGTTTGAGAGAGTGAGTCCTAGCAGCAGGAAGATAGTGAATAAGGCAAGACTTGTGGCAGTCCCACTTTATCCCCAAGTCTTCTGGTACTGAGCCCTACACCCTCTTGCCCACTGCAGGACCTAAACCCTAGGGTTACCTAACATCTCAGACTTAGTTGTTACCCAACTGACATAATCCTAAAATTAACTAACAAGCCTGTAAGGGTAAAGGGAGAGTGAACAAATTTGTATTCATTTACAGCTTTTCTGGAATCCTTCTAAGGATCTTGAGCTTTGCTAACAAACCATTTATCCTCCACTATGTGGAGAAAGAATGGCAAAACACATGGGAAGCAGTTCAAAACCACCAAGAAGAGAAAAGTAGGCTGGTAGAAGTAAAAGAAACTTTAGTGAAGGAGCAGCTAATTTAAGACCCATTCCCAGACTCTTTGTACAAGACAATGATAAAAGTATCACAGCAGTGAGAGTCCACTTTCCACCAATCACTCTAAAACTGAAAAACTGCACAACTCACATACTAGGTTTGGTTAAACCTAGAACCCAGACACTTAATCCTTCATCAAATATTCATTTTGCCTAAAAGTAAAAGGAAGAATCTCCACAGCATAGCTTGTGGCTATGGAGCACAATATAAAGTCGAGGATATATAAACAATGTAAGCAGCTACACAGGGAAAAAAAAGAAGTTAAATGAGGTCTGTTTGCTTTGTGGTAACTTATGTTTGCGCTGTGGTATAGTCTGTTTGATGAACTGTTCCGTAAGAATACAGATACAATGGGGAAGTAACAGTCAATCTCTGAATTCAAAATAATTGACAAGCCCGTTGACCCAAGATTGTGTGCGCTCTTACAGTTGTATATATTAAGTACAGAGCATTTCCATTATCCTAAAAGGATACTGGAAGAAGACTCCACATAAAATTACTTTCAACATACTTAATCTAGATCAGTGGGAATCAACCTTCTCGGCAGCTATGCCATCGAGTAAATCCCCGAGTGACACTCTAGTGCCCTTTTCCTGCCTGCTCCATTTACCACATGCCACCTGCAAAAGCTGCCCGTCTGATTTGTGGCATACATGCCACAAGTTGACCACCTTTATTCTGGATAGTAATTCAATAAATCATTTAAAAATGCACCTACATAGGAGCCATCTCACTTCCTTAGAATTACTCAAATGTTTTAGCACCTAAATTGTACAAGATCTGGGAGAAGCCTCTGAATTGTACAAGCCTACTTGTCATCTGAGGACGTAGGCTGTAGCCTACAAAAGCTCATGCCTCTCTGAACAAAGTCTAGAAAGTGCCCCCATGCCTGCCTTCTACCTTGAAAGGGGTGGTCAACTCATGGCATGTATGCCACAAATCAGAGAGGCAGCTTTTTTACCTCTTGATTTTGCTGCTTCACAGCAATAGGCCACTCTTTACCCCTCACTTATACTTTGGATTGCAAGTACTTTGAGAGACAGAGAACCTAAATTAAACTCTATTTCCCCTTTTCTCTCCATAACTGCAAAGTGACTCATACACTTACATTGCTAGATTAATCGTAATGAACAGGGCAAATGACCCTATAGCATAATTAGACATGTAAACTAAAGTATGGTTTTCAGCTGTCTGTATGTTCACAACACCAGCAAAATTATGAACATGGAAGCTACCTAAAAACTAGGAAAAGCATCTGGCAACTGAAACAGAAGTTTTCACTGTTGCTAAACCTCATATTTTAATCACCAAATGTTGTAGTATTTTCTATTTGTTTTCAAATTATTGGGTTTTGAGCTAAAAGTAAAAAACCTTTGCTTCTACTAAAGAAAAAATATTGTCTCCAGCTTTCATAGTTAAGGAGAAAGCTTTTAAAAACACAGCTCAAAGAATAGAAAACAAATAAAAAAAATCTAAGTTCTTAAATTAAAATTAGGGCTGACTCATTTTTTAACAATTGGGACTGGCAACATATTGCAGATGAAGCAGCAAGCAGGGAAAAGATAAAATGAAGCTGTTGTTCCCTTTCTTCAAATAATCTCATAAAGGAAACAATCCTGCATCAGAAAGCCCCTTGATATTATGCATATCTATCTTAATTACATGTTCTGTTTCCCCCCAACTTGTGTATTATTGCACAGCAATAAAAGAAAGAAAGAGCTGGAGGTTTAGAATGAAATAAAAATAAGATTTAATCTTTTAAATTCAATTAGAACAGAAGCTCAAACAAAGCACCCTGTGTTTATCTATGGCCATAAGCACATTGGGAAGGGGGATAAATTGCCTTTTACTATTCACCATCTCTCTTATGGTAAAAGTCTTGTATGGACAAGGTAGTTCTACTTTTCAAAATGTTAGCTGGTCAAACTCAAATGTAAGCTCCTTTCTGCTCAGCATTCCCAGACCTTCAACCAATGTCTCTCTCTCACTTTCCCACCCCCGAGCCTTGCTCCCCATTCTTATTACCCTAAATCCCTCTTCCCTCCTTGGAGTTTGTAGGACATGACAGTTCAATGGCAGAGAGGGGAGAGCAGGAGGTATAGAAATAAAAAGAGAGAAGGATTTTAAGGATTTCCCCACCACCACCCTCGCCACATCCATACTCTTTTTTTAAATTTTCTTAAATAATTCTTTAATATTTTTATTCAAAGAAAATAGAAAACTCAGTTGGCCTATGAAGAAGCTAAGTGTTAAACACTGAATTCAGACATTACAGTACAGAGTAGTGCTGCTTTAAGGGACAAAACATGACTGGAAAACCACCAGAAAGTTATGACGGAGCCCAGAAGGACACTCATTTCTAAGCAGAGATGCTTTGGAAAGTTTGATTCATAAGTTAACTTGAAAGAAAAAAAATAATCATTCAGAAACGAGTAAATAAAAATTGAAACAGCTGCTTTAAAAACATCTTAAAAAAAATTCCATGTTGCAGAAAAGGCCATTTCCCAACACATCTCTCACCTTTATAGTTCCAATGAGAAAAGTTTAAGCAGGCCACATGGGAGTTGCACTGATAGCAACATAGACTGGCCAAGTCTAGAAGCAGTTAAGAGATCCTGTTATGATGCACAGCAAGCAAAAACATTAATAAAGACATCCTTCCTTCTTTTCCCTACATCCACTCCCAAGAGGGTGCAGAAAGCCTCTACAAAAAGAGATTGATTTCTAAATCTTAAAAACGAATTCTTATGAAAAGCTTTAAAAATAATACCTTCTTCAAATGTGTTTTGTACTGATGAAGGCCCTTTTCGTTCTTTGTATATACAACATACATGAAAAAAATAGAAACAGAACTCAAGTCTGGTAGGCTGTCTGTCAATGCTCAGAACAGAACTAAAAAAAAATCCTCACAGATATAGCAAGTAGGTGAATGACTGAAATACAAGCTCAAAATTATTCAGTATACACCTGTGTCCTGACAGCATTCAACAGATTTTTAAATCACATATAATGTTCGTTTGAGAGAGAAAAAGTCATGCTTAAAATGATTAGGTTTGACGTGTCCAAAGAGACAACTCAGTGCAGTTCACCAAGGTCACATTAAACAAACTAAGCCTATCCATCCACTCAGGCCTTAACTGCCTGCACAGTACCACAAATGTAAAAGACAACATGGCTAATCTAATAGATTGCATTTCAAGGAGTCAGAATGATACTTATGCAATTCTTGATTAGAGTTCAGCTTTGAATATATTTTTTTGGAATTTCCAAGTACAATGCTCTTCCTGTGAATTTGTAATTCCAAAGACACAATCTCAACACAGACCTAAATGAATGATTTTTAATCCAGGATTAAAATCCAGTACCAAGTCAGATGCATGAAAATCTCTTTCCCTCAATTTATACTCTTACAAATTTAATGAAGGAAACAGCCTTAATATCCTCAGTGAAACAACAGAACAACTCTATTAATTTATTATAAATGAAAGACACAAGATCCTTTCAAAGATGTTTTTGTAACAAGCAAATGATCTAAAGTCCTATAGTCATCAGAACCAGTCCAAGTTCTTTTAGCCTCCATTCATATGTGGGAGTTCCACCCACTGCACTGGTTAGATTTTATTTAAACCAGCTGTGTTCACAGACAGCTATTTTTAAATGTTGCCTATAAAATATTCCCAACTCCTTTGAAAGAGAAAGAGAGGGGGAAATAAAGACAAAAAATCCTTGCTGCAAGAAGCAGAGGAGAACCCAGACATCAGTAATAATATCTCATGAAACATCCAAACAGCTCTAGCTTTCCCCGATGAATGCCAAGGCGCTATTCCAAGAGAATCTTAATACAGAATCTTTGTATTGCCATGGAGGAAGGAAAGAGGGGAAAAGGCAACAGCTATACAAGACATTAGATTTCAGGATCTGTCTCTGTTCCCATTAAATCTCCCATGTTGTAAGTAATTAGTGCTCAATGTAGACTTCACTTTTTTCCCCCTGTTTCTAGACAAGTTGTGACAAAGGAGCTTTGAAAGTGTGACCTTAACATAAATGAGCACTAGGAAAAGGGCAGGATTTCGCATATGCATGTTTATACAACTACTTCAGGAATATGAAATATATCTGTAAATGTAGTTGTTCAAGCACACTTCTATGGGCAAATGCATCAATGCCTACTGATTTTATCATTAAGATCCCTGTGTCTGTGATTCTTCTGTAAAACCAGCTCTTGGAGTCATGGAATTTTTTCATTTCTTCTTCCAGTTCTTCTCCACAACCATGAGAGCTAGAACACAAAAATAAAAAATCCTCAGATTTCTTAGGTCCCAACTCATGTACTTTGACCACCTGGGATTGGCAATATTGCCAAACCACTCCACACACAATCAAGGTTTTGCTTGTGCATAACTGAGCCCCCTTGGTTGAGCAGCAATTATCAAGTGTGTGTTTCTTCATGAGTTTCCCACAAACCATAAATAAGCTCACAGTTTTCCTATACACAAGAACAGCACTCAGATAGACCCCAGATGTCATAATTTTTGTAGCAGTATATTCAGTAGTGGCACCGTGGGGGGTCTCACTGAATTCAATTGTTTGCAAGAGACTCTTAGCAATTCATGAACTAACAAATACTTCTGGGTCCAGTCATGTTCCCATTGAAGTCCCTGCCATATGCAAATATATAATCAGAAATTAGAGACCTTTCTTTACAGTTACTCAGGGCTGACCTCTACACCCCAGTACAGTCCATATGCATTCTGCCACTGAAGTGAATGGAAGGGATTGGGCTCCTAGTCTAGTCTATTGGAGTATAGAGAGAATCTAAGCATTGATGCTTCTTTTTCTTTAAGAAATGCTCATAAAGAAAACAGAAGCCAAGTAATTTAGAGGCAAAGTTAATTTATTAATAACGTTTTAGCTGTAGTACAATCTACTGTGTGCCAAAGGAAAACCCCACAATGACATACCACAGTAAACAGCCCTACCGTATCAGGGCAGTTGTTAAACTGCACCTCAAACCACATGAAAACCAGAAAGTTTAGTTAACTCACTAACATTATTTAAATACAGGTCTTGTGTGGCTATCAAGTATGCTTTGTCATTAAGATTACTTCTGAAGTATACATAGGACAAACTTTTACATGACAGGATCTTATTCATCTTGAAAACCAAGCATCCATTCAAATTAAATATCCATATTGTTATCAGAGACCAGAAAGCTGGCTGACAAAAGCTAGAGCAGTCAGATTTGTTTAAGATCACAAAGCTTATCATTCTAATATAATGGAAAAATCAACACAGTATTTAACTAGAGAACAAGGACAGTACAAAGCTTACCCCATGGGCATAGGCGTTTCAAAAGGTAGACAAAAGGTTTTCATTTTCTTATATGTTTAGTCACACTAAACATGTTGCTGTATTCAAGATGCAAATACTTGTGCAGCCTTCCCCCATGCCTACAACTGCAGCTGTAGAATATACCATCTAGTTGACTGACAGCACAAGAACCAACATATTTTTTGGTAAAACATGGGTTTGTACAATGAGAAACTGATACCACAAAAGAGGGCCACAATATTTGAGATTATGGGGGAATTTCCTACCAAACAGAATTAGCTCTTAGTTTAATTTCACAGCTTGAATTCAGCATCAGAAATGTCAGAAACATATGCATGTCAAAACAGAAGAAAACCTGTATTTGAAATTAAGGATGTATTTTTTATTGCAGTATAGTTGAGATAATTCAATTCCTACCACTTGCTTCCAAATAATGAATCCAGTCTCACATACCATTTGAAAGAGATGGCTATTTGGCTTTAATGTTTTAATTTGTATTGTACTTTATAAAATATTCATAAAGTGGTCAGAATAAGTTTGCTTGCACAGCTGTGGGACAAAGCAACCTATGTGCCAGAACCCAAGTAATGTGCATGGGGAGCGCTTTAATTAACACAGCTCCAAGCCATGCTAATTAAAAGCACCTGGAGCATTACGTGCATCAGTGTCCCCTTACTGAAAAATGGCAGCAGGGCACTTTGAACTAAAGCTTGTTGAAGGGGGACATTAATACACATGACGCTGGAGGGCATTAATTTCCACGCTTCAGCAGACTTGATCAAATCTGCTCCAATGCACTGGAATTACAGTGTGTTGGAGCAGGCTCCCTGCACGTGTATAGGAGCCCGTACAGTTTATTAAAGCACAAAGAACAAACAAGAGCATGCCACAGAGAGGTGGAAAACTCACACCAGATACGGGGTATGGAGTATCATAAATTTTGCTATGCAAGTTGAGCAGTTTTTACATAAGTGAATTTACATAAGTGAAATCTGGCAAAATAACCCTTTCCCTTCACAAGTTATATAATGAAACAGGTGACCACCAGCTTTTTTTCTGCCAGCTTTGCTACAAAGAGGAATCCCAAGCAGCCTGTCTACTAATTCAGTGCCATACAAGCCTTTTCATGCATCATGAAGAACAGAACTAATTCCAACCCCAAAGAACTAGAGCCACATGTGACTCCACAGCCACAAGTTAAGCATTCAAGGGTTCTACCAGAACAGAATTTCTCCTCCGGTAATTGCAATCCGAAGTCTTTTCTCACCACAAGCTTTCAGCACATCATGAGGCTTACCATGGGAGCTAAGAGAGAACATTCAGTGACAGCGTTAAGCCAGTAATATTTTGCAGTTACTTTTCAGTACAAGAATTTCCTTACAGCCAATCATAAGCTTTTCCAACCCCTTTTCCAACTCAAATGAAAAGATTCTAGCTTCTGAACGTAATCCCCATCTTAAAGACAACTGTAGTCAAGAACAAAGGGAGTTAAGTGACTTGTCTGAGATGGAGGTCTTTGGCAGAGCTGAGAACAGAACATGGGAGTCTTGAATAAGTCCCAACTTCACCTGCAGTCTCCTTTAACAAAAAAGGGCCGCAGACCAGAAAGAGGAAATTTACAAAGTGGTTTCCCTCTGTCCAAATATATCAAGGACAACATACACAAACTTTGCTCCCGCATTTGGTCTTAAGGTTTTATTTTTTTTAGAATCTCACTGAAAACACAAACAACATTCAGGAAGAGCCTCATTTAAAATCTACTCCCATTAAAAAAAAGTAGTTATACTCATCAATACAGAGCAGCCCAGCAGTCACCAAGAATGGTAAGGATTCTGACCTTGAACTAGGACTATCCAATGTAACAAGCACCTCAGGTGCCTAGGAATCAATGACTATGGATTCATGCTCACAGGTGAAGGGGCAGTATAAAACATACCCATTTATTCTGTGGTATTATTGGGAAAATAAACTCATCCATCCACTAAGTCAATAGATTCCTTTGTATGGAAAACCTCTGCCAAGTCAGTCAAACTAGGGAAGGTGGGAAACAACACCTGAAAATTACTGAAATATTGGCGATGCTGCAAGAATCATCTCTGACACTTAAGAAACTAGTGAAGTGCAGAAGATGAAACTGAATGCGAAGATTTTTTTTTTTTTCAGGGAAAGATGCAAGAACAGGAACTCATAGGGCAAAACACTGTGGGAGAGCAGAGGCCTTACCCTGCACAACACGTGCAATGTACAAGCAAAATGTTCCAGTCTTTTTAAGTAGGAGTTATGCATGCCGAAGGACAGCATTACTGGATGCCAACCTAAGGTACCTGGGTACAATGCAAAGCAAAAAGCAACTATGGCACTAAGCCAATGTAACCCATGCTGAACTTTGGCTGGGCCTGGATCCAGAGCTGTAGACTTAGCCCCCTCTCCAAGCATTTAGACCCTAGAGCCAGAACACACCAATTTCCATTTCAAAGGTTGAGTAGAATTTAGAGCCCACCTAATTCCCTTCTGCCAGGCCCCTACTTAACATTTCTGCTCTCTGGCAGGCTATTCAAATAGTTGCTGCCTCCCACCCCAAACTCTGACTTCTAACTTCAAGGTCAGCCTGGATCAAATAAGGATGTAGAGACATAATCTGCTGCATATTATACATTTCTGCTCGAGTAGGGAAAACAAAGCCTGAGGGTGGGGAGGAGGAAGAGGAAGAGAAGAAAAGAAATGGAGGCAGGAAAAATATCAACAGTTACATTTTGCCAGGTATTGCATTTGAAGCCAGGGCTATTTTCTGACTGGATCAGACCAGGTCCCAACACTCATTTGGATGACAAAGTTTATTTATGTCACTTCCCTCTGCTAAGGTTTTATAGATCATATTTCAAATCCATGCTATATTCCTCTGTTGCTCGGTTACCAGCACTGAACAAACAATTCTCTGCATTCTGCCAAAAGTGGAGAAAGAAAGCAAACGAATGCCTGGAGGATGAATCACCCACTGGAAGTCATCTTATGGCATTGCAGAGGAACTGATTACTTATAACCTCACATACTGTGGGGAGAAAGGGGAAATGGTGAACCTATTAACTCCTTTGCACTGCACTGCTCCTCTGCCCCAGCCACACACATTTAAAAAAAAGAAAGGGGGCATTTCCTTCCATGATGATTTCCTTCTAAATGAAAATTAGAGGCTCATATATTCACTGGGACAAATTCAGCCCAACACGATGCCCTGGAAATCAGCAGTTACAAAGCCAATGTGCTTGGCCTAGTATTTTTCAGAACAGTAAATTCAAAAATATGAATTGAAGCTTGAAAGTGAACGAGCTAAAGGCTCCACTATATCCTGCCCACAAAAACAAATCAACAAATATACAACAGCAAACCAAGGAGGAGAACAAGCCTATACCCCGCTTTGCTTATAGGCATCCCAGCATTAGAGACTACCAGGGAGTTCAACAAATCAGAGGCAATTCTAAGCTCTAAAACACAGAGGTCCAAGAAACAATAGCAAGATAATATATGCGGGAGCATCCTTACCCCTCATTGTTTCAGCCTGGTTCAGCCAAGCCCCTACTGCTTCCAAGGGAGGCTTCCCTAGTCACACCTGGGTACCCCAATTACTCTCCCTAAGAAAACTTAAGCATGCAGCAGATATTTGTTTCAACCCTAGTCAACCCTGTATACTGCTACACAGGGAGCTTTTTGCCAAGCCACAATCCAGAATTTGTTACTATTAAGTATCCTTATGTGGATTTGTCAGCAAAGCCTCAGGCCAGAGACCAGTATGTTCCTAGCACACCCAGGAACCCAGTACTGTGCAGAACTTCTGGCTGCTACAGTAATGTTACAATAAATGTTGCATTAACAGAAATGTTAGCTATTGTTCACCTGTCAAGGTATCTGGATAACGTGCAGCCCATGAGCAAATCTAGCAACCAAGTGCAAGGAACCCTACTCTCCTTACTCAAATATGCCCACAGACAAGATTTTATCCTAATACGTCCACATGTTCTTGGATTAACGCTAGCATATAGACTTCGTTTTGAGCGGAAAACAGATTCCAATTTGTATATATATGTCTCTGTACAGCATTAAATGAAAACTTTCAGGTAAGACTAAGATAATGTTCTTGGCCTTGGGTCACTCTTGATGCTCCACCACCCTACCCCCCCCCCAACAGCTCAGCTCCTCCCAAAGGTCCTTTCTACCGAGCCAAATATTTTCAACTTCAATTTTATGGATGAACTAGCCAACTGCCCATCAAAAATGACCGGGGGGGGG
>NW_017728997.1:31398130-31410528 GCF_001723915.1 Gavialis gangeticus | reverse complement strand
GCTCCATGCTGCCGCTGTTCTGCCTCTTGCAGGGAGCGGTGTGGGGGAGCTGAGGCCACCACTGCTGGCCCTGGCTCCCCCACTCTCTGTCCGGTCCTCGGTGCCACTTCAGAACCATGGCAGCGGTCCCCCACACTTGGAGCAATTTGACTGGCTGCTTCTGTCAGCTAATCAGAGTGCAAATAAAGTGTGACAGACAGGCTTAAGCTTTTATAGTATTAGAATTGCTGAGGAATAGGAATATGATGAAGGGTTCTACATCTATCTTGTTTACCATAAAAATATTTTCAAGAGGTTAATCTAGAGCAGTGGTTCTCAACCTTTTCTGTACCAGGACCCATCAATGACCAGTCCCAGTAAACAGAGTAGAAAACAGCCCCTCGGCCCTGCCAGTGTCCCTCACTCCCAACCCACAGCCCCCTACCCCTGCTGGTACCCCCCACTCGTGACCTGCTGCTCCCCACTCCCAGGCCCTAGCCCCCACTGTGTGGGGCAGGGTGGAGCATGTGTCCCCCCAGATTTGTGCACCAACAGCAGGCATGGGACTGTAGATTGACTGGACTGGCACAGGCAGGAGCTGCCTCCGTGGCCCAGTGAGTGGGACTCAGCATGAAAGGGCAAAGCAGGGCAGCAAGATTCACTGGACTTGGGGGGAGGGGGGAGCGGGGGGGAGGCACTGCCCTTACTTGCTCCCACTGCCAGCTACTTGTATGCCAGGCCGCAGCACTACCCTGCCTCCATGGCCCAGACACCACCGCCGCTCCCCTCAGGCCACAGCTCTATCCCAGAGAGGAAATGGGATAGCAGGCAGTGTCACCTGTGTGTCCCCCCTCAACATCATCTATGCCACCCTACCCCCCTCCCACAGACTTACCTGAAGGAAGCTGCGGAAGCTGTTCTGCACACTGCCTGGCTGCCACGTGAACGTGCACGTAGCACCCTCTGCCTGATTGCCCTCCACCTGCTCCCTCCAGCCCCAAGCAGCCCTTTGTAGGCTGGAACTCTGCTAGCCAGCAAGGGGAAACGCACCGTTTCCCATGCTTTTCTCCTTTAAAAGAGAATCCATTTTTTAAAGTTTGTCCATGACCTTTTCATATATGCTTGCAACCCACTTCAGCGTTTCTCAACCTGAGTTGTGACACAGATCTACAGAATGTTAGTATAGGAACTTAAGCTTTGGCAGCATGCTGCCAAACTGGTTGCTACCTTCAGCCCTACAGGATTCCCTTTCTCCAGGAATAAAGACATGCAAGAGAAGCAGTTTTTCTAAATCAGTCATGACAACGCAGTTGTCCATTCGGTTACAAACGTGTCACATCAGACCTACAGTAAGCAATTTTCTTTCAGTTAGCTGGTATTTGCTTTAAAAAATGAAAACTGGTTATATATTTTTCCAGAACACACTGCCAATTTAACACTTCATAGAGACCAAGATTCTAGTCTTTCCTGATGCTGTAAACATACCAGTCATTTCAGAGAGAAGCAAGGTCCAGATCACTAGATCTATAAATAAAATGTGTACAAAAGTGTAAACACTGTCACTGTATTTGGAGCCGTGTGCTGCGTTTCTCAGTGGAAAACTATAGTTTTCAGTCTGGTCTGTGTAACCCAAAACAAACAAGCAAAAAACACCATACACAATCTGATCTTTGCTCATATACCATTTCAACGGGCCAACTATTTCAGTAATCACCAGAAAATTTCTCCATTACTACACAATTCCCTGAGGCTTGAACAATATTATACAGATAAATTAATTCTTTGCTTTCTCTTCATGTATTTGGCACCAACTAAATATGCATTAGTCTGCATACACTGTTTGGGAGAAGGAGCATGCAGTCTCTTAAAAGGGGAGACTGTAGGATATAATTATTCATATTCAATGACATGGTCCATATTGAACATATTTAAATATGAGCTAGAGCAGTGGTCAGCAACCCCCCGCACATGTGCCGAGCATGGCACACAAGGCCATTTTGCTTGGCGCACCACTGCCAGCCAGGGCTCTAAGCAGCTGCTGCCAGCCACAGAGGCCAGGCTGCTCCCAGCAGGCAGCTGGGAGGCTGCAAGCCCTGCTTCCATGGGCCAGCTGTACCTGGGAGGCTGCAAACACCTGCTCCAGGCTCCAGCATGCCGGCATTTCAGCACCTTGCAAGGAAGACATTGTATTTTTTTTCAGCACTCTGGCCAAAAAACGTTGCCTACCCGAGCCAGAGGATCAAACATTGGGTTGGGACCCAGTTTTATTCCCAGTTCTGCCACCAGTTTCCCAGATGATCTTGGGCAATTCAGTTAATTTCCCCCATGGTTCAGTTGCCCCATCCCTAAAAAAAGAATAGTGACATCCCTGATAAAGTACTCTGCCACTGACTTGTGGGGAAAAAAAAAAAAAATCACTATTATTAATATGCTGAACACCCTTCTTAGTTTGAAATTGGAGCAATCTCATTGCCTTTCTGAATTTACAATTGATCAAAATGTTAAAACAACATGGATTAAGTTCCATCTCCAAATAAATACCAGTACTACATAGCTGAATCCATTATACAAACCAGACAAAAGTTATATGAACAATCATACTGAGACAGAGCAAGATGTGGCAAACACTCATGAAGTATATCTTGAAACATGCAGCCTGATCTTCAAATGCTCAAGGCACGTTATGTACAAAACCACATCCTGCTTTACCTTGATGCCAATATACTATGCCTATCTAGGTTTCTATATGATTTAAATTGTTGCAGGGAAAACGAAGTAGATGAATTCGTCCAAGAACAGATTTTTGATTATGTGGTTCAATTAAGCCAGGCAGTTCACAGCACAGAGAACACAGGAGAGAACACAAAACAAGCTGCTTTATAAAAATAGAAAGGGTTTTCCTGTTATTTTCAACTAGATCTTGAAATTCAACAGGGATTTGTTTCTCCATTTACCCTTTCTTGTCTTCCTAATACAAATGATTTATTATACACACATGCAGATTTTGATACAGCAAGGTGCTTTCAAAAATGTTTTATTTTTGTAATGCATTTGCCTGTCCTCTATATACAACATCATTTGCATGCAGCTAAGCTCCTTCATCACAGATCTGAATTTTATTAACTAAGCTTTAAACATTTCAGGGACATATTACTGATACACCACTAAAAAGGCAATTATAACTTGCTAGATAAAGAGAAAGTGTTAGAAAAAAGCTAAGGCTGGCTTTGCATACAAGGAAAACTATACCATATTAGTTGGTTGGGAAATGATTCTTGGTCTCACACACAGCTGTAACTGTCCCAGAAAAGCATTAAATGGATTGCAGTTCACCGAAACTGTGATTTTACCCCTAAAGTTCATTTCAGTCAGTAATCTCTCTAACTTTTTATAGAACAATAAATCAAAGTGGAGCAAAAGAGAAATGCAGAACAAATTTGCATATAGGAACAGGTTATATATCACCACACTCAAAACTACATTGATGAAAGTTCACCCAGGGCTCTAGCCTTCACTATAAATGGGAAAGGAAGGATGATGCCTTGAAGGGAAGGATTGAAGTGCAAATGCCAAATGTCTGCACCCCCTGAATACTCTGAAGTACAGTTCTGGAAGTAAAACACCTTGGCAGCTGTATACAAGTTAGGGATAAAACTAAAGAAGCAACCATGCAGCTCCATTAGTAACACCCTATGCATTGGGAACATACTGGCCACATAGGCCATCAAACCTCCAGGAACAGCATCAGAACAGCTTGTACCTTGGGCAGACTGTTCCTCAGAAGGCTGCACACACCCCATTTACTTGTGCTGTGAGCTGCCATCATGAGGAACACTACCACACTCAAAAAAATTGCAAGTAGATGAAAGTCACCCCTTCAGGGCTGGGACCTTGTCTAGCTATGCACTGAAACATCATCTAGCACAAGGCCAGGAGCCCCATAATCTCTGAAGGCTCCTGTCAAAAGTAATTATAGACAAATACCATTGATTTGATATGTTATGGAAGTGAGTGTGAAGGTGCAATGAAAGCAGGAGATGAAAAGATGACCCACTTTTTGAGGCCTACATTCTTCTCCCAAAACCCTGCTTTCCTCTGATGCAAGCTTACATAACCCAAAGATTAATTTTCTCTAAATTCAAGCTTGCCATGTGGCAGATCTTATGTGTAAAACACTTCTAGTTAAGCCTGGGAAAACGAAGTTACATAAACAAAACAAAATCCCCTTCCAAGACTGCTCCACGTGCATCTGCTGGAGAATTAGTACGTCCTAACAAATTCCAGATTCCAGCTTCGCAACACAAGAAAACTACAGCAACTACATTTTCCCCTGACCAGCAGGGTCCTTGAGCTGTTCCTGGGACTGTCTGCATGCAAGGGCTTCAGATAATTACCACAGAATAGACACATGGACAGACACACATATGAAAATCCTCCAAAAAAAAATCAAACACAAGAGGAGTGAATAGGCAACCATGATTTTTGTCTCTGCTTCTGAAGATTTCAACAATATGCTGCAATTCTTTAGCCAGTCTTTTTTAACCTGACTCCTACAGCATCCCCCCACAGCCCAACCCAGCAGGTTTGCTCTAGTGCAGACAGAACTCAGGAGGCAGGTCCTATTGGCAACTCCCCCACAGCCTGCTGGGTTACCTTGTGGCAGCCCCTTCACTGCTCTGTGCCTTGGCTTCCCCACCCAATCCTTAAAGCGACAGCAAAGATGTCTCCTCTGACTACTGTGATATAAAGGACTATGTAAGGGCTAGGTATGGTTATTCTGCAAGGATGGGAAAAAGCTACAAGGGAACAAAGAAAAGATCAGAATTAATCCATTTTTATGAAGCTCCTTAGTGGCTCCCTCACCTCTTTATCAAACTTTCATTCTTTGAGGGCTGCTCCATATATAGGAAAACTTGTACCAGCTAAACTTGAAATCAGCTCAGGTACAGCTGTACAAACTCCCAATGCAAAACACATTTAACTTTAAACCTACCCAGGTTATGTATCTAGGGCTTCTTACTACCAGCATTAGATAACGTTTGAATGATGTTGTAACCACGATGGCCCTGCGATGGTCCAGGAGTTATGCGAGAGGAACGGACCGTTGCGAGGGCCGGAATGAGGAATGCTTTACAGCTGAAAGCTCGTCTGCGTCCAGTTGGCCCAATGAAAGGCACCCCCCACCGCAGTCCTTGCCTGCTACCAACACCTCAACATAACAAAACGCTGATCCCTAATCATTCATCAGTCAGTCTAGGCAAGAGGAAGAGAAATGGTTTGCTCAGAGGTTCAAGGGAAGCAGGCCAGGGCCCTGCGTTCTCAGCTGTTTCAGTCTGAACGGGGCTCATTTTGAGTTTGTTTTCAAAAACGGATGTGAACTGAAAACCAGCGGAACCCAACAAAATGGGACCCGAGCGGCCCGGGGTCCCGAGGAGCTGCCTGGCTACAGCCCGGTGTGACGACAGCGAAATGCCTGCAGCCTCCCCGCGGGGCCGGGCTGTCACCGGCGGTTGCGGGCGTTTTCCAGCCCGGCCCTGGCCGCCTCTCCGCTCAGCCGGGCGGACCCGTGCCCTTCGGGGGGAGAGGGGAAGGGAGGGTTGGTTTCTAACCAAGGACCCCGCAGAGGTGCCAAGCCTGGCGGAGCTCGCCGCCCCGGCCTCCCCCCGCCGCAGCACAAGGCTGCGAGCCTCGCCCGTCCGGCCCCGGCTCCCGGCGGGTGAGGGCGCGGCGCCCACCTCCTTCAGCTGCTCCATCTCGGTGCGCACGGTCTCGTACTCCAGCTCCAGCTCCTCGTACTGCTGCTTCAGCTGCTGCTTCTCCTCCAGCACGGCCAGCCCGTACTCGGCCGCCTGGATCTTCTCGCGCGTCGTCTCGCCCAGCTCCTGGAAGAGCCGCTTGATCTCGCCCCGCAGCCACTCGGGCTCCGACTCCATCACGAGCCGCGCGTACTCGTCCTCCTCCATGGCCAGCGCCATCACGGGGGCAGCGCTCACCGCCGCGGGGCTGCCATGGGCTGGGCTCGCCCCTCACGCAGCCGCCCGGTGCCCGCGGCCGCCGCCGCCGCAGAGCTCAACGCAGTCATTCAAACGGCGGCCACCGCCGCGCGCGTTGCTGGGGATCGTAGTCCAGCCGAGCCCCGCCCCGCCCCACAATGCACCGCGCCCCTGCAGCTTTCGGGGTCTCCCGGCGGGGAGGGGTGTGGCGGCGGCGGTGGTTGTGCTGTGCCCGGCTCAAGGGCATGGCCGTGGCGGCGGCTTCTCTGGGAGTCACCACGGGAAGCAAGCCCCTGGACCGTATCAGGGCCGCTCCTTCTCTTGCTCCAGGCTCTGACACTGCTAGAAACCGTGGGGATGAGGGGAGTTAGTTATGGTGGCGGCTGCCGCTAGGCCAGGTGGACGTGCCTGCCTACTCAGTGAGCACCAATGGCCTACCTCCAGCCTGAAGAAGTGTTTGTCAGGCTAAGCACATAGTCACTCTGGCTGATTTCTTCATTCATGAAGACTAGCAAGCGTGGCCATTTTATACACAAACAAGAAAAATGATTTCTGAATACTACAGTCACAGGAAGCCCTCCATGAAGAATGCTTTGCATTCAGAAACTTGTCTGTCTTATCCCAAGCATGCCATGGATCCAATAAAAGGTACTGCCCCACCTCCAGAATCTGGCCCCTGCAAAGATGGACACAGGTTTCTGAAAGCAAATTGTCCCCATGTAACTGCTTGCTCCTGTGGGGCTACTAGTGGGCATTGGTCTTTGTGGATTCAGGGCCTAATACGAACTTTCAAGCACTTATTCAGATGCATAACTGTTGAAATCAAGGTGACTGCTATGGAGGTGAATACCAGGCACATTAATAAGGGTTTAAAGATTGAGCTAGAAAGTGGGATGGACAAAGATTCACAGAAGTTGAGGGCTGAAAAGGACCTTGTGAGATCATTGAGTCGAGCACCCCCTGCTCTGAGCAGGAAAGACTGCTGGGGTCAAATAATTCCAGTGAAAACACAGGAGGGAAGAAGGCCAGAAAGGGAAAGGAAAACCAAGATAGCCAAGATGAGAGAGTGCATTTGCTTTTAAAGGTGTGTGCATGCTTCTTGAGAGTTCTGCTTTTGTTTGTTTCAAAATGAAAGCTGTTATATTGCATCATGATAGAATTACTTGGTTACAAGAATCAATCACAGTTATTGCACTGACAGAAGGCAGGGTGTGGCCCCCAGAGACACTTTCATAGGTGACAACCTACTTAAATGATGCCTTCATAGCATCTGATGAAGTAGGCCTGTTGCCTGTGAAAGCTTATGCTTCGAATGAATCAGTCTGTAAGGTGCCACCCTGCCCTGCATTTTGCCTGACTTTAGACTAAATACAGTTAACTACCCACTCTCTGCTAGTTACGTACTGCAAAGCTTCACACATTTTTACTTTCGCTCACTCAGAGTACTTATTTACTAATGTGAATATTTTAAATTTAAAAAAACACCCCTGAATTGTCTTGGCTGAGACTCTTATCTCTTAGAAGGTGATTGCTATATTACTACTTTTAATATAATTAATTCTTCTGTCACTGATCTCATCTGTCTCTGAAGTCGATAAGCAGGGAAGTAAAAAGATGAGGTTCTTGCTTCCAGGGTGGTTACAGAGTTACAGGGACAGAGTATATAAAAGGAAATTGCAGGAGGCTTTGCATGGGAGACAGTTGGGGAAAACAATAAAAAGAAGAAATGTAAAAAGCGTATGGAAAAGCTATTTGTTTGGTCTTGTTTGTTTTCTCTGATCTTTACATTTTTTAATTTTTTCAGAATAGGTATAGACACAAGGGGCAAAGGTGATTAATGACAGTAAGTGAGACGGAAGTACTCCCACAAATAGGTAACAAAGATTCACAGTTGCCTTTTAAGACCTTGATCTGGTGGAAAAACATTTAAAGCACATGCATAACTATAATCACATGAGTAGTCCCACTCAGTTCAACAGAACTCATCTATTTAAAGTTGTGCACATGCTCAGATGTGTTCACTATGTAAGAGCTGTAATTGAGAACAAGCCTGCAAATGACTAGAATGGGGAAGGGGGAAAAAACCCAACACATCAAGCAATAGAAACATGGGCAGGTTTCTGTAGCAGATCTTCACTGCAAGGTATTATGTTATAAAATACAGGAGACAGTTCATGATTAGCATTTCAGAATAGCAATAGTACTCCTGGACCTATGCAGCTGGGCATGTGGCTCTGGACTTCAAAGGGTTGCAAACCACACTTGCAAACCCAACCTGCCAGTCAGACTATCAGATTTGGTTCTCATATTTATTCATTTAACTGATCTATGGTGGAGAAAATCACTATTCCTACCGTACTTGCAGCTCTGTGTCCTGATTGTCTGGTTCTTGTAGAACAGATCACCAGAAATGAGTATCTTACAACAGCTAAATGAAGAATCATGCCACTGCTTATGCAGAAGTGGGTCATGGTCATTTCTGGACAGACAGCTGGAAAGGATGCATATCATTTTACAAAAGCTACCTTAAAAAGAAGTTAGCAAGTAAATTTGTTTATGACAGCAAACCTATTATAATTTTACTCACTAGCTATAGAACGTGTGCGAGTGCATGTCTGCGCCCAGTAAGTCTTCTACATGCTGACAGGAGTACTAAAACCCCTTCTTTTTTCTAGTATTTCAGATCCACAACTCAGTGGCTGCATAGTGTTCTCCAGCTATAATTTGGGAATAAAAGTATTTTCCTCCTTCCTAGGGTTCTAGTGAAGCATTAGCACTCTAGACTGAGGCCCACAGGTACTACAAAAATGGGGGCTTCTCTGCACCTAATATAGATTTTTGCATAAGGCTTGATAGGCTTATGCAGAGGGAAAAACACAATGCTGCACAAGTAGCCTCCTTACCATCTTAATACCACTTGAAAAAGGCAGCGCTTTGCAGTGGGGAAATGTAGTCAACTAATGTGGCAAGGTCCCTTACAATGAAAGGCTGAATGTTACCAAAAAACAGTAAACAGACCCAGTAATGAGGTAATTACTCTCCCAATTAGAATTAATTAATGTATAAGACACAATGAAGGGATAAACAGTGTGAGCCAAACTCTGCTCTCAGTTGCACCAGTGTGAGTGAGTATCTCTAGTCAGTGGAGTTACTCCAACTCTCCACAACTGTAACTAGGAGCACAGCTCAGCCCTCTCAAAGTCACCTGGACAGCTTGTCCGGTTTGGTCACTGCTTCACCCTCCTTTGCTGAAGCTCAGAATTTCAACTCCATCAAAAATAATTGGTACTAAATTGCTAGGTAAAACCCAAACAGTAAAAACAATTACCTGTTTGAGCACATGGGAGGATTAGAACATAAAACAATGGCTTTGCTTACAGCTGTAGGGCCTATTCAAGCACTTTTATCTTCTACCAATCTATAGTCATCCTGATCCACTTTGGTATGTAAGAGAACATATAGATCCCTTTAATAAAGTCTTTAATGTCTGTGAATTCAGCCTCACAGTCATTAGGCAGCCTTGGCTAGTATTTTGTTAGGGATCATGTGCCAACCCCAGACTCCACAGGGCTCACATGGAAAGGCTGTATTTTGTCATGTGAATTCTGATGTATCACCCTAATCCTCTTCCCTTTAACAAACTTGCCTGGATCTGAAAAATAAAAAGTGATGTAATCAGCCTACTGCAATTAACCAAAGTTTCTTTTGTTTTTAATTTCAAAATGTTGCAAGAGTGTTGTTAGAGGTGTATCTGTTCCAGTTTGGCCTAAGCCAGAAAACATTGACTCACCTGCTACATTGAAGATTTCAAGATTTATATATATTGCTAGTTATTTTTTTCCTCCAAATGAGTTTCACATGTCCTACAGAGAATGGCTAAAATCCCGTAGCCATTCTCTAGCCAAACTAAGTGGGCCAGTTTCTGATCTCACCCAAGATTTACATTGGTCTAATTAGCTCTATTGACTTCAATAGTCATTCTAGATTTATACCACTATGGGCACCTAAACACGTGCAGGGAGGCTGCTCCAACATGTTGTAATTACAGCACGTCAGAGCAGACTCAATGGAGTCTGCTCGTTCAACATGCTTTAGTTAAAGCTCCTCCACCACCATTTTTCAGCACAGAGATACTGATATACTTGACACTGCAGGCACTTTAATTACAGCGGCTCTTGGAGCCACTCTAATTAAAGCGCCCCCCTCCAGACCACATGTATAAGTGCTCTGTGAGATCAGGCTGTGGTGCACTGAATATGAAGGTCCTGCACTGTCACACACACATGTCAAACATGCATCTGTTTGCAAACCATACTACTTACCATTTTTCCTCTCCTGGTCTTCATTCCCTCTCAAACTACACAAGCTGGCAATTCCAGAAGCAGCACACACAGCTTCTCGCTGACAAACAGCTCTGCTTTTCACCTGTCCAGCAGGGAATCAAAGGCAAAAATGGCCAAGGTGGTAAGTGCACATTTACTGCCCTGAGGAACACAGGGTTTTTCCTGTACTTAGATTCATAGGTTGTAGGGGCTAGAAGGGACCTCGTAAGATCATTGGGTCCAGCCCCCCCTGCACTAGGCAAGAAAGACAACTGGAGTCATGTAACCCCAGGGAGGTGGCCATCCAGTCTCGTCTTGAAGATTTCCAGGGTAGATGATTGCACCATCTCTGGAGAGGGTTTATTCCACAGTCTGGACACTCTGGCTAGGGACAGATATTCAAAAAGCCCAAGCCTGAATTGATTCAATCTTTGCAGGTTAGTCTAACTTCCAGAGATTTAACTGATTTGCAAGTGGACAGACATTCACTTTTAAATCAAGAAATCCAGGCACATGCCTGCAGTGGCTCAGGCTAGAAGCCACGGGGCACTAGAGCAAGCCCTCCCTTCCCTTCTACAGAGCTGAGTGGGAGGCATGGCCAGGCCCCAGCAGGATGATATGATTTAACCCTGGATGATATGGTTTAAACCACCACCCTGCCTGCAGGGTGTGCCTGGAGGGGGTGGGGGAGAAGCAGTCCTTACCAGGTTCCCCTCCCCTTGCTGTTCAAGGGGTGGGAGTGTTACCAGACCCTGGCCCCCATCTAGCACTCTGAGGCAAAGCAGGAGTGTGGGGAGGGAGGACTGCATGCATCTGTTGTTCCAGTGAAACTGGAGATGCACACAGAGACACCTCTTAGCATTAGCTAGCAGGGGGCTGATGTGGCCAGATGCCAGCTGGGGTCCCTGCTGTGGGAGAGGGGGGATCCCTGCTTGATCAGTGAATCAGGGGAGGATGGGGCAGGGGGAAGCCAGGCAAACGCTGCCGTGCCTGCAGTCCCTCACCTCCTTCTCGGGTCATTCAGAGCTCTGGCCAGGGAGAAGAGGGATAGGGCCAGCCCTGCTCTCTGGAACAGACAGCCTAGCCCAGGGTTGAAAAGCATGATGGGGTGCCAGGAGGACTCTGATTTGACTTAAGCCAGGAAGGGGTCTAGGACAGAAGTTCCATAAATCATTTTGGCCCAGATCAGTTAAGTCTGATACTACGTTCAACCAGGTTTATCTTAAATCAGTTTTGGCCATTTTGAAACTGGTTTATAGGCACTGAACTTCTTTTCTGTTACAGGTTTAAACCAGTTTTTGATCACTTAAACTGGTTTGTGTGTAATGTCTGTCCCTAGTCCCTAACTGTGAAAAAGTTTTTCCTAGTGTTAAGCCTGAAATGGTGTTCCAGGAGTTTGTGGCCATTGCTCCTGGTTTTCCCGAAGGGTGCTCTGGCGAACAGTTGTTCATCAAGCCTTTGGTGCATTCCCCTGATACAGCAGTAAGCTGCTACCAAGTCTTCTCTCAGCCTTCTCCTTTTTAGGCTGAAAAGGCACAAGACCCTCAGCCTTTCCTTGTGTGGCTTGCCTTGCAAGTCTCTGATCATATAGGTGACTCTTCTCTGGACTCTCTAAAGGTTTTCTACATCCTGGTTGAAGTTCAGTGCCCAGAACTGGGTACAGTACTCCAGTTGTGGTCTCACCAATGCTGAGTAAAGCGAAAGAATCACTTCCTTGGTTATGCTTGAGATGCATCAGTTGATGCATGCCAGAGTATTGTTTGCCTACTGGTTCCAGCATTGCACTGATGGCTCATGTTCATACTATGGTCTGTTATTACCCCTAAGTCCCTTTCAGTCATGGTGCTAATCAGTTTGGTGCCACCAAGCCTGTAAGTATGCTGGGGATTTTTCATGCCCAGATGGAGCACTTTACACTTCTCAGTGTTGAACTTCATCTGGTTCCAATCTGCCCAGCTTGCCAGCCTGTCTAGTCCTTCAGCCTATTTTCAAGTGTGACCACACTTCCCCATAACCTGGTATCATCTGTGAACTTGGCCAGTGAGCTCTTCACCCCAGCATCCAAATTCATAGTTTCATAGTTAGTAGGGTCAGAAGGGACCTG
>NW_017728997.1:31396722-31397138 GCF_001723915.1 Gavialis gangeticus | reverse complement strand
GGGTAAGAGACAGTGTTGAAGGCCTTCCGAAAGTCCAGAAAGCCTATTGATTAATAAAGATGTTGAAAAGCACTGGACCAAGCACCAACCCCTGCGGGATGCTGCTGGCCACTTCTCACCAGGACAACATTAGAACTCCCTACCCCGCAGCCAGCCACATAACTGTCCAGCAGTTAAGCCTGCAATCCTCCACTTTTCCCATGAGAACATCATGGGATATCAGGTCAAAGGCCTTTTGGAAGTCTAGGTATATAGTGTCAACCTCCTCTCTCTTATCCAAGTGGCAAGTTACCTGGTCATAGAAGGAGATGAGATTGGTAAGACAAGACCTGCCTGTGACAAAGCCATGCTGACTGTCGTTCAGAATCCTACCTTCTGGGAGTGTATTGCACATAGACTCCTTGATGAATTTTTTC
>NW_017728997.1:31378240-31391722 GCF_001723915.1 Gavialis gangeticus | reverse complement strand
TCATAGAAGGAGATGAGATTGGTAAGACAAGACCTGCCTGTGACAAAGCCATGCTGACTGTCGTTCAGAATCCTACCTTCTGGGAGTGTATTGCACATAGACTCCTTGATGAATTTTTTCAGGATTTTCCCTGGGATAGAAGTTAAGCTAATTGGCCTATAGTTGCCCTGGTCCTCTTTCCTCCCCTTCTTGAAGATGGGCACAACATTAGATGGGACCTCCCGCAGGCACCGCACGTTTTGGAAGAGTTTCACCAGAGGTCCCGCGATGACTTTTACCAGTTCCTTGAGCACTCTCAGATTAAGTTCATCCAGTCCTGCTGACTTATAAATATCTAACTTTTCTAACTGATCATGCATCAGCTTAACATCAACAGTAGGAAGGTGGTTATTTCTACCATCCCCATTCTGAATCTTATCTAGTATGATTTTCCCTTTAATCTGGTGAAATACCGAAGCAAAGTAGTCAGTCAGGAGTTCAGTTTTCTCCCAAGTGTTGGTAACCAGATGTCCTGAGTTGTTAAGCAAAGACCCTGCACTTCCATTTGTTTTCCTCTTGTTCCCTACATCATACCTAAAGAAGGACTTCTTATTGTCCTTGATTTCTGTTGCTAGTTTAAATTCAGTCGCCACCTTAGCCTTTCTAGTCACTCCCCACAAGTGTGGGCCGTTGTTGTATAGTCCTCCTTGGGGACTGTCCCAAGCTTCCATTGTTGTATGCCTCTTTCTTCTTTTTCAAGAGGACCATGATATCCCTATTAAGTCAAGAGGGTTTATCAGCCCTTCTGCTACCTTTCCTCCACGTGGGAATGGACTTCTTTTGTGCTTTGAGGATTGTGTCTTTGAGGAACAACCACTCTTCATGCACTCCTTTCACCTTTGGTCCCTAGTCTCGCAGCACTTGTCCTACTATTGCCCTGAGCCTGTTGAAATTTGTTTTTTGAAATCCAAAACTTCAGTCCTGCTAGCTGATTTGCCTGCCTTGCGATGGAGAGTGAATGTGATGGTTTCGTGGTCACTATTGTCCAGGCTACCCTTCATATTGAAGTCGCTCACCAGATTGTCTCCTATGGCCAAGACTAAGTCTAGGAGAGCGTTACCTCTGGTTGGCCCGTGTACTTCCTGAGTCAGGTAGAGCTCGTCAATACAGGTCAGGAAGTAATGCAACTGATCTGACTAGGCCAAGTGTTCCTCCCAAGAGATGTCTGGGTAATTAAAGTCATCCATGACAACCATGTCCTGTGCGTAGCCTCTGCCACTTCTCAAGAGAACTCCAGATTGAGCTCCTCCCCCTGGTTTGGTGGTCTGTAGTATACATCTATAGTTAGGTCTCTCTTACTGCACCCCCCCACCCCATCCTATAGTTTGACCCAGAGTGTTTCGAGCTCCTCTTCTTTGGAGCCATTGTTGGCCTCCAAGGAGGTGTATTGCTCCCTCACATAGAGACCTATACTTCTACCTTTCTTCCCTACTCAGTCCCTTCTGTGCAGAGTGTAGCCCTCTATGGTTACTTTCCAATCATGTGAGGAGTCCAACCAGGTCTCCGTAATCCCTACTAGATCATAATGCCCACTGGAGAGTAGGAGGACTAGCTCCTCCTGCTTGTTCCCCATGTTCCTGGTACTAGTGTACAGGTACCTGAGTCCTCCTACTGAGACTCTCAATTTCCTGTCATGCTGAGGGAGAACCATTACCTCAGCACTTGCAAGAGTGGCTCTCCTAGTGTCCCCAATTTCAGAGCTTTCTTGTGTCCCAGTCCCTGGGCATGCTCCAGTCAGCATTTCCCCATCCCCCAGGGATCTTAGTTTAAAGCCCTATCTAAAAGATTGGCCATCCTGGCCAAGAACAGGGACTTACCCCTCCACGTGAGGTGGATGCCGTCCCTTCCCAGGAGTCATCTCTCCCTGAAGTGTGAACTGTGTGCTTACTAGCTTTCATCAGAAAACTCAGCCATGGATGAGTGATTCTACTCATCCAATACTAGTCCCAAGCCCGGATAAAGGATTAGCATCAGGCAGGTCATCTGGCTATAAAAACCTCTGCCAAATCATCATCATGTGGATCCAAGATAAAAGAAATTGCCAGTGAAAAGCCAGGATCCACAACAGTGACCCCATTTAGATGCGACAAGCAAAGGTAGAAGATGATGATGATAACGCTAGCTTTAATCAGAAACATGGGACTCAAATTAACTTCTCTAGCAATTAGTTCCATTGGCATCTGTAACCTTACACCCCAAATGGGGGTTAATTAGAATAGGGCAGTTATCTTGTAATTGATTTTTCAGACTTGATTTAGAGGTAAGAACTCCTATATTGTGTCAGCAATAGGAGTGTTATATGGGGTTGATGAGTGGGGCACATGCTGTGGGAACCACCTAAATCGAGGGATGCTGAAAGAACAGGGGGAGGGGGATACCTCATCCAAGGGCTACTTCTTGCCTCCCTGCTGTCTGCCATCTGCCAGCCTGTATAATATATTGCCAGATTCCTCACCCCTTCCTTCTGGCAGCAAGAAAATCCACTGACAGTCTAGAGAAAGTTTTCAGAATGCCTTGTACACTGCCAGGCCCCCTGCTCTATTTCTGAATCTGCAATCAAGAAGGGAGGAAGAAAGGGGTGGGGGACAGGAAAGGTGAGAGATGACTACCCAGGGTGCGTTTTTCCATGCAACAGCATGGAAAAGTGGAAGAATTTTCAGCTTATGAAGAACAAAAGTATAGGAGGTAGAAAGGGACAAAAGGTGATATGAAATTTAGATTTCCTCACGCTCAGTGAAACTACATTAGAGTTATTTCTATTCTCTAAATTAAGAGAGCTTAAGATAGCATAACCTACTTGTAGAGATGCCAGGAGGTGTGATGAGGTGTAAGACCTTATAGTTCTTTGGTGCGTCCATCAGGCCAATTCAGAAAACTTCAAGCATCAGTAGCATGGCTGTAAACCAGGGGTGGGCAAAATGCGGCCTGGGGGCCAGGTGCGGCCCACCAGACCCTTCTATCTGGCCCGCAGGACCTCTAAAAAATTTAGAAAATTAATATTAATCTGCCCTGTGCTGCCTGTCATGCGGCCCTCGATGGCTTGCCAAAACTCAGTAAACAGCCCTCTGCCCAAAATAATTGCCTGCCTCTGTTGTAAATAATGCTGAGGCAGTCTCACTGAATATGAGATCTACATTGCACATCACTTCTATAATTGGCAGAAACAGTTCTAAACAAAGATATTTAAAAGTAATGAAATAATCTCCTCTGTTTACAGGGCCTTCAGGTTACTTCAAAAACTATATCCCTATGGCTTAGCATTTCTGCCATAAGTGGGAGCATAATTTCCATGAGAAGGGGAGTGAGATGGCCTGAGTGTGTGTTGTGGAATCACTGAAGTAACTAGAACTGCTCAACATTGTACAGTGTGAGATTTCAAAGGCCATAACAAGAGGGGCAAACAATTCAAAATATTTTTGGTGAATCCACTCCTTTTTTGTCAGAACTATGATTAAGGTTCTAAGCCTTTACAGTCAAATGCAAGAGCATCAGAAATGAGATACAAAAATCTCAGGATGTTTAAAAAAATAAATGTTTGGTTATTTTTCTTTGCTTCTAGTGTCTGAGCCTTTGAGATATGCGTGGTGAAGTTTTTTTCTTTGCAATCATGAGGGCTAGAAACTTGGTTTGTTTTACTAATTGAAATCCAAGATTTGCCCTTAATCACCTGCTTTCAGAAGTTTTAAGAAAGACAGTGAATATTGCATGATAAAATCGTGAGAACTAGAAACACTGGTCCAGCTTTAGCTGTGACAAGTGAGCTAATTGGCTTGTCACAGATCAGCCCACTTCATTTGTTAACTATTTATGTTCTGCATAGCTCATAAAGCTGTTAAGTTTCATTATATGTTCCCATTTTGCCCCAGCTTGCTAAGGATCTTGCCTGAAGAACAAATGAAAGGGTTTAGCTGCAATTGTTAACATAGGAACTGCTATCTCAGAGGTGTTTCTGGACATTTTTGGAAAAGAATGGGTTGCCAAAACTAGAGCCTGAATGCTAATTTGAGAGAAAAGTTAGCATAATGAAAGCTGGTAATGCCTGCAACATGTACAGTCTGGCATATGTCCACAACTTGCGCATCTGCACTATCAGAAGACACTGCTGTGGAGAGCTTGATCTCCCATTTCAAGCAGTCTCCTGCTGTCTCCAAGCTGCACAGGACACAAAGCCCTGTTACTGATCTGACTCTAGGTGTCATGATCAGCTGGAGGATCACCATTTACTGCACAACTGGCTCAGACCATATGACTGGAAAGAAAAAGGACACTCACACTCTTTTGTTCAGAAGAATTAAATGTTAACCCACTGACTGTCTCCTCAGGGAATCTCACACTGCTTATCTTTATTGCTGAAAAAGGCTGTGGTCTTTATCTTAGGGTAAATAACATGTGTGAGATATCCAGAGGTAAAAATACAATGAAGACAAGACCCTTTAGTTTTACTATGAGGTATTCATCAAGGTTAGGCCTATGCCTCTGTCCTCTCACCCACCCTGTTAATTATCCCAGCTCTAAAATGCAGCTTTTTTAACAGTGAAAAAGCCCAAGGGGACACTGTAATTCAAGGCCCTTCAGGGTTTTCTTGGAGCTACAGGCAAAATCAGCTCTGACCAAGCCTGAATTTCTGTAATGATCCTTGCTGCATGAAGATCCACAGATGCATCTCAAACAGGTCCAAGGAGGTGATCCTCCCCTTCTATGTGACACTGGTCAGGCCGCAGCTGAAGTACTGTGTCCAGTTCTGGGCGCTGCACTTCAGGAGGGATGTGGACAGCATCAAGAGGGTCCAGAGAAGGGCCACTCGCATGAGGGGGCAGCAAGGCAGGCCCTATGAGCGGAAGCTATGGGACCTGAACCTGTTCAACCTCCACAAGACAAGGCTGAGAGGGGATCTGGTGGCCATCTACAAACTGGCCAAGGGGGATCAGCAGGCTATGGAAGAGTCCCTGTTCCCCCAAGCACTACCGGGAGTAATGAGAAATAACAGCCATAAGTTGACTGAGAGTAGATTCAGACTAGACATCAGGAGGCGCTACTTCACAGTCAGGGTGGCTAGGAGCTGGAACCAACTTCCAAAGGAAGTGGTGCTCGCTCCTACCCTGGGGAGCTAAAGGTAGGCTCTTCAAAAGGAGGCTAGACAGTCACCTAGCCAGGGTCATTTGACCCCAGCATTCTTTCCTGCCCGTGGCAGGGGGTCGGACTTGATGATCTGCTTAGGTCCCTTCTGACCCTATCTACTGTGAAACTATGCATATGATCAGCCATGAAAGGTCAAATGAAGACATCAGAGGCACGAAAGCAGAAACTGCTGTGTCTCAGTTCAAACTCATTTAACTGCATCAAAATAGGTTAATGTTATACCATTCCCAGTGTGCATCATACACCTACTTAAGGTGTTTCTGTGTAAAGTGGTGTTCAACCTTCTGGCTCTGCAGGTCTGGTGAGTGGTGCAGAGCCAGTCCATGGGCAAGATCTGGCACACTGGCTCTGCCTCGTGCATCAGCGTAACACCATGTGTGGTCCAATCTTATGTAAGATCCAGCCACTTGCCAGCCTGACCCCACAGCTGGATCCTGCCACGTGCTGGCCTAACCCCACATGCCAGATCCAGTGATACAGTGGTTTGACCCCACCTGCCAGCATGATCTAGCACACAGGACCATGTCATCCTGTCCACAGGGCTCCCCAGAGGTCTGGAAATTTGGCAGCAGGGGAGCTAAAGGTAATGCTGCCACCATTCCCCGTCACCAAATTTTTGGATCTGTGGGGAGAGCCACAGGCCTGATGACATGGCTTCATGGGCTGGATGTGGCCCACAGGCCAGAGGTAGAGCATCCCTGATGTATAAAGTTCATTTGTAATAAACTATGGCACAAAAACAGCCATCTTATGACTGGACTTGGCATACTCTGTAAAACCCAACACTACTGCAAATCTACATTCCAGAAAAAACACTCATAATCCCTGTGTGCTAAAGGGAACTAACAATCTCTGCCCAAGTAGGTGCAGAAGGGCCATTGTAAGAATAGAGTTATGGTAACAGATATAAAAAGGCAGAGCTTATTATTTGACAGCTTATTATGTATCTTCTGTTGTGGAGGGGCTGAGGGAGGGGCCCATTATGAAATCCCAAAGAGGGAGAATAAGAGAGACCAATTTCCACTGCGTATTCCTACTGTGAGTATAGATTATTCTTGTAGAGGCCTATGGAAAAGGTCTGTCACAATTTGCCCCCCTGTCTTTGGGTTTGTGAAAACATGCCACATATTTCCTAACACATGATTTATTCTACTGGCTTGATTGTGACTTTGTGATTGATGTGTATTAAGGCCAGCCCTCGAATAACAACAAAAAATAACTGCAGCAGTTGGAACCTCCAGGCTTTTCTTCCCTCCTCCTGCTTCTGCTTCCTGCCTCACTCCTGGGGACAGGGCAGGGCCACGCAGCAGGAGAGATCTGGGTGTGTGTGTGGCAGCAGGGGAGATCTGGGCTGCCTGCCTGGCAAGAGAAGGCCTGGTTTGTCCGTACTGTGGACGTAGCAAGGAGGGACGTTCTGCTGCTGGTGCAGTGGACAGGAGTGGGCTGCTCGCACTGTCCACCTTACAAGGGAGAGCTGAGATGTTCAGGCTGTTCACACAGCTGACAGAAAGCCAGGCTTCCCATGCAACTGGGGTGAGGGGAAATCCATAGGTGGGGGGGACCCCAGTGGGTGTCTGGGGCCTGCAGGGTATACAACCCCTCGTTATCTTCTCAACTTTGAATGACTCAGTGTGGTTGAGGGTAAAGGCGTGTCCCTTGCACTGCAGGCAGGCTGACCCCTTTGAGAGCCTACAAATCCCTCCAAATGCAAGGATCTTGGCTACACAATTTATGGTGATGGGGAATTGCTCTCAAACTTTCCCTCTAGCTTGCTCCTTCAGCCTTTTGGCTATGGGCAAGCGAAATGATGGGACATCCGAACTCCAACACCTCAGGGTTTGGGTCTTGCACATGGGATGCCTGCCACAGATTTGAAAATATCTGAAACCCAAAGCTGATGAGTCTGGGAGGGAGGATACTTGCTGGTGGTAGCACCACACAGACTTGAACGATTGAGCTGTGCTCAGTTGAAATTTGGAATTTAATTTGGAACTGATTTGGCCCTGGAAACAAAATTTAAAATAAATAAATAAATATCCAGAGGTTGGACAGTCATGGTTGCCACTGGAGGCTGCTGCGACTTCAACTACAATGACAGAACCACACAACCAAGCCCCAGGTGTGGACACAACTCTGCTGACAGGAGTTTTACTGCTGACAAGGTTGCCACATCGCCCCCCAAAAATGGAAGCTTTACTGACAGAAGTCGCCTTCTACCAGAAGAGATGTGTCCACATCAGAGATCTTGCCTACAGAGCTATGTCAGCTGTGGCATGTACATAAGAAAGTAACAACTGCCATTTACTGGGTCAAACCATACGTCCATCTTGCCCAGTATCCTGTGTCACAGGATGCTGAAAGAGACAGTGAACTGAGTATGACCAGGGTTTTTTCCTCTGTTTCCCACTTGCAGCCTCCAGCATTTAAGACAGTGATCGTAAACCCCTGGCACGCATGCCAGAGCATGGCACATGAGGCTATTTTGCTTAGTATGCCACGGGTTCTGGGTAGCTGCCACCAGCCACGGAGCCCAGGCTGCCCACAACATGAGCCTGCAAGCCTTGCTACAAGCAGCCCAGGCCCCAAGGCAGGCTGCAGTTGCCCAGAGCCCAGGCCAGCTGTGGCAGGCAGCTGAGAGAGTGCAAGTGGTGCAGCTGGTCCAACGTGGCTCCATGGCCAGTGGCAGAGGTGCACATGCCTTGGGCCGCACAGTAGGGAAGAGGGCAGGGCAGGGCAACCCTGGCCTCTCCCCTGCCGTTTGTCCAGAAATGTACATGCACCCACTGCGGGCAATGAGCTGGGACAGGGCTCCATAGACCTTGGTGCAGCTGTTTGCAGCCCCCTTGCTGCCTGCTGCGGGCAGCTTGGGCTCCATGGCAGGTGGCAGGGGCCTGCTCAGAGCCTGGGCCAGCTGTGGCAGATGGCCGGGAAGCCACAAGCTGCTGAGGTCTGAGGAGTCCCCATCTGGCTCATTGCTGGGGGTGAGTGCACATGCACTATTGGGTAGATGCTGGGGCAAAGGCTGGGGTTGTGCTGCCCTTTCCCCTTCCCCACTATGTGCTCCAAGGTGCTTGTGCAGCTGCCACCAGCTGTAGTGCTGGGCCAGGGCTCCAGACCCCAGTTCAGCTGTTTGCAGCCTGCCTGCTGTGAGCAGCCCAGGTTCTGAGGCCGCTGGCAGCTGCACGTGTGACTTGGGGCATGCAGTGGGGAAGGGGCCAGAGCAGCACAACCCTGGCACTCCCCCCACCATGTCCCCAGAGATGCACATGCCCCCCCCACCAGCAATGAGGATTGGGCCCCTCACAGCTCCTCCACCATCTGCCCCTGGCATGCCAAGTTGAGGCACGAGTCGAGGTTGAGGTTTTTTTGGCACTCCGACCAAAAATATTGCCAACCCCAATTTAAGGTCTGGGAAGTTCTGACTCAGAGGCTGTCCTCTTAACTCCCAGACTCAATAGCTACTGATGCACCTTTCCTTCAAGAATTTGCCCAATCTTTTTTTGAATCTGGCTAAACCATCAGCTTCCACAATTATGCACTGGGTGTATCTACACATACTCTCAACTGTGCGGTTGTTACTGTGCAGTCATTTATTAGTTGCTTTAGCAAATACTAAATGACTGTGCAGTAACTGCTGGTACTGCATAGTCCCAGTGGTATAAGGCTTATTTCTGAACCTACTGCACAGTAGCAATGAGTGCAGTAGCAGTGGCATCACAGTTCGTGCCCAATTTTATGTCACTGTAGCAACAAGCTACATTGCTGTAACTTGTCACTATAGTGACGTAGCGTCTCATGTAGATGTGCCCACTGTGTGCAAAAGAACTTCCTTTTTGTTTTAAACTTACTACCTACTAGTTTCATTTTGTGACCCCTAGTTCTTGTATGTGAGAGACAGTAAATAATAAATCCCTATGTGATCTTTTCACGCTTCTAGCCAACAAACCTCTGTTGACAGAACTTTGTAAAGTAGGCAAAGGGTAATAATAGCAAATGCTTTGAGAGTATCAACTGAGAACTTTAGATATTCATTATTGCTACTGTGCAGGGAAATGTTTGGTGCCAGGAAGTTGCCAGTGGCAAACTCTACATTTGGTAAGTTTGTCAGGACAAATACTATTTAGTTAAAAATCAAATTCTTAAGATGTTTGCTAACAGGCAAGGAAAGTTAAACTCCTGAGACTTGGTAGAATGAAGTCTGGGACCATATGGTACACATGGGGTTACCTACTGACCCACTGGGTTGATATCCATCCTGATAATTGCTTGGCTCATTTCCAGAGGTAGAGACATGAAAATGACTACAACCCCCAAATAACAGCATGTCTGGCACACCATCTGCCATGCATGGAGCACAGACCAGATGCTCAGCATGCTTACCCAATGAGAAGCAGGCTCCCTGCTCAGCCAGGGTGGAATGAGTAGGGTGGGACTGGGATGTTTTTATTAGCTATTTCTTTGTTCACATCTGTTGCCCCTGTACTGGAAACAGACCTCTTTCTTTCAGGTAAAGCCAGGTAGAGCTTCAATGTGTCCCTAAAGCTTTGTTTATCATTCTTCCTAGGCCTTGTCTACCTGAGAAAGTTGCCCCATTATAGTTGAAGTTGTTATTTTTAAGCCAGCTGCAGTGAAATCAGGGCAGAAATTTGAACAAGCACTTTTATTTCAGTTTATTTCACTTTTTCTTAAATTGATTGGGTGCAAGTTTAAGCTAAACTGAAACAACCCACTCTGAAATAAGAATGGGCATTTATACATGTGCCCTGGGAGTGTGCTACACTTTTAGTTAAAGTGCCCAAAGCATCTTGTGTATCAGTGTCCTCATGCTGAAAAATGGCAGCCGGGGCACTTTAAAGAAAGCTCATTGAATGAGCTTTCATTAAAGCATCCTGGCCTCCATTTTCTGCATGAGGATGCTGATATACAAGGTGCTGGAGTCTGCTGGCCTAAGTACACACATTCAAAAACCCTGAGCTTGAACTGATTTAGTCTTTGCAGGTTAATCTAAACTGCGTAGATTGAACTGAAAAGCAAGTGAATAGACATTCACTTTTGATTCTGGAAGATACATGCCTGCAGTGGCTCAGGCCAGAAGCTGGAGGGCTCTAGAGGAAGCCCTTCCTTCCCTGCAGCAGTGGCAGGAAGGCTGGAGGGAAGCTGGGAGAGAAGCCCTCCAGGCTTTTTCTCCCTCCCTGCTTGAGCTGAGGAGTGGCATGGCATGATCAGGCCCTGGCAGGCTGCTGAGTATGATGGGGGAGAGATTTAAACCCCCACCCTGGTCTGCACGGTCCCCAGCCAGGGTGTGCCTGCAGAGGGAGAGGGAGGGGAGCAGATAGCACATCCTAGCCTAGCACAGGGCTGCAAAGCATCCTGGGATGCTGGAAGGCTATGAGTTAACTCAAATCAGGAAGGGGTCTGAGACGGAAGTTCCTTAAACCAGTTTGACCTAAATCAGTTGAAGTCTGATGGGGTAGATTCAACCAGGTTTATCTTAAACCAGTGTCAGCCACTTTGAAAGTGGTTTATGTGCACTGAACTTCTGTTGTGTTACAGGTTTAAATCAGTTTCTGATCACTTAAACCGATTTATGCATAACTTCTGTCCCTAGCCCTGGAGTGCAGTAATTTCCATGCTCCAGCAGACTCAATTAATCAAGTCTGCTCTAACACACTGTAATTACAGTGCATCAGAGCAGCCTTGCTGTTCATGTATAGGTGCCCAATAAGTCTACCCTGGGGTTAGTCTAACAGAATGGGTTATCACAATGCTCTTTTCCCTATGAAATAGTAAAAAGTGTCTCACTTGCAGGGAAGGTCAGTTTTATAAAAGCAGGTAAAATAAATGCAGGCTTGTGAATTTAACAGAAATGCAACATGTCTACCGATAGGTGCCAATTTCTTTCCTCGCTGGTATAAATGAAAAACGATGATAATAGAATCAAGAAATTCTGCCTCTTTTTTCAAACAAATTTTGAAACTAAATTGATGTGGCTAGATTCTGATTTCAGTTACAATGCTGTGAACTGGAGTAACTCAGGGGGTGGGGGGGGAGTTGGTTCTAGTTTACATAGTGTGACTAAAATGAAAGGGTCAGATGTTTTGGCCCCGTTGAAGATGATTTGAACCACACTGCAGTGTAAAGCAGCCTTAAACATAGTTCTAAAGGCTCCTCATGTCATGGCAGACTCTGACACAGGGCCACAGTAGCACTTCCTACCACTTCCCTTCCAGCATGTGATATGGATTGGGGTTGTCTCTACATCTAGGAGATCACTTGCTATCAGACCATCTCCTTGGGGCAGCAGTTAGATTTGAAGCATGCCTGGGGATGATGTACTTGGCACTGGGGATTAGGTCAGACATCAGCTAAATTCTGAATTAGGATTATGTAGAAAGTAGTAGAGGTATAACCATGAAGCTGGGTGCTCAGGGCAGCCAACATACACAGGCAGCAGCAATTTCTTGTTGCTGTTGCTGCCACTGCCATGATATCAATTGTACAGCAACTATTTTTTGTGCCCCCCTGAGGTGGCACCAAAGGTGTCTGCCCCAGTCATCCACCTTAGTTATGCCACTGAAGGTAGTTTAAAGTTACTTTTGACATGTCCATTCAGTTCCATTTTAACATTCCTTTAATGCAGCCCAGGATCTGGGCTAGAATCTGGCCCATTTTGAGTGAATTACAGTACAGTCACATCTTACACGGGGGTTACGTTCCAAAGTCAGTGTGTATAGTTGAAATCGTGTATAGTTGAAATCGCTGGGCTTCAGTGCTGAGCAGCCTTCGCTGCCGCAGGGCCTGGACAAGGTGGGCGCAGCGCTGCACAGCCCACGTATGCAGTGCAACAGCTGTGCCTTCCGCACGTACTCCTGTGTTGTCATTGAGTGGGTAAGACATAACCTTAGCATAGGCATTTTCTTCGTTTTAGAGAAACTACTGTGAATTACATCTCTGGCTCATGCACTCCAAGGTCCATTAAATTGCTAGGCAGCTTGATGAGGTGTGAAGTGTCTGCTGTCCTTTCTCTACTGCTTTTGTCATATTCTTAGCACACCGTTTCCCATTGCCAGCTCTCTTGATCAGATTAAAGAAGAATTAGTGTAGTTAATTCTATTAATTAAAAGGCTATTCTACTAAACACCACACTTACACCACACTTCGAGTCTGTTTTCATTGTTATTTGCTTCAAGTTGTGTTAAAGCAAAATACAAGGAGCCTTAATTGCAATAGCATCAGGGTTAGGAGGAAAAAGTGTGGTACAATAGTATAGGCTGCAATGAAGCAAAAGGATGGCCAAGATTTCTAAATATGGCTGCCTAAAATTAAGCTTTGAAATCTGTGTTTGAGAAGTTATGTAACTGGCCAGATTTTCAAAAATGTTGTACCCTTCTGGTCAGATCTGGTGGTTAGCTTATTTGGTTTCTGGTATTGAGCTTAAGCTATATTTGTTTCGCTCCCAGACCTGAAGGGCACATTCTACCCAAACTCTTGTCTAATATCTCCACCAACAATACAGTTGGTCCAATAAAAGACTTAGAATTTAGACCTTTCAAATTTGTTTCACACTCCACAAGGTACACTAGGCCGAAATCTCTTTCAATGTCCCTGCAGTGACTTTTATGGATGACACTAAAGAAGAATGTGGACCCTTGCTTTCTGCTATGGAGTAGTTACTGTCATAAAAAGCCACAGGGGTTTCATTTAGCAGTTTGTGTGGAGCTAAAAATCTACAGCTAGTCGCAGCCTCCCACGATGCTCACTGGAACATGTCAAGAGAGGAAGTGCATATTTTTATTTGTGAGTTACACATTTCTCCAGGCAGCTGAGCTGGGCTCTTCATGCGAGGCTGGCCTGTCAGCAGAACATGAAAGTCCATCTGACATAGTTGGAGGGATTCAGTTCTAGTGAAAGATGCCTTTCTAGGGCAGCTGCAGTGGAAAACCACAGGGAAGTTTATGAAAGGAAGCGTAAAGGAATGGGAAGAAAATAAAAAAAGAGAAAGAAGGTAAATTCTGAGCCAGAGAGGCTAGTCCTTTTCTTATGTTCAAATCTGTGGTCTTCTATTCTTATTTTAATCCTTTTTGAATCACACTCTCTTCCAATTCATCCTTTCTGTTCCTTTCTTCTCTTTCTCTGTGACTCTCAGCTCTATAATCTCAGAAAATGTCAATAACTTCCACATATCTCAGCAGAACAGGATCTGGTCCTTATTGCAAGTGGCTACAACAGCGGTTGGCATAGTTTCCTCCATACATGTACACTGAAGTTTGTTTTTATCTTTGTCCTTGATAATGTTGGATTTCT
>NW_017728997.1:31360844-31373240 GCF_001723915.1 Gavialis gangeticus | reverse complement strand
AACTTCCACATATCTCAGCAGAACAGGATCTGGTCCTTATTGCAAGTGGCTACAACAGCGGTTGGCATAGTTTCCTCCATACATGTACACTGAAGTTTGTTTTTATCTTTGTCCTTGATAATGTTGGATTTCTCCTTCACAGCCTTAGTTAACTTTAATATTCAATGGGTACTTCCTTTTGGAAGTACTAAAGCATGGCACAGTACGTACGGGCTGTTACTGTAAATTTCCCAAATACATCACTGTAGCATCACGCTATACTGGGGGAGTGCGCCACTACGGTGAAGTACCTGGTGCTCACATGTAGACCCATATGATCGCTACATTGCCGTACCATGCCATATGGCAACGTAGCTTATTGTTACATCACCATAGGGCGACATGTGGATGCGCCCAATTAGAGTTAAAGTTAGTGTGTAGTTTATCCCATAGTTCAAATTCTTTGACAGAAAAGTTAGCCTGAATCACATGGCATGAAAGACTGACGTGATCTCTCCTCACTGTAGTCTCTTTAACTTCATTGTATGTGTTGAAGGCTTCAGGCAGTGAGCCTCAACGAAACTGCCCAACTAAATGAAAGGATTTTATTTTTCCTGTATCTTGACTTTGTTAGACCCTGAGCAAGATACTTAATTTATATGGGCCTCAGCTTCTTGACATGTACCATGGGAAAACATTAAAGACCTTTCGGTGAAAAACAATTTTTAACTGCTCATAATTGTTAACTGTGTCATGTGATGGTGAAAATGGCCTCAGATACCAAAAGGAACATGAAAAACTATTAGTATTGGAGGGTATGTCTCTACTATCTCCATGGTATATTTAGGGTTGCTCTCAATCCCACATGCTCTTGAGAGTAACCTTGGCCACCGTCATCTGCTGTGGGAAAAGCATATGTATATCATGTGTTTGCATTCTTTGTAAATGAAGCTCCTCTTCACAGTGTTGACAAGTACTTTCATTAATAACATGACCATGAATAAAGAAAAAGGAAATTAACTGAAGTTACATGGCAGCGAAGTTCACTTTCATTGGAAACATCAGGCATAGGTTACTGTTTGTGGTAAGATACCATTGTTCTAATCTGGGATGGAATGACATAAATGCTTGCTTAAGGTGATACAGACAGTGAGAGGACATTAGACACAACAGCTCAGTTCTGTACAGCCATCTCTAGTGCTTTGGACCATTATTTTGCTTTATTAGATAACATAGACAATCGGGAGCCCAACCGAAAGAAAGCATTTCAAGATATATCAGTGTGGCAGGTCCACAACCTCAGCGCCACCACTCGTGTGTCCTGCCCACCTAGGCACTACCCTGGGGCCTACTTTCCTGCCACAGCTTGGTGTTGGTTAAGGTTACTTGGAGGTATTGTTCAGTGTTTCTTTTCTTTGACCCCAGAGTCTCTGCCAGTATTTCTTCTGAAGCTCCTCCTCCCCTGCACCTCACCTCTTTCCACTCAGGTGGTCTGCTTCAGTTGATCAGCTCTGGAGCAATACTGGTGCTGTGTGTTCCCAAGGAACTCCTGCCTACACTGTTCTTTGCAGGAGTAGGGCCAGACTCTCCCGCCTTAATGAATGTACAGCTTCACTATAACTGAACACAAGATGCTCTGACATTGCGGGTGAGCAGGGCATTGATGCTACCTGCCTCTAATCACTTCAATCCTACGCTCTAGGCATGCATTTACAGGTATGCTCCAGGTAGGGTCTGTTAGTGCCTGGTCACATGCTTCACGAGATGCTTCCTCATGCTTGCTTGGGCCCTGCAAGGATGACACTGCCCTTGGAAGTAATGTCTGACTCCAGGCTCGCTAATACATGATGCACAGAGCCACAGGTGCATCTGACAAGTTTCCTCTCTCAGTGGGTCCCACAAGTCCTTCTCAGACAGCCTGCCTCCCATCCCAACTACCCTCAGAATACTTGTCGGTGTCGTGATGAGCGAGCAGTTGCTTGATCAAGCACATGCGTTCCCCGCCTCACCAGTCACAGCTCCTGTGCTGATACCTGCTTGGTCTCTCTCAGATTTCTGGCTGTCTGTGGCTTCTTCTGGTTCGGCAGGGGCTCCTGCTTCAGGAAGGATCCCTGGCTCTACTATGGCTGGAATGTGTGTTCCCAGGCCCCACAAAGGGTTTCCCCCTGTGGACTGGGATCTGGCAGCATTATCCTGTGGCCACCTCCTGCAGGGGCTCACTGGTTCCACTCTGGGTGTGGGGAGGGTATCAGGTAGTACTTCTGGTGTTCCCTCTTTCTCCCGCCACTGAACTACAGCTAAGGCACTCCTTTTATCCTGGGAGCCTCCCAGGGCCAGGCCACTCCTCAGGCCCCTTTCTGGCTACATGGTGCTGCCCAATTTCTGACACCTGGACACTGGTTTTGCAGTGAATCTGCCACAAGCCTGGCACAATCAGGATTCAGTAAAACTCTTAACATCTCACAGAAATGAATAGGGCAACACATAAGGTTATTATAGATTCATCCAATACAACTTCAGGCATAGATTTAAAATCAATATTTTTAAGCTGGTATAAAATATTGTAGTAACACTCATTTTTCAATGTAAAAGTGGTTTGTTGAAATGTAGCTTAAGAACATTAAGAAGAACATTTAATTAAACCAAAATAATAAACTTATCTATGTTAAAAAAGGCTTGCCCATTAGGGCTGTGTGAAATTTCACCCCGTGTTTTGTTTCAAAGCTGTTTTGATATGTTTTGAGCTCGGAACAGCAAAACCAAAATGAAACAAAAGCCTTTGAAACAGCTTTGAAACAAAACAAGGGCACACGAAACGTTCTGAGTTTTGAAGTCAGGCTCACTTGGCTACAGTGCCGGTCCCAGCTGGCTGGGGCCAGCAGCAGCACCAATTTTCCCAGCACAGGCTACACCCAGCTGGCAGCACTAACTTCCTGTCACCTGGCAGGCAAATCAGAGACCCACATCCCCAGAAGGAGTCTGGCACAGCCCCTGCAGCTCTCCTGGGGGTGCAGGTGAGTCCCTGATCTGCCTGCCAGATGACAGGAGGCTGACGTTGCCATCTGGGGCCAGCAGCAGCACTGATCTTCCTGGCATGGCCTGCACCCAGCCGGCAGCACCAGCCTCCTGTCATCCAGCAGGCAGATCGGGGGCTCACCTACACCCCCGGGAGGAGTTGGCAGAGCCCCACAGCCCTTCCGAGGGTGCAGGGGCCCCACTGGCCTGCTGGATCACAGGAGCCAGCTCCTGCCACCTGGGATGGCGCTGGGCATGACCTGCACCCAGCACCAGGAAAATTGGTGCTGCCACTGGCCCCAGCCAACAGCACCAGCCTCCTGTCATTCAGCAGGCATATCGGGCCTGCCCGCACCCCTGGGAGGGCTGCGGGGGCTGTGCCAGACTGCTGCTGGGGGTGCAGGCTCCCAATCTACCTCCCAGATCACAGGAGGCAGGTGCTGCTGCCTGGGGCCAGCAGCAGGCGGGCCCATGGCAAATCAGCTTGTGTGTGGACCTGCCCCTGCCCCAGGACTGAGGCAGGGGCGGGCTCCCACACAAGCTGATTTGCACCAGGCCCTGCACCCTCCCCGGGCCAGCTCTAGTACGGGGCCCAGGGCATATCAGCTCGTGCAGGGATGCACCACCTCCCCAATCCCAGGGCATGGATGGGTTCCCATGCAAACCGATTTGCCCTGGGCCCTGCCCCCTCCTCAGGCCAGCTCTAGTAGGGGGCCTGGGGCATATCAGCTCATGTGGGGACCCACCCCTGCCCTGGGATCAGCGGGGCTCTACTGACTCCTCCCAGGGGTGGGGGGGCTCCGATCTGCCTGCCAGATAACAGGAGGCTGGCGCTGCTGACTGGGTGTAGTCCATGTGGGGAAGATCAGTCCTGCCACTGGCCCCAACTGGCAGCACCAGCCTCCTGTCATCTGGCAGGCAGACTGGGGGCTCACCCACACCCCCGGGAGGGCTGTGGGGGCTGTGCTGGAATCCTCCCAGGGGTGCGGGTCCCAGTCTGCCTGCTAGATGACAGGAGGCTGGTGCTGCTAGCTCCCAGCGTTGGGTGGGCAAAACATTGAAACAGCAAAACAGTTTTGACTAAACGAAATGGAACAGTGCTTTCAAAATGAAACAAACCTCGAAATGAAACACTTCCATCTAAATGGGAGTTGAAGCGGAATGATGCTGTTTTGCACAGCCCTATTGGCCATATATCAGAAAGTCTTCCATGTGGACATATATAGGCCTACAACTCCATTGGCCATATAACAATAAAAATATCTGACAAATTAGTTAACTTTGCATTCTAAAAAATGAAATTGAATCTCTTATATTTTTATTGAATGGCAACACACAACGATAGAGCCTGGGAAACATTTCCTAATGCCAACTGAAAGCATAAAGCACCAAAAAAGCTGTATTCATTGTGCCATGTGAAAAAGCATAGTATTGACAGCTTGCCACATTTAGGAGTGCAATTTATCAAGCAATTAGACCTCAAATGCAAATGTCTTATAAAAGAAAATTGTCAGTTTTTGCGAAGAAACACTACAGCTACAGTATAAAGATAAATGTTGCAAAAAAATGTGCCCTTCAATTGTCTTGAGTGCAACAACATTTCTTTAAACATCTAGAAACAGAATGGCTATAGCTTAAGAGTTGTGAGAAGACAAGATGCTATAACTTGGCCACGTCCAGATATTTATCTGAATAAAGCAGGGGTGGGCAAAATGCAGCCCGCGAGCTGGATGCGACCCTCCAGGCCATTCTATCTGGCCCGCGGGGCCCCCCAAAATTTTAGAAAATTAGTATTTATCTGCCCCTGGCTGCCTGTCATGCGGCCCTCGATGGCTTGTCAAAACTCAGTAAGCGGCCCTCTGCCTGAAATAATTTCCTGCCTCCAGAATAGAGGTTTTTGGGAGTTTTTGGTGATAGTATTTTTTTTTGCAGGACATGATCTGGTAAGCTGCCATCAGCAATCATGCTATTTCCCTAGGTGTCATGGATATTCCACCACTGTAAGTTTAACACAGCACAAAACTACGAAAGCTGTCATGAACCAGGCACACGTGATTATACGGCAATGTCATTCAGTATGTAACAGGACAAAAAGTGTTAAAGGTTCCTTTTCTGGCTGGAATGGCTACTATTCTTGTAGCAGATAATGATTGCAAATTATATGGAAATTATAGTCCATTATTACAATAGAAGGGCTCAGAGACAGAAAGTATTATAATAAGTGCAAACCTGCATGTCATGTGTGATGCCCAGAACATAGTCAGTCATCAGCATCCTTCCTATTCTAAATATACCTATGAAACAAATATTCCTCATGTAGACCAGCTCAGACAGATCATTCTATTTGAAAGACAGAGGATAAATTCATTAGTTCACCAATTTCATTTTGTTGGTGCCTTTCCACAAAGCCATTATGAGTATTGTGAAGCATGTAGCATTTGCGAATACTTTACTAAAGGCCATAGTGTTTTACTGTTTCAAGACTTGTTTTCTTCTTTGTTTACATCAGCTCTTTTTGATAGTGTTGTTAAGTGCTAAACTTCAGCAAAAAAGCACAAGTCAGGTTCCTGTCATGTTGTAAGGTCTCTTCAAAAGGAACTGTATCTTTGTTCTCTGCTTGTGTAGAATATAGCCCAGTGGGCCACTGCTCCATGATGGTGGGGTTCAGCATGCTTGTGCAATACCAGTCATACATAAGAAAGCAGCTGAGGTGGAACAGGGAAGGATGTGAGGTGGGGGACAAGGAATGCAACTTTTACCACTGTGGATAAATGGCAGCCAAAACTAATGATCTGCAATTCTTTTATGGAACATCTCCCAAGATGCTGTCAGGTATCTGGCACAGTGATAGCTAAAGACCAACATCACTCCAAGATATCAAACCATGATTTAAAAAAAATGACTAAAGATAGTCACCCTGATTATCAAAGGGGAGCTGGTCAGTTGAACACCCAAAGTCACTAAGAAGTAATCACCCGTAAATGTCTCAGCTCTGTCTTCTGAGGGGTTGAGCAAGTGGAACACAATTAATATTTTCCCTTTCTTCTCCACACAAACAACCTCCCTTCTCTCATCTCATTAATGTAGAGAAGCATCACAGCGTGTGTCATTTTAACCTGTAAAGCCCTTTCATGCATGTAAAATTAAGTACAATGGCATGGAGCCCATTCCACCATCAAAATTAATGTTCCACTTCATGGGATGCAGCCTGAAGCTACATCTTCTGATTATTGCAGGCCTGTCAGCTTTGCCTCTGTCTGTTACAAGCAATTATAAACATGTGGCTCTTATAAACTCCTTGTCCCGCTACAGTTAGGTTTTTGGTTGTAGCCATTGCAGGCTCCTGCCCTTAGATAACAAGCTTACCCATTTTCTACCTGTTGTTCATGCAGTCCCACAGTAGCTTTGGTATTCATGATCAGAATACTGGAGTCTGCTTATCACTTCCACGTGTACCCCCACATTACCATTCTAGTCCTAGTATTTGCCCTGAGGAGACAAGGTCAGCTTGTCTATGCCAGGTGGGAAAATGTGTTTTTTTCTGAATAAACAACATGCTTTATTTATCTAGCTAATCCAGCTGCTCTTTTCTGTCATTAGGACAATGGCAATGGAGTCTTTATTATCAATTTAAAAATACATCAGTAAAACAGTTTCTAACAGTTTGGGTGGCCAACTTATGCTATCACAATGTATTTTTGCTTAGATAGGGTAGATAGTAGGTAGCTGGGAACAGGAAAAGGGGGATTTATGAGACTACATTTGCAAGATCTAAAAGTGCTTAACTCTCCATAGTAATTAGCTGAGCCATAGCCAATCCCTTCAAACCACTAGACATACATATAACTTCAAAGGGGCTACTAAAATATCTCATGTAAGCATTTGTAGATCAGGCTGCATGTTAGGATCCTCACTTTATAGGAGCTGTATTATTCCTGGCCCCCAGGAAGCTAGAGCCACTACTTACCACTCTGACACTACCAGAAACAAGTCCTTTTCCAGATGGCTTTGCATTTAACTTAAAGACACACCAACTTAAAAATTACACGATAAGGAAATATCCTTTTATTACATGGACTAGCTAAAATGAATGTGAGTGCAAGATCAGAGCCACTAGGCAGACAAAACTCTTGGGCTAGGTACAGAGAGTCAAAAAGCCCAGGGCTGAATCGATTCAGTCTTTGCAGTAGTTTAAACTGAACAGATTAAATTGAAACATAAGTGAACAGATATTTACCTTTGATTCAGGAAATGCAGCCACATGCCTGCATTGGCTCAGGCCAGAAGCTGGGGGGCGCTGGAGCATACCTTGCTAGCTGTAAGTTCACTTCCTCTTCCTGCCATACACAAGGTCTCTAGGATTTGCAGTCCACACTTATAACAGCACCACTCTGCAGGGTTGCTCATCACTGCCTCTTCCTGCTTCCAGGTGCCTCTCGGATTTGTAGTCTACAGTTGCAGCCAGCAGTGAGTTTGAGTAGGGGAAGGGGTGTTTAACACTCCACCCCCTTCCCTCCCCTCTCCCTGCCAAGTTCCAGACCCCAAGATCCCCAGCTGGGCTTGCCCCCCTCCCTTCCATTAGGCTTTTTCCCCCTCCCCACTGCCAGCCAGCCCTCACTGCTCCAGTTAGGGCTCAGAGGGGTGGGGCCAACCCTGCTCTGCTCAAGCAGAAAGCCCAGCCCAACCCAGGCCTGCAAAATGCTGGAGGACTGTGATTTTACTGGAAACAGGAAGAGTTCTTTGACAGAAGTTTCAAAAACCTGTTTTACCCGAATCAGTTAAGTCTGATATTACATTCAACGAGGTTTATCTTAAACCAGTTTCAGCTATTTTGAAACCGGTTTATATGCACTGAGCTTTTATTCTGTTACAGTTTTAAACCAGTTTCTTATCACTTAAACTGGTTTATGTGTAATTTCTGTCCCTAGCCTTGGAGAAAGTATTCTGCTTTCTGGTGTCTGACTCAGGGAATGACAATTTGAAGGTGAAAATGGTTTGGAAGAGAAATGATTCAGCAGTAAGAACACCTTACACATGTGTAGCATCTCTTAGTTAAGGATCTTAAGCTCGAAGACAAGGTTTTTTTCTTGTCTACCATGTGTATTTGACAGCCCTTGAAGTATAGTTTATTGCATAATGCTAACATATTTTAACAGTTCATGTGAGTTTCTCTCTCAAGAAGTACAAAGCTGCTTTCTCTGACCTATTGAAGGAATCATTTTTATACGCTGTTATTAACCACGTTTCAAGACTGTCTGCTATGGAAAAGAGCCAGAATTCTGCTTTCTGGTGTCTGACTCAGGGAATGACAATCCTGAAAGTGGAAAAGGTTTGGGAAACAAATGATTCAGCAGTAAGAACACTTTACACATGTGTAGCACTTCTCATCTAAGGATATTAAGGTTACACCACACTTATCTGCAACTATTTTACTACATTAATTTTTCTTTTCAGGAATGGCCGGGGGGGCACCAGATCACCAATGGAGGGAGTCCGCCAGTGGCCGATCACCGAGCCAGTGGTGAAACCAAAAGTGCACTTCCAGCAGCACTTCTGGTTTTGCAGCTGGCGCTTCCAGGAGATGCACGGCCGATCACAGTGGGTCGCTAATGGGCCACTGATTTATAGGGGCCTCAAGTGTGGGGTGTCAGTTTGTGTCTCATTTTCAAAAGTGCAGAAGTCAATAGGAGCTGCAGCTCTTGCTCTCCCTTTACCAGATCCAAAGAATATGAAGTGTGTTTTAACACTGATGGACCATTCCTGAAGGTCTGGCTGGTAGTGACTTACCTCAGTCACTGAACATCAGCAGCAGAACAGGGAAGAGAACCTGGAAGTCATACATCATTCTTCCCAATCTAAACTACACCGCTTACAGAAAACTGCATAACTTCTGCCTCCTGCTTTTTGAATGTCTGTACCCAGCCTAGATGATCTTCTTCTCACCAATAAATTAGTTATCAACTAATAATTAAAACAAGTTTGAAAACTGTAAGAGAATGTGGGTTCAAAACACCCCACTCCTCTCTCCAAAATTACATATCCTCAAATATTTCCTATTAGCTGTGTTTTATAAATTGTTTGGGGCAGGAACTATATGTTGCTTTATTTCCGTATAGCACAATGTGCTCCCTGGTAGCAAGTATTTTGTACCATCATAGTTTTGGCCCTATGTAAATAACTTTCTAACAAGTGTAAGAAAGTAGTCACTGCCTGCTCACCAACTGCTCACTCAGTAACATTAGCAACTGTTCAACTGGGCTCAGAGCAGCAGTTACCAACTGTTGTTATTTATATTGTGAAACCAGCTGACTCCAAGCAAAACCAGGGTGGTGTGTGTTAAGCCCTATAAATGCATGTTATGAAATCAGCTTCTTCATTATTCCGGAAAGCTACCAAGGGACCTTTAATTTCCACCAGCAATGGACAGAAGAAACTTAATTTGATTTCTCATGTGAAAAATGGCAATTCTAATGCCACGTCCCATGCTAGCATTCTTCTTTCCATTGTTGTTCAACTTTGCATCCAGGAGATTGTAAATTATAAGCCCAAGGTCTGGTCAGAAAACCCCCCACTAACTCCTCAGGTACTGTAAATCATCTGAAGAGCTATCAGGCCCCAGACTTTTCTCAGGGTCCTTAGGATTTTCCTCTTACAGCATAACCCCAAAACATCCACGAGGCAGAGTTTTTAGTATTTGAAGCATTTTTATTGTGTCACCCCTCATCCCCCTTAAGGAAAATAGCACCCAGCTGTGAAACAGAAGGAAGTTAATGGATTACAGCAGCAGCTGTAGCTAAATTGATTTCTTTCTGGATATTATGTACAAAGAAGAAAAGAAAGTACTGGGACAGTAATTTCCTGTGGAGGTTAACTGCTGCTTGGATTCAGTGAACAAGCTATTAGCTTTGCACTGTCTCTCAAAGTGCCACATTTAACAAATACAGATGCCCTGTGCTGAGGGAGCAGTGAGGGCTGCAGAGTTCTCACAGAACCACAAGGACATCAGCAAGATGGGAGAAGGGACACAATGGCAGGGCTGTGTGGTTCTGGGACAAAGCCTCTGCAGTGGCTCAGGAACTGGCTGCTCCCAGGCTCTGTTCCTCATCTGTCATGCAGACACCTTCTCCAAACCACAGTCCCCTCTTTCAAAGTGGGGCTCTCCCATGTCCAGGGCAGCTCACTTCAGACTTACTCACCAGGCCACATTTCCTTCTCCCACTGTCCCGCTAGTTATCATATAAGCGGTGTCTTTAGCCCCTTGCAGAGTATTCCTCAGGTGACAGATTGTATGCCCTGCACGTCTCTACCAGTCTTAGTGGATCTCAGTGTGACAACCTCTTGCATCTCCTCTCCCTGGTTCCCAACCAGATTAAATGACAACACCAAGATTAAGAAGGAACTTGCAAGGCACTCCTCTCTGGGTGTCTGGGAACAATGGCTGATTCAAATTACTCAGAACAGCTGCTTGCAATCAGATGTCTTATTTGCCTGAAAGATACAGAGCAAGGGGAGGGAAGGGGTATCACCAGGGATCCTGGTTTTCTCCAATTTAAAAAAATCCCCAATTTTTGGTTAAAAAAAAATGTAACCCCAAATGCACATTTTCCATGATTAAAATGAAGCATCACTATATATATATGTCACTGTATTCTGCACTGGTCCGGTCCTGCAGGGAGCAAACCAGAAAAGCCAAGGCTGCAAATGAACTCCAACTAGCTTTGAGCATCAAGGACAATAAAAAGTCCTTTTCCAGATATGTGGGGAGCCAGAGGAAAAGCAAGGGCAACATCAGACCCCTGCTAAACCAGATGGGACAGCTGACAACCGATGCCCAGGACAAAGCCAACTTGCTAAATGGGTACTTTGCATCAGTTTTTCAGCAGTCCCAAGGGGCGCCCCTGCCCATTACAGGCCAGGAACGGCTGGGTGAGGGTGATTCCTTACCCTCCATCAGTGCTGACCTCATGAAGGAACACCTTGAAAGGCTGGCTACCTTCAAGTCAGCCCGCCCTCACATCTTATACCCAGGGTACTCAAGGAGCTGGCTAGCATCATAGCCTAGCCCCTGGCACAGATCTTTGAGAGCTCCTGGTGCTCTGGTGTGGTGCCCAAGGACTGAAAGAAGGTCAATGTGGTGCCTATCTCCAAGAAAGGGAGTGTGGCAGGACGCGACCTAGGGGTGCCATGACTTGCCTTAGCGCCCCCTGGCTACCGTGTCAAGCTGGTGTCAATGCACCCTCACCAATCTTGCCTGCCACATCTTTGATGGTTTAAATGTTTAGGGGAGGCTGCCTTTTCTATTTGCTTTGACACAGTGCCTTGATGTCCAGTTGCCCCAGTGCACTCTAGTGTTAGGGGCTACCCGTAAGTCCTACTGTCACCCGCACTGGGGCCGGTCTCGCGCTCACACCTGAACTGGGGCCGGTCTTGCGCTCACGCCCGAACTGGGGCTCTGCTCAATAGGGCTCAGGTGGCCTCGGCCTTACCTGGGCCTCAGGACCCCTTTTCCAGGTCCTATGCCCCACTGGGGCTTTCCTGCCTGCACCCACACTGGGCTCCTCCTGATACTGCCCTCACTGGGCCAGGGTCGGGACACCCCAAAACACACTGCCCTCTCCAGTGCCCAGGAACCCCCACGCTACTAGGAGGCTCCTATAAGGCCTCCTCCAACCCCTACAGCCTCACCCGGTCCTCCAGTGTTACTCAACAACAAACAGAAAATACAAAGCCCCTGGCTATAACGTAAATTCCCAGCCAACCTGGCTATCCTCCATGTCTATCCCCATCAGAGTTTTCTCCACCCAGTATCCTCACCGCAAACTCAGGCCATCAGGCTTTTCTGCTATGCCTGCCTGGCTTACTTCCACCCAGTACCATCCTACTGCACTCAGGCCATCAGGCTTCTCCGCTAGGCCTGCCCAGCTTGCTCCCACCAAGCTCCAGCTTCTTAAGCTGCCAGAGGGGAACTGCCTACTTGGCCTCAGCCTGGCTGTTTATAAAAGCCAGGCCCTGCCCCCTTCTGGTCAGCTGACCAGACTGGTTGCCCCGGCAACCCGCAGCTGTGCTGCCCTGGTGATTGGCAGCTGAATCCATCTTACTATTGTCAGTAGCAGGCACCTTAGTGCCCTGCTACAGGGAGGAAAGTGGATCTGTCAAACTACAGGTCCATCAGCCTGACCTCTATTCTGGGAAAGGTCTTAGAAAAGATTATCAAAGAGGCCATTCTTAACAGACTGGCTGATGGCAGCATCCTGAGGGATAGTTAGCACGGGTTTGTTGTGGGTAGGTCTTGCTTGACCAATTTTATCTCCTTTTATGACCAGGTGACCTATCACCTGGACAAGGGAGAGGAGATTGATGTCGTATATCTTGACTTCAAAAAAGCCTTCGATCTGGTATCCC
>NW_017728997.1:31356441-31360035 GCF_001723915.1 Gavialis gangeticus | reverse complement strand
GGAACAGCCTGCCATTGGAGGTGGTTCAAGCACCTACACTGAGCACCTTCAAGAGTAAACTGGATGCTTATCTTGCTGGGATCCTATGACCCCAGCTGACTTCCTGCCCTTTGGGTGGGGGGGCTGGACTCGATGATCTTCCGAGGTCTCTTCCAGCCCTGTCTATGATATCTATGAAATCTATATATAGAGAGAGAGTGGTGCTTCATTTAAATCACTGAAAATTGTGGATTTCGGGTTACTTTGTTTAACCAAATATTGGGGATCTTTTTTAAATCAGAGAGAACCAGGATCCCTGGTTAACATTACCTACGGTCCAATAGGCCCCACAGTTTAAGTGAACCTGACTGTCTCAGACACATCCTACCAGCCTCTGCCTTAGTTCTGCAGCCCTGCTGCAGGGTTGGCCTGTATCTGCCAGGAGAAGATGAATTGTTCTCCTTTCTCCCCTCCAGCTGCTTTCTCTCTCTCAAGGCTGAAGTTCTGCGTATGCTTAATGGCTTGATTTTACTTTGATCTTCTCTTCTTGCTTTGGGAAAAAGTAGTCTTGTCAACCTGGCTAGCTACAGGCAGGTTGGAATTTCCCTATGACTCACTCATTGTTCTCTTAAGGACCCTCCATATTCCCCCTGAAGATAACTTATCTTGGTCATTGTTTAATTTCCTGTTTTTCTCTTCACAGTCTAACAGAATAATATCAATCAGGTACAAATACATTTCCACACAAAATAATTGAGGTATCTCCCACATTTTCACAGCTTCCTAATGGGAAGTTGGGAGAGGTAGCTAACCCTGTTAGTCTGAAATCAGGCAGAAGGCAGGGCAGGATGGTACCTTAGAGACCATTCAGAGATGCATAAACTTTCATAGGCACCAGCCTACTTTGTCAGTTTCACGACATCTGACAAAGTAAGCTGTCATATGAAAACTCTTCCTCTCTGAACTAATTATTCACTAAGTCTAAGATGCTCTGCCTCCTGGCTGATAGGAGGTTGGAAAAACTCTAGTTGCACCTTGTTGTGGCTGAACTCCCCAGTTATTGTTAGTGAATTAAAGCAAAAAATTTAAAAAATAATAAAAATACTGAAACAGGGGTACTTGGTCAATCCATTCTCTGAAAAAATCTGTAGAAAGAGGAACTTTTCTGCATTTTATAATTAAAATGCATTTCTTAGCAAAATAAAAGGTACAAAAATGCAATAGTGCATCTAAAAGTATCTAATAGAAAACTACCCTAGCTGGTACAGGAACAGACATGTTGGCGGGAGTATAGTCAGTTGGAAGGTCTACATGTGGTGGATGTGTGTTCCAGAATCAACCTGTTCTAGACGATGGGAAACCTTAGGATGCCAGCTATGAGATAACTCCTTAGTGTTCTTATTGAACCTTCCTGGGATCTCTGTAACACATATAATTCCAAGAATTGTAAAAGTCTGGAAGAGAAGAGACACTTCTATATTCACTGACTGGTTTCAAAAGATTTGAGATGTTTTAATAATGGAAAAAATATTCTATGAAGTCAGCATTCTACAGGGGAGAAAGAAACAAGATGCTTGTTTAGAAATTTGGTGGAAATGCTTTGAAATTTGCAAAAAAAAGAATTTTCTGCCTCCAAACCAGAAAGTTTACTGACAAGCTTGTCAGGGGATACAAACAAACTTGTATGCCTTACAAACTTGTCAGTATAGGCTCACCACCCTTCAATGCAAATGTGACAGGTGGGTGGGACCAGATGTCCTGCCCCCCTTAGCCCCATCCCTTTCCCCTTATATGGTGTGTGATGTCACTAGCCCTGACCCCAGTCACATGGTACATGACATCACCAGCCCCGCCCCCTGACCCCAGTCACGTGGTGTGTGACATCCCCACCCCCTGGCCCAGTCATGTGGTACATGACATCAGCAACTCTGCCCCCACCCCCAGTCACATGGTGTGTAACACCACCACCACATGGTCCATGACATCAGGACAGCCCATGTAGACCCCCAAAGCCCATCCCATCATGGTGCAAGACCTGCCCTAGACCACATGGTACAGTTATGACCAATCAAGTCCCAGGCTGCTCTAGTCCCCAGAGGACAGGCATGGCCTATGGGGTGGCAGTGGGGTGGTGTGACCCCTCTAACACCCACCCCACCATCCCCAACCAATTGGCAGTGGTTTCAGAGGCCTTGGACCTCCCCAAGAATGACACTGAACCAATTGGAGCAAGCGTAAGGGTGGGATTTAGGCTGGAAGACTACCAAGTCTAGCTGCTTTCCCAAACGACCCCTCTGTTTATCTGAGACCGTGCTAAGGCAAGCAGGGGCGAATATGGATTCTTTCACAATGCCTGTAGGCCCACTCACCACTCCTCAGAGAGGAGGTAGTTTGTGTAACTCGAACAGCAGTCATGGCCTGTATTATCAGAGGAGGAGGGGTAAATGCAGGGGTAAGAATGGGTGGCTAACCAGCAAGTGGCTCATAGGGCAAAAAGTAAGGGCCTGATTAAAGAGGAGCATGGGGAAGGCTAAACAGTGGTTGAGAACAAATAGATCCCCTAGTAATGGCGGATCCCCTAGAAGGCCCCTCAAATCCCCTAGAAGGCCCCTCAAATGCTTTCCTTCTTCCCAGGCCTGCCCTCCACCAGGACCCGTGGAGCCAGAGAGAGGGGGTGAAGCATATGATTTAGGAAGCCCTCTAGAGGGCCCCTCACATGTACCCCAGCCTCCCAGGCCTGACCCTTCACCAGGACCCACAGAGCTAGAGAGGGGAGATGGTGACTATGATTTAGGAAGCCCTTTAGAGGGCACCCCAAATGTTCCCCAGCCTCCCAGACATGACCCACCACCAAGGCCTGAAGGGTCAGAGAGTTGGGATAGCAAATCTGGTGTAGAAGACAGTTTAGAGGACCCCTCAAACACCCCCCGGTCTCCTGAGTCAGCAGAGGATGTTTTACCGGACGTACATATGGTGCAGGTGAAAAGGCAAGAGTGGTCTGTAGCCAGGTTTGGGGGGGTGAGGTACACTGAGGAGTTCCATTTGTGAATCTGGAGCGTGTGTCATTACACGTGATATACGAAGCCATAAGCAGGGGGTAGAAGAAATTGTAGCAGAACTCTGCCAGAGATTCACTGGCAATGACTATGCCCAGTTACGTATTCAGGCTGATAGCATGGCAAACTGTTTATACTCTTGATCTATTAATTTAAAGCAGATGACCCCAGAGCTGTTTTTAGAGTGGTTAAGTAACCTGTTACAAAGCCAGAGAGAAATGTTGCCCAATTTGACATTTTGGCTGGTTGTGGTCATTGTAAGAGGCCGGGGCGGTGAGAGCCATAGAGTTATAAGCTGTATCCCCTATTCCCAGATCATTGCTAAAAATGGAAGTATTTAATCAACTCGAATACCTATGATACTAACCTGTGCTTTGCAGGCAGTCTACTGGCTGTTACAAAACGTAGAGGGGCCAGAGATGCCGAACTGCTCGATGGTGCCAAAGAACTGCATAGGAAATTAGGCATGTCTATATATCAAAAGGTTATGCTCCATTAAGTACCTTTGTTTGAAGACCTTGAACAAGTTAACATTTACATAGTGATGCATAAGGAAAAA
>NW_017728997.1:31348433-31351441 GCF_001723915.1 Gavialis gangeticus | reverse complement strand
GTTAACATTCACATAGTGATGCATAAGGAAAAAATTGGGTGGAGTTTATTTAAAACACAGGATGCACCCAGATACCCCGACACCTGTTTTCTTCTGCTGCATGGTGAACATTATTACAGTATTTTGGATGTGAAAAAGGTGTTTGGCATGAGAAATTATTGCGATCTTTGTCAGACATTATACAGCCATAGCCATGTGTGCAGGTTCCAATGTCATCTTTGCCTGAGCCTGAACTGCACTGAAAACCTGGGCAGGACACAGAGGTGCCTTAATTGTAAGCTGTTCTTTCATTCCAAAGAGTGCTTAGAAAGGCACATGGCCCTGGCCTCTGAAAAGCGGATCGAATGTCTGACTAAAACTGTGCAATAAGTGTAAATCTTACGTGAACAAAAAGCACGAATGCAAAGGGAGGCAGTGCAAACAGTGTTATGGGAAAATCACGGATGTAAACAAGCACTGGTGCTTTATGCACCAGATTAAAGAGCCTGAAGAAGGCGAGGGGTACATTTTTTATGATTTTGAATGTGTGCAGGAGACAGGGATGCATGTGCCCAACTACATTTTTGCAATGGAGCTAAAGACAGGGGAAAAAAACCCTCAGAAAGCCGCAGGGAAAAACCCCAAAAAGGCTTGAAAAGCTAAGCCCAAAAAGCCAGAAAGTATTTGGGAATTTAAGGGCGAAGAGTGTCTGTCTGATTTTAATAAGGTCTTTATGGATAAAAAGTTCAAGGACTACACCTTCATAGCTCACAACACCAAAGGTTATGATGGTTACTTCATTGTTAGCCAGTTATTAAAGGAAAAAATGGAGGTGAAACTAATTACCCAGGGCGGTAAACTCATGTGCATTGAAGTGACCAGGCTAGGCATCCGTTTCATAGATTCTTTAAATTTTTGCAAATGCAACTTAGCAGGCTTCCACAGGCGATGGGTTTTAAAGGATGCAAACGTTATTTCCCACATTTTTTAACGCGGCAGAAAACCAAAATTATGTGGGGCCTCTCCCAAAGGTGGAGTACTATGGCCTTGAAAATATGATGTCCGGTGAGAAAGGACAGTTTTTAGAATGGTATCAGAATAACTGTGATAAGACCTTTGACATACAAAAGGAGCTGGCCTATTATTGCCAGCAAGATGTAAACATTTTGAAAGAGGCCTGCTGCCTCTACAGGGATGAGATTATGAAAATGACACGGTGGGTAGACCGAGTGAAAGTAGATAGTGAACTCCAAAACATAGAACACTGCATAGATCTTTTCCAATACACCACGCTGGCCTCCATCTGCATGGCCATGGACAGGTTTCTGTTTTTGGAACCGCAGACCATAGTGCTTCTCCCCCTGGACAACTATCGCAGACAGAAAAAGAGGTTTTCAACCCGATCTATCCAGTGGCTAATGTACATTTCAGAGAAAGACAATATTCAAATTCCACATGCCTTAGAGGGTGGGGAATTTCAGGTAGGCCCCTATTTTTAGATGGCTATGCCAACATTGATGGGGAACCTACGGCGTTTGAATTTAATGGATGTTTTGCCACGGTTGTGTCACTTGCTACAATGAGAAAGACCAGAACCCGTTGATGGGGCCACCTTCGGGTTTCTGAATTACCAGGCATTGCACAAGACGAATTATCTCAAGAGAGAGGGGTTTACCGTTAGGGCCATTTGGGAGCATAAGTGGAGGGCTCTCCTAGAAATGGATGGGGAGCTGGCAGATATTTTTAAGCAGAGCCCCGCTGCCTTCTCCACTGGTGCCTAGGGATGATATTTTGGGGGGAAGAACTAATGCCATCTGTCTGTATTACCAAACTAAACCCAGTGAACAAATACTCTATTGTGATTTTACCAGTCTTTACCCCTTCATAAACAAAATGAAGGAATACCCAACCGAACACCCTGAAATCATTCATGACAATTTCCAACCCTGTTGAGCTATTTTGGAATAGCCAGGGTGAAACTGTACCCCTTGTAAAACGTTTTTTTCCCTTGTGCTACCCATCAGGGTGAACGGGAAACTTATGTTCATGCTGTGCCACCTCTGCATGGAAACAAGACAGCAAAAGTGCGACCACACTGATGAAGAGAGGGCCCTCCTGGGCACATGGTGCACACCAGAATTGAATAAAGCTATTGCCAAGGAGTACAGAGTAGCTCAAATCTATGAAGTCTGGCATTTTGCTGAGAGGTCTAGCACCCTTTTTTCACAGTACATAAAAATGCGCATCCAACAGAAGCAAGAAGCCTCAGGCTACCCTGCCTGGCATACCAACCAAGAAAAACAAGAGAAATGCGTGGCCATTTCTTGCAAAAAGAAGGTGTGACCTTACGCCCAGATGGTCAAACCCAATGCCGCAAAGCGCCAAATAGCAAAATTGTTTCTAAATATTTTGTGGGGTAAATTCAGTCAGAGAACCAACTTGCCCAACATCAGCGTTATGACAGACCCCAAAGAACTCTTTGGTTACCTCTTTTCTCCCGCCTATGAAATTTCACCTTGCAACTTTATTGCTGATGAAACAGCCTAAGTGTCTTGGAAGCATGCACACGCTCTTGGGTAATACAAGATTTCATAGATTTCATAGACATTAGGGCTGGAAGGGACCTCAGAAGATCGAGTCCAGCCCCCCACCCAAAGGGCAGGAAGTCAGCTGGGGTCTTAGGATCCCAGCAAGATAGGCATCCAATTTGCTCTTGAAGGTGTTCAATGTAGGTGCTTGAACTACCTCCGATGGCAGGCTGTTCCAGACCTTGGGGGTTCAGACAGTAAAGAAAGTCTTCCTTATGTCCAGCCTGAAACGGTCTTGTAGTAGTTTATGACCATTCAACCTCGTCATCCCTTGGGGCGCTCTGGTGAACAAACATTCCCCCAGATACTGGTGGTCACCCCTGATAAACTTATAGGTGACCATCAGGTCACCCCTGAGCCTGTCATCGTAAGGTCTGCTTTCCTGATCTCTGATCATGCGCGTGGCTCTTCTGTGGACTCTCTCAAGCTTCTCCACATCCT
>NW_017728997.1:31343688-31347647 GCF_001723915.1 Gavialis gangeticus | reverse complement strand
TGACTTCAGGAAAGCCGACTTTGACAAGCTCAGGAGGCTTGTCAGTGAGACCCTAAGGGACCACGACCCAGGGAGAGAGGAGTTCAAGAACAGTGATTGCTCCTCAAGGGAGCAATCCTCAATGCACGAGCTAATTTGTTGATTAATTTATGCATTAATTCTTGTAAATTTATTTACAAAGAACTGCTTCGTAAATATGCTTTTATCAAGTTTGTGGAGGGGTCTGCTGGACAGTCTCAACAATGACTGTTTGTTTCCTCCTAATAAAATAAATATGGTTGTAGTAGACGATTTGATGGACTCTGCTTGTGACAGCCGTGAAATCGAGACAGCCTTTACCAAGTCTGTGCATCATCAGAATCTGAGCATTATGTATATAGTTCAAAATGTTTTCTGTCAAGGAAAAAGGAGCCACACCATTGCCCTTAACACAAAATAGATGGTTTTGTTTAAAAACCCCAGGGATAAGCTACAGATAGTGTCCCTGTCACGGCAGATGTACCCAGGTAAGACCCAGTTCTTTCCAGAAGCTTTTAAGGATGCCACTAAAACACCTTACAGGTATTTGGTGGTTGGTTTAAACACTTCTACCCTGGACGCTTTTAGATTAAGAACCAGGCTTTTTCTTCCTGACCAACCAGCTGCTTACACTTTAAAAAAAATAGTGGGTGGGAATAAAAAGAGATGATGTAGCAGCAGCCTCTTCTTAGCTCTCAAGATGGTGGAAGGGAAACATGTCTAACCGCATAAAAAGAAATTTGGCTGTCTTTTAAAACTGCTTCTTCAATCCTCCCCACAGCAGAGAAAAGCTATATTCTGCTCAGCTTCTGATGATTTAGTAGCGGCCATTTCAGAAATTGCTCTGAATACCTTAAAAGGAAACATCTCTTTGACACTGCATAAAATTCACATGCTGAAAAGGAGACATGGGATCATAAAAAACCTAAGTAACAAAAGATTGCCCCTTAAAAAAAAGAAACAGCTGGTGAAACAGTGTGGGGGATTTATCGGCCCTCTGTTAAGTTTTGCTCTCTCTCTGATTATGGGGCTTTTGGCTAGCCGGTGATGGAGCACGCAGAAAAAATATACCTGGTGCCCAAACCTGAGCTGGAACAATTAAGGGCTCCCTCACCACCTCAGGAAAATATCAGAACTGAGGCAACCCACTTATTGGATGCTGAAATTAGGGATATTCTCCAAAGACGGGGTTTAGCAGAATATGATAAGGCTAAACTGTATGCCTCTGTGCTTCAGAAATACCTGACCTACGTAAAGCAGGGTGATCTGGACAGAGGGAAATTAACTCTGTTTCTGCCAGAATAGACCCCCATAGAAGCTGGAACCCCCCTAGAAATCCCCATGAACCCCGACACCACTGTTCAGGAAGTACTGAATAACGTGCATGCCCGATACAGGAAAAATGCTAAAATGTTGCTCACTAAGCTGAGCCAGCACAAGCATATTGCTTCTTGGGATGATCAAGGGGTTTTTGTCCACAAAGAGATGCTCGTCAAGGAGTCTAACATGCTCAACTTGGTCCGGGGTACCCTTCAGATTCGCGCTGTGTCTAGTAAACATCCGCCTAAAGGCTGGGACATCTTTATGAAAGCCATGGCCGAGCTGAACGCACCATCTTCTGTTATGGGCAACATCGTGAATCGTGATCATCTGGAATGCCTGAAAGTATCTGCTTTAGACTAAGAAACACCAACAGCACCGCCTAAGAAGCAAAAAACTCTCTAAAAGCCATTGGCTCTCCATGTAAAGTTTTACACTTTGAATTAAAATATTCTATACTGGTCCAATTTTTGTCTACAGAGGATTTTTTAGATGAAAACACACATACACACATTTAAACAGCAACAGCTTTATTTACACAGCATCAGCTGAGTGTTTTCTTTAGACAAAGCATAGGTGAAAGCCATAGCAAGAAATACATGTCTGGGCCTGTTGAAGCATGTTTTGAGCAGAACCGGCCACACAGAAATTTTTATATTTACTTTTTACAAAATGCATTACCACCCTATCATTATGTGTTAAATCGTTGGAATAATACAATTTTAAAATCTGTTCAAACGATAGCCCCTTGCTACGGTGGTGCAGAAAAAACACACAGTGGTATCTGCAGGCGACAGATCGGGGGTCTTGTAACTGTTTCATCTGAAAAGCAGTGTTGGTAGCGTTCTTGTTTAAAAATAACATAATGCTTTGAGGAATGAGCGCGCTGTTTGCGGGGTGACTGTACGAGTTGAAAAATTCCCCACAGTTCCGATCCTCCAGGTAAGCAGCCAACCAGTGGTCTCCAGGCTGATTATATGGGTGCACATTGATCACCAAGCTCAGAGGCCTTTGAGACAGTTGAGTCTTAGGAAGCCAGTTGCAGGGGAAAACATCTAAGGAAGTTTCTTTGGCATAAGGGTCTGAGGATAAAACCCTGATGAGCTGTTCGGTGTCCATCTTCACATGTAGTCAAACAGGATGTTTCTCCTCTGATTTATTTCTATGACGTTGTCAAAGACCCCGTACACAGTCACGTTAACCGTGGTGGGCAAAGCTGCAGCAAAGTGTATTTCTGCTCTCAGGTTCCCAGTTTTAATCAGCGAATAATGATCAGCACACTCTTGTTCAGGAAACAGGTCAAAGACAAACAAGGTATACCCCAGGGCAAACTCCTCACGGTTGATTATCAGGGCCCAGTTTTTCATATGTTTACCAGCTGTCTGTACCAGCTGCACGTATTCTCTCACGCAGTTACCGTTCTCAAAATCTGGCTGTAGGGGCTTTGTCATTATTTGTTCTCCATTGACACAGAGGGCCACAAAATTAATATTGTAATGTTTGAAGTTAAAGGGGTTCTTAGCATAATTCCCGCTAAAGGCATCGTTATCCATGAACCTGATGACTATGAGTTTGGGCAACTGCCCCAGAAACAGATTCTCCTGGTTGCTGACTTGGCTGCTGGCAGGAATGCTAAACACTTTCGTACCCACGCAGTCTATGGGGTATTTAGCGTTGGCCATAAGCAAGGCCTCCATGTGGCCCAGTCAGACACCCGGGGCTACCTTCACTTTTTTCACAAAAAGTGAGGCAGATGTGATTTTTAGTTTACGTTGGCCAGCTGCTGCAGCGCCCATGAAGCAGAAGGCATCTTTGCTGCATGTCAGTTTAATTTTCACATCCACGCCATTCAGCAGCAGTTTTTCTTGAAACAACAAATCACTATGGAGATGACCAAGCAGCTCTATCTTTTTGCTAGGGTCTGTCAGGTTTGCCCATCTTTGAAACCCGTGATTATCGCCATCCCATGCGACTGTTTCATGATGTTTGGGGGTATCTTTGTAAAACAGGCTGGCAGAAAATTGAGTGGCGAGGGTGTCATTGCTGTAGCTGAGAACCAAGTCGATGAAGGCTCGGTAAGGATAACAGTTGTCGCTCTAGCTTATGAGATGATCTCCCAGAGTGACATCCAGCTGACTGAAGACAGAGGCCAGTGGGTACTTCACCAGACCCACTACTGCCCCGGCATCAAGATCAGTTCCATCGCCTTTTACAATCTTGCAGCAAAGGGATAGCAGCGTATTGTTCAAATCCATGTAATCTTCACCATTCCTGGCTACAAAAAAGTTAAGGGGGCTGGACTTTGTAATAGCTGAGAGTGGCGGTGTCTTAACATACAGGCTTTTCTCAATGCAGGTGTGTGTACGGGCTATTTGAAACACATCCAGTTTGGATTTGGTGCATTCTTCAGACCTGCAGTGAACAAAGTCCATGGAAGTTAAAATATATTTCTGTTTCCTCCAGGAGAGCACCCCTTCTTTCTCCCAAGCTGCTTCTTGGTTTTTCGTGTATGGCTGCCCCATCGACTTACCCTCTTTTTTTTAAGGGGTTGAGGAGGTCCTGCATGTCTGGAGTGTGGTACGTCTCTCTTTCTTTTAAGGCTCTTTCTTTGAATATACACG
>NW_017728997.1:31335776-31343677 GCF_001723915.1 Gavialis gangeticus | reverse complement strand
TTAGGTCCCTTCCGACCCTAGAAACTATGAAACTATGTTTTGTACCGTATTTTTAGCGTGGGGCTTAATAATCTCCAGACCCCGTCTCAAAAATGGAACGGCTTTTCTAGAGAGGCTGCAAAAATGAGACATGTTTGTTCTGATCCGTCTTTATTTCCATGTTGATTGTGTCAATGTGGTGCTGACTAATGGGGACATAATGTCGCTTGTCATATGTAATGGTGACAAACTCGTTGTTGCTCCTATGGACGGGGATGCAGCATAGGAAAGGAACCGAAAAGTCCCTAACAAGCTGATGTTCCACAACGTCTCTGTAGACATACAGTGAATTGAACCCACCTGTAATATCAGGTGGGAAGGGTGGTTTTTAACAGAGGACCCATGTAGCATTCCCAAAATAAAGGCTAGCTCACCATGCATATAAAAAGCATACACGTTATCTTTGGCTTTAAGTCTCACTTTGCCCATCACTTGATCATAGTGCATAACTAATCTGGGTGGAGTAGGGTGGATGGTAATTGTATCATTCATAATATCCAGTAACTCTGTGATGGTTGTATAATACCCCTGAGGCAGGATGTACTCCCATTTTTCAGTCCCAGAAATGATTTTGAAAGGGGTGTCTTCATTGATTTTGTTCCAGCTGTGCGAGTATTATATTTCTGCTAACCCAGCTCCCAGTTCCCCAGCAGATCCAGAGGTTTAAACAGCTGTATGGTAAAGTTCGAGCTGGTGTTCTGCAGAAAAATCCCCCTGGGGTCAGGAGATGAGGCTAGTGACATCACACACCATATAAGGGAAAGGGGGCAGGGCTAAGGGGACAAAACTTCCAGCCCCACCCACCTGTCACATTTGCAATGAAGAGTGGTGAGCCTATATACTACTTTTGGTGGAAATTCTTTGGAATTCGCAAAAAAAAAAATTTCTGTCTCCAAACCAGAAAGTTTACTGACAGCCTTGTCAGGGGATACAAACAAACTTGTATGCCTTACAAACTTGTCCCCTGTGCCTTACACAGACACACAGCATTAGCTATCGTCCATGCTGTAGCAGACAGGACAAAGACAGAATCAACAGGTAGCTGGTAATGTCCCTCTGTCTTCTTCTTAATGGGGTAACAAACACTGAGTTAGGGGTGATAAACACTGTGTTATCAATTCATTGTTGGGCTGGCCAGAAGGGGGAGTGAACCCCTACCTAATCAGATGGTCCTGCTGGGGCCTGATCATGCCCCCCTCAGCTCAGGACTGTGAAAGGGAAGGGAGGGCTGCTCTAGCACCCCCTGGCTTCTAGCCTGAACCACTACAGGTATGTGCTTGCATTTTTGGGATGTGTGTGCAGTTACAAACTTAGCCAGGTTAGACTAACCTGCAAAGATTGAATCAATTTAGGCTCAGGCTTTTTGAATGCCTGTCCCTAGCCAAGGAGACCAAGACAGCTGGGGATCTTGTCTGCTGCAGCCGTCATCCACCTTCAAAGCCGTTGATATTCCAACATCTTTTTCTGCTTGCTCCACCATTGAGGCCTTATAGACCCATGGCTGGGGGCTAGGCAGGCTTATTTTAATGGTGACCTGTACTCACTGCGTCACAGCACCATCAAAGAATATGTTTTTTCGGGAGAGAAAACATTGCCATCGGCTGTTTTCACCACATCCTGGTGGTGCTGCTGCCGCTTGGTCCCTGACTGCTTATTGTCAGAGTTACCCCTGCTTATTTCACAGCTAATGTTCCTTGAAGGTCATTCAGCTATCTGCTACCTGGGGACACACTGGGTAGCAGTACAGCTCTGCCTCACAGAGCAGTCAAGGATTGTCTTTCATGATCATTTTTGGACACACAGACAAGACAATCATGGAAGACAATCATCCTTGACTGTGAGGGATTACCGAAGAAGAAGAAACAGCTTAGTCTTGCAAATGAACTGAATGAAGATTTCAGATGTTTCCAAATGTTGATGTAAAAAGTCAGCCAAAACTATTTTAAACGTTTTTCTCCTCACATTCAAACGACTTTGATTCATGGAAGAATCTCACAATGGACTAGGAGGAAAGAGAGAGAGAGAGAGAGAGAGAGAGAGAGAGAAAGTGCATGCACTGGAATTTGTGAGGTACCTCTCAAAGCAATCTTAATAAGAGTGCCCCTTTGCCTCACAATTACCTCTGCTTCAAGAGGCCAATCTCTACTGAATTATTTACATAGCCTGGATAAGCTAAGCATGAATAGCAAATTGCTTCTTTTTTCTCCCTTTTTCATTCCTGACAGACATATTGTGCTCAGGGTGAAATTGTGGCTTAACTGAGCTGTACTTAAGGGTATTGAATTTCTGTTATAGTTTCCTTTATGCTGTTCACCATTCATAAGAGTCTGCCTAGTAAACTTCTCTTCCACCAAGCTCCTCACTTGCTTTCAGGGTCAGCCCACCATTTTTTGGCGCCCCCTGCAAGAAATAGTTTTGGGGGCCTCTGCCCCCACAAAGTCAGCGGCAGTGGTGCCAGCAAGGGTGGGGTGGGGTGTGTGGCCGGATGCAGGGGTATAGACAGAGAAATAAAACAAAATTTGGTGGGGCGCACATGCCCCCATCATGGAAAAGTCTGAGGGGGGAGGGGAAAAAGCCAAGGGGGGCAGCAGCATTGTCTGGCGCAGTGCCACCCTGGCCACCTCCAAGTCCTGGCGCTGGCCCCGGCCCTGGCCATGCCAGCCCTGGATGTTGCACCGGCCACAGCTGCCTCCTGGCTCTGGCCACACCAGGCCCAGCTCCGCCTGCCTCAGCCATGCCAGTCCCAGCCCCAGCCCCAGCCCCAGCAGCCTCCCAGCTCGTCTGCTGCACTGGCCCTAGCTGCCTCCAGGCCACACCAGCACTGGCCACACCAACCTCAGCCACCTCCTAGCCCTGGCACCTGCCAGGGGCGCCCAGAGCTGGGTCCTGGAGCAGGGCCAGCCTCAGCTGCACTGCTGGGCCAGAGGGGATGGAGCCCCTGGGACCCCACGCTTGCCCTGCCCCTCCCTGCATTGTCTCCAGGAAGAGCCCAGTGACTCCTCCAGAGGCATGGCACTGGGCAGCCAAGGGGGGAGGGCACATAGCCCCCTGATCTTTGCACAGGCGAGGGCAGGCCGCAGCTGTGAGCTGGGCTCAGCCTCTGCTCCATGTCTCCGCACCTTGCCACCACCATGTGCCTCGCTGCCCAGCCTGCCCAGCGGTGGGACACACGTGGCGGTGCCCAGCACTTTTGAAGCGGCAGCAGTGGTGAGGCATGGAGACACAGCAGAGACTAAGCCTAGTTTGCAGCTGCGGCCCACCTTTACCTGTGCAAAGATCAGGGGTCTACGTGCCCTCCCCCCCTACTTAGCTACCCAGCACCATGCCTCTGGAGGAGCAGCCGGGCTGTGATTGTCCTACGACCCAGCTGGGCCAGGGCCCCAGTCCTGGTGAATGGGGCTAGGCCAGGTTGTGGGACAATCGCCACAGTGCAGGAGGGAGTGGGCCAGGGGCAGGGGTGAATGATTCGCCTTTCCCCTAACCCACTCTTTCCTGCACTGTAGGGGTCTCAATCTGCCCTCCCCACAAGCCCATGGAAATAAAAAAAACAGATTAAAAGAAACTGTGGCTGGGCCGACTGCAGTCCTGGCTGCAAGTACACAGGATAGCTCAGTGTGCCTGCCCCCCACACTCCTCCTGCAGGACCCTGCGGCCAGGCTGCCCTAAGGCAATGCCTGCTGCTGCCCTGTGTTTGTTGGGGGGGGGCGAAGCCCTATTAGCCCCCCCACTTCTGCTGCTTATGTGCAGGGGGCCCCTTAGCTGCGAGGCCCCCTGTGACTGCAGATTTTGCAGTATAGGATGGGCTGGCCCTGCTTGCTTGAGGTTAAGTGGTTATATCTGATCATCACCTCCTTTTTTGCAGCTTGGTCAACAAAGCTGTTTCTTCATGAGACTCTTACTGAGATTCTGTGCCTTAGATGTTTGCATTCCTCTACTTAAAGTATTTCATCGCTACATTCTGGCCCATGTTTTGGAACCTTAAATAGGCTATATAAATATCTATGCTTTAAACTTATTGTGTGTTCAGGTCAAGTGATCTGCAACAATTGTTGCCCAAGCAGTGCTTAGATGCCCATTTTTAGCCATTCATTAACATACTTTCTCCTCCTATCATTGCAGTCTGTAGCAATGCCATGTTTCAAAATAAACTCTTAACAGTTCAATAAGACTTCTTGTGGTGCATCGCTTCACTCCCATGTTGGGTACACTGGGGCTGTTCATACTAAATGCTATGGAAGACCTATCAGAAGGCAATGGGATTTAGGGATTGGAGGTCAAACTCTAGTTCCTCCCTTTTTCATCCCATCATTCATATTTTTTGTGTGAGCCAACCTGCACCATTTTCAAAGCACAAGCAGACAACATGAAGACAGTACTGGCAAACACTGTTTATATTAATCAACATGAGTATGTTCTCACAAGTAGCTGAAAACATGTCTAAAAGTTAGGTAATTACTTCAGAAAAACAGCAACAACAAAAAGGGGGGACGGGATAGGACACGAGGACGAAGCTGAAACTGAGTCTCCCTTGTTCTTTTTCTGGAGTAGCTTCACTCAGGAGGACCAGAGCAACTGGGTGCTGACAACTGGCATTTGCTAACAAGACAGACAGAAACTGCACAGACTTAGAATGACAGGAGAACTCCAAGAAGTCTGAAATTGGTTCATAGAAACCTGAGCAGACGGATTCTGGAACTGCAGCAGCAGAGCACTCTTCAGCATAGAGAGGTGTGTGGCCATCACTGTCTGAATATCCATAATTACCACCAGTTGAGAAGGTCCTAGTATCTGGGGTCACAAGGCTAGGGTCACACAGGTTATTATTGTGTTTGTCTAGAAGACTATCCCAAATTGTACTGGTGCCCCCACACCAGACTTCAGAGTTCACTGATGGAAAAGCATACTTCTTCATGGGCTGTTTTGTATAGCTTATCCATAATAGCATGGGTTTTATGACAGCAATTCTGGGAATTTCCAACTATGAATGTAAAGACTTTTCCTGCAATTTTAATAGGCAGTGAATACAATAAGTTAAATGTTGAAAGGAGTAAAAATTATTCAACAGTCATAATGCTAATCATTATGAACAAAAGTTATTGACAACCTGCAGTAAGACATTAAGTCCAGGATCTCAGTGTAAGACATGCTAAATTCTAAACAATGAGGAATGTAACAGAGGTATGTGAATTACCAAATGGCATTTAAAGGAAGAATATGTTTAGTCAGATTAACCGTGTTGCAGTAGTAGACACAAAGGTAAGGAGATGGGTGACTCCAGTGGCCAGCAGAGCTACTTGGGTACAAGTGGTGGAAAGACTTGGGAGATGTGCAAGAACTGTCTGGAACAGGGATACACCCATACCCATTTTGTTATAAGTAAACACATCCTTCGTCTCACTAAATCTGCTTGTTTTAATAGCATGTGTTATCATGAAAAATGATTCACACACACACGCACACAGCAATGCACACATGCACGTAAATAAGGATTTGTGGATGCCAAGGACTTTAATACAAAATAATTAAAGCAGAAGGCAAAGCAGGGTGGCACCTTTATAACTACCTCTCTCTAAACTAATTCCAGCTAACTTGTAACAGGTTACAAGTGTTGACAAGCCTCTGCCTCCTGTACCACGTGAGACTTAACATCTGGAAACATTTTTTGTCAGCACTTGAGTCTCTTCTGTAAGATGTCTAAACCTGCAACTGACCTGCCTAGAACTAAGAAAAGGCAGCACTAATAGCTAATTGATTTTTGATAGGCAGAAGTGTCAGTCAAAGAGGCAGTAAATGTCTTAAGCCTGCTATTCACTTCTACAAGGATGCTTGGGTTTCATTCTGTTTCAAGTACATTTTAACTGCACAGCAAGTTCTTTTGTGGTAAGGGACCTGGTGTGGCATTTTGACTTCACAGTCATAGATTTCTTTCCTTGCGTAAATGCAGCATGAAATGTCACACTTGTAGGGGGGATAATTTTTGTTCAAAAGCTGGAATGAAAATAAGCTTCATTAAAGTGTATTACTAAAGGTAAAACTGTGAAATAATAATTCTTTCCTTTAGGTCTGGCATTATCAGGTCAATAGGCCTCTGGTTGCCTTCTCAAAAGACATGATTACATATCATTTCTAAAGTGCAGTGTAATTTAATCATCCCTCTTATACACAGAATGAGGCACACTCCCTAGCCTGAAAGCATTTGCAGTTGAAATTAGACATGACCAGACATGAGACAACAGTTGAGGAAAGAAAGGGTGTGGGAATTTCTAATGAAGAAACAAAGGAAAGAAGAACTGCTCAAAGAACTGAGAACTTAAAAAGGAATTGTAAGGCGGAGTACCTGAATGCAGATTGCTTCAGGAAAGGGCAGGGCAAAATGTTAGAATGAGCCAAATTCTATGAGATGGCTGAAGCAGTAAAGGCAAAAGATAGTCGTAGGCAACTGTTTTACAAGATGATAGAATTGTGCGAAGTGAGGCATCAGCTCGCTTGTTCCTGCTCTAAGATTCTGTGCCAAGCTAAAATCACGCAACTGCATTACAGATGCCAAAATGCAATGAAGCAGGAGCATGAAGTTATCCTCCTCCTATCCTTTCTTTAAGTCAGACTTTCTTCCTGAGAAGAGAGGTAGTTAACTATGTTAGTCTGAAGTTAGGCAGAAGGCAGGTCGGGTGCAGAGTGGCGCCTTATTGTCATATTTCCCAACCAGTATGCCACAGCACAAAAGTGTGCCATCAGAAATGAGCAGGTGTGCTGTGGAATTTTGCCATGGCAATGAGCTACAATGAACTACAATAGGTATGAGGATGGGGAATGCCTTAACAGGGGTGCTGTGGAAAATTTTTATTAATGTAAGTGTGCCTTGGGCTGGAAAAGGTTGGGAAGCACTGCCTTATTGAGTAATTTGTTCATAGAGGGGGGCAGCTTATGAAGAAGACTGAAGTTTTTCAAAGCATCTGCTTTTGTGAATAAGTTAATCTATAAGGTATCATCTGCTCTGCCCTCTACCTAACCTCAGACTAACTTGTTCAGAGAGATATGAGCTTCCATAGGCTCCAGCCTCTTCCATCAGCTGCCATGCCTCTGTGGCTAAGTTTGCACATTTACCAGGTACCTTATACACTTTGAGTGGCACAGTGGCATTTCATCCCTGATCCCCAGTGGCAGATTAAGATTTATTGGGACCTTGGGCAAACAAATTGGAGGCTCCCCAGATTATAAACATGAAAAAGTGGACTTCAGCTAGGGGAGGGGCCCCTTCCGCTCCTGGTGCTGCTGCTGTCAAAGATCTCCATGCCCCATGAGTGGATCCTCCTGGGCTGGGGGTGGGGTGACACATGCTCACCTCTCCTTCCTGCTCCCCTCCCCTCCTCTCCCCCGCCACGGCCAGAGTGGAGCCAAGTAGGGTGAGAGCAGAAGCAGGCTGCCCACTGTGGGCTCGGGGTTCTCCACTTGGCTGCTTTTGCCCCAGGGGCCATGTGCTGGCCATATGCCCCCTGACCACATGGCAGTGGGGGGCACAACTCACTGCCCCCACTGCTGCCAGGCAGGTAGGGAGCATGTGGCCGGCATGGGGTTCCCAAGGGAAAGGCAGCAGACCAGAGAGCTCCAATCCCACAGCGAGCAGTCCACATCCTCCCTGTGCACAAATATGGGGGGGCACATGCCCCCCATGCCTCCCTGGAGGGTGCACAGAGCAGCAGGAGCCACCTTCACTTCCTCCCTCCCCCACACGGGTCCCCTGGATGAGCCTCCTATGGGTCCATCCTGCTGCCTACCCTGGCAACAGATCACATGCAGTGCCCTGGCAGGGCAGCGTCCCCAGCCCCTGTCCCAGCCCTAGCCTCAGCCCCAGCCCCAGCCCC
>NW_017728997.1:31329759-31330776 GCF_001723915.1 Gavialis gangeticus | reverse complement strand
CAGCCCCTGCCTCACTCCCTCCATCACTGTGGGGGCCTTGATCTGCACCCCCTCACACCACTTCCCTCCCCCATTCCTCCTCCCCTACATGAACTTACCTGCACGGAGCTGCTCTCCACACTGCCCGGCTGAGTTCCTGGCCATGTGCATGAGTGCAGTTGTGCACATGCACACAGCACTCCCTGCATCTTGCTCCTGGCAGTCCCAAGCAGGACCCCTTGCAGGCTAGAATGCTGCCCTGCACCTGCAAGGGAAAACCTGCTATTTCCTGAGGGAACCCAGGCTTCCAGGGGCCCCTGGGCCCATGCATTAATCTGCCTATGCTGATCCCAACAATCATGCATCCTACCATGCCATGCCACATGTATGTGGCAGGACATATGATTGTTGGGGTCAGGGATCAGATTCCAATCATGCAACTGCCAGCACAGGGAGCCCAGCATCCATGACAGGTCCTGGCCTTTGCTTTGCACAGCATGTTTGGAGCCTGGGATGGTGATCTCCCAACTCTGTGCCCATCAGCAGCTTTAAACCTGTGCAGAACAGATCTGCAGCGACAGCCTGGGATGTGAGCCTGCAAATGCTGAGCAGGGGGAGTCCCAACTCTGCAATGCTAAACCTTCATACATGGGTGTGTAGGAGTGCCTGGCATAGGAGACCGGGATGGGGAGAGCCTCCCTGGGGAGCAGCAGCATACCTGCTCCAGGCAGTGATTGTGATGGGACACCAGAACCCCCCAACTCAGAGCCTTTGCTGTGGCAGGGGGAGCCCTGTGCTGCTCCTGCCCAGCCACAGGAGTCAGGCAGTGTATCAGGGCAGAAGTGGAGTGGGGCTAGAAAAAGGGTACTCCCCCACCCCAGGAGCCTTTTTCAGAGCAAGTGTCTGGGGAGGAGTAAATAGAGCACCAGATTATGCTCACAGGAAGCCTGGCTGTTGTGCTGCCACTGGAGAAACCACTTAGGCAGTTAGGATTTCCCAACCCCTCCCCCCAGCTGCCCCTAACCCCTATCTACCATG
>NW_017728997.1:31328677-31329748 GCF_001723915.1 Gavialis gangeticus | reverse complement strand
GGCAGGGGGAGCCCTGTGCTGCTCCTGCCCAGCCACAGGAGTCAGGCAGTGTATCAGGGCAGAAGTGGAGTGGGGCTAGAAAAAGGGTACTCCCCCACCCCAGGAGCCTTTTTCAGAGCAAGTGTCTGGGGAGGAGTAAATAGAGCACCAGATTATGCTCACAGGAAGCCTGGCTGTTGTGCTGCCACTGGAGAAACCACTTAGGCAGTTAGGATTTCCCAACCCCTCCCCCCAGCTGCCCCTAACCCCTATCTACCATGTTCAGCATCCCCCACCTAGTGCTCAATGAGCTTGCTAGACCTCTGCCAGAGAGGAGGCTCCCCCTGATCACAGTTCCCAGCACTTGGGCATTTCAGTCACTGCATGTCACACCAATGGGCTGTAAGCAGGGTGTTTTAAAAGCCCATGGAGACAGGAACCATGATTGGAGAGCCGCTCCCTATCTTGGCTTTCTTGCCCCAGGTGTTTAAAAACCTGGGGCCTCCCACTACTGATCCATTCAGATGCCCGTGAGATAGCTTTGGGTCTGGTAGGTGCCTGCCATATGTTCAGTTTAAGGCACAATGCAAACCAGATAAAGATGTTCTGCATATAATCGTTGTCAGTATTTGGCCCTGTTGATGTGCCATAAATTGGGGTGAACTTGTAGCATGTTACAATGTGTGGCATGATTAACACGTTAAATGGCACCATAACTGTAACATCTGCCAGGGCCCAGAGCTGCCACACTGCCCTGCCTTCTGCCTCTTTTCCTGCAAGTTACAGATGTTGCCACAAGGCTATTGGATCTCCACCATGTTCAAGAAGCAGCCTTTCCTGTCTGTTGCTAAGAGCTACTTGACTCAGCAGAATGGAGACTGGGTGCATCAGTAGGAAGCAGATGAAAATGTTTACACAACTGTCAAATATTTTGAAGATAAAGAGGGAAAAGAAAGAACTGGACAGAAGGTAGAAAAAGGGAAACAAAAGAAGGCACATAGTGCTTACTTACTATGTTTATGGATGTACAAGAAAAACCTGCATAAATTAATTAAGATGGATTTCTCCTAATCATCTATTAGATTTCCAATG
>NW_017728997.1:31312542-31327061 GCF_001723915.1 Gavialis gangeticus | reverse complement strand
AAAACCTGCATAAATTAATTAAGATGGATTTCTCCTAATCATCTATTAGATTTCCAATGGTCTTCCTTGTCCTTTTCTTTTCCCTTTTCCTACTTCAGATGGATTTCCACCTTTCTCTTGATGCCCTCATCATATTTTTCATATAACAGAGCACTGGCAAAAACTTAACATCAAGCTAATTCTGGGCCGCCTTCTTGTTACACTACACTTCAATACACTAATCTGCTTCTGCCTTCAACCTGGACATGTTACTGACAGCTGCAATGGCAGGAAAAGGATAGATAAACTGCCACCTGAAGAAGTAATCTTTCTGTGCAGCAAATTTGTACAGCATTGCCTTTGTTGCTCCATTGGAAGGCATTATATAATATACTTAATTCAAATTGAATAAGAGTTCCATCTAGCGGACAGTCCATTTCTTCTATTAGCATTTCTTTCACTGCCTTTTCATCATTCTGTAAAAGGTCATTTGAACCCCTGGAGTCTGATTCCTTTCTTACTCTAGTTTAACATCAATGATTGTCATAAATTGACTCCCAGTTTACACTGCTGTAAGAGATAAGAAAAATCACTTTGGAATGAGGGAACAAATTTGGATCAGAATGTATTAATTTTTCTAAAGAATCTAATTTGCAGCCTCCAAAATGTAGCACCACTGACAATCCAGCCCCTGAGGCCCTCAGTCAGGTACTTAAAAATAAGCCACAAAAATTAAGACAATTTTTAAAAAGTTGGCCTCAGCTAATTCCCCACATATATGCCAGTGCAGTAGTATTCCCACACAAGTACTTCTGCAACAAAACCAGCATATTGTTTTGGTTACAGGGTTCAAACAAGTAGTTTTAAAGCTTCATCCAGTTTATTTGCAAGTCAACTTTCCAATAACATCTAGACTAGTTCACACTTAAACACCACCCAAAAATCTGGGCAAATTAATTATTTATCATCTTATAGAATGTGCATTTAAAAACAATTTTTAGGCCCTGGGCTCTAAGAAAATTTTCCACAGATGAAGCTGCATTTTCCATGTTGTAAGAAACCAAAACAAACACGCCAAAAAAAACCCACTGGAAGATCATTTTTTCCCACTTCCTCTATACAACAATCATAGTTAACTCGCTGAAATTTGTGGCTGCTTACAGTAACAGAACAGATTGGTAGGATGCTCTTGCTTTCAGATTGGTCACAAGGTTGCAACTCACAGGCTTTGTTTTTCCCCCAACATGGACTCTATAAAATTTCCCACTTAAAAATTTATGGCGTGGATAACAAGCATTTCTGTCGTGCTTCTCTGTGAGGCATCTTGCGCTTCTTGATGCAGATTTTTCAAGTGAAGCTCCTGAAGGAGGCCTAGTTCTCCATCCCTCCTCTCTCAAAACACGCTTTTATCAGAGGTGAAGCTGCCAATTGACTTAAAGTGACCTCAGTCATCTGTTAGGAAAACTTCTAACAAAGGGTCCATGGATTAACACCAAGGGCTCAGATTACTGTGCTTTAAAAAAAACAAACCAACACAAAGCCCACTCAGATCTCAGCTGTATACCCTTAATATTCAAATCCTTTAGAGTAGCCTGCAACAGCCACTCTGTTGCTTTGAGCTCTGTCATTTTTAAATGCTGGTTCTTCTTTCCTCAGGAGAGAGGCAGTGCATTAAAACCAGAATTCAAGGAACTTCCTTGCAACAAGCTGCAGCGGACTCCATTCTTATTAGGCTCCCAGTGATGTCAGAGCAGGAAATAATCATGGCTCCAGTCCCATTTTTTCTGATAATGTGATCCATATGCAGGGTGCTTTCAGACCACACCCTTCCCATCCACAGGAGGCATGTCTACATGACACCTTTACTGTGGAGCTACCTAATTAGCTCTACAGTAATGGTCTCAGTGGCTAGGGACAGACATTACACATAAACTGGTTTAAGTGATCAGAAACTGGTTTAAACCTGTAACAGAACCAATAGTCAATGCACATAAACCAGTTTGAAAATGTCTAAAACTGGTTTGAGATAAACCTGGCTGAATGTAGTATCATAGTTTCATAGTTTCATAGACTTAACTGATTTGAATCAAACCAGTTTATGCAATGCCTGTCCCAGACCCATTGCTGGTTTAAGTCAAACCAGGCACCCCCACCATCCCAGCATGTTCTCTGGGCTGGGTGGGGCTCTCTGCTTCACAACAGAGCTGGCTCCTCCCTTCTGCTCCCTGGCTGGACCTCGGCAGAGACTGCAGGCTGCTTCCCCCCATCCTGCTCACCACTTTCTGCTAAGCAGGAATTCCCCCCTCCTCTCTGCCTTGCTGAGAGATATCTGTGTATTAGCTAGCAGACCACACGCTGGCTACTGTCCGTGCTGTGGCAGATGGGACAAAGGCAGAATCAACTGATAGCTGGTAATGTCCCTCTGTTGTTTCCTTAATGGGGTGGTAAACACTGTTATCAATTCCCTGCTGAGCTAATCAGAGCATCCTCCAAGGGTCTGGCCATGCCGTCCCTCAGCTCAGCCCTGTGGAAGGGAAGGGAGGACTGTTCTAGCACCCCCCTCCCCAGCTTCTAGCCTGAACCACTGCAGGCATATGCCTGCATGTCTGGGAAGTCTGTGCAGTTACAAACTAATTTAGCCTAGCCAGGTTAGATGAACCTGCAATTGAAAAAAAAATTGAATTAATTCAGGCTCAGGCTTTTTAAATGTCTGTCTCTAGCCAGTATCTGCATGGGAGACCCTATTAGGCTGGAGGAAACTAGTAAACTCCACAGCAAATCAGTACTCATAAATACAAGTACTATCTTGCTGCAGAGTTTTTTTGTATGTAGCAACACATGTGTAGATGCTAACTTGGCTGGCTGGAGCATGAGGGTGCTTCAGTGTGGGGGTTGCCTACCAGCTAGCCTAGGGTGACCACCTTTTTCAAAAGGGGAATGCTCAACACATGGCCACCTTCCTTCCCCCCACCACTGCCACAGCTAGACGAAACCAGGGGTGTATGCAGGTTGCCCACTGTGGGCTTGGGGCTCCCTGCCCTTCTGCCTTTGCCCCAGGAGCCCCACATCCTCTGTCCGCTCCCTGCCCTCTCAGCAGCAACAACTCTGCACTGCCCCTGCTGCTGCTGGGTGAGCAGGGGTACCTCGCCATGGTGGTGTGGCCAGCACAGGGCCCCCAGGGCCAGAGCAGCAGGGCAGAGAGCCCTGAGCCCATATGGGCAGTCCACATCTGCCCCCACCCTACACAAATCTGGTGGGCACGTGTCCCCCTATGCCCCCTTTCCCCTGGACAAGCCACCTATGGCTCTGTCCCTTTTCCTGCCCTGGCCCCATCTATTGCCCTGGCTGGACAATTCCCCCAGCCTCTGCCCCACTCCCTCCCTCACTGTGGGGCCTCAATCTTCCCCCTCTTCCCACCCTATGCCCCCTCTCCCCATAGATTTACCTGAAGGGAGCTGCTTTCCAGGCTGCCTGGCTGTGTTCCTGGACACATGCATGTGTGTAGACGTGCATGGCACATGGCATCCCCTGTGTCCTGCTCCTGGTAGCCCTTTGCAGGTTGGAATGTTGCCAGTCTGCAAAGGGAAACCCACCATTTCCCATGGATCCTTGCATGAGGCTGTGAATGTGAGACAAATGCTGTCCTGCAGTCACGCAGCCCAGGACCAGAACTTGAGTTTCCCATTGCAGGACGGTCATGGCCAATTAGGGATGGGTGGTCACCCTAGGCTAGCCCCACACTGGAGCATTCTCATGCCCGAGACAGCCCCTCTGCAGCACTTTGAGCCAGGCTGCAGTAGCCCTGGGCTATCAGGCTGACCTCTGGGGCCCTCTGCCAGCTGGGGCTTGTCCGACCCAACTCAATGTGCTGTGGTTTTGGGCACACATGTAAACGCCATGCCTGGAAGCAGTAAACTCTGGTGCAATAAATGCCAAAATTTATTGCTCCACATTAACTGCACTTGCAGATGTGCCCAGGGAGAGCAACTGAGTAAGCCATCGTACCACTCATGTGAACTAACGTAGACACCTATAAATTACTGCGTTTCAAAGGGGTAAGGTTAGAACAGGTGACACTGTTGCACAGTGCAGTTACATTAAACCACAGAAAAAACAGTGCGCCATGAGACTGCTCTGTTCCTGGAACTGAGCCAGGAAGTGGTTATACATGTTGCATGTGACTAGGCTGAGTGACAGTGATAGACTCCAGCTGCCAGCTTACAAAACTGAGCCAAGTGCATGTTAACATTCTTTGGGTCCATCCCCAGCCAATGACTAAAAGGGTTACTGCTGAATTAAATGGTACTGGCAACAGTTTTGCTTTCCAGCTAGAATGGTGGCTTTTCTTGAGTTCTTCGTAATGTACAAAGATTGACCTGAAAGTTGTTGTGGGGGAGATGGTAAGGATTTCTCATAATTCTGACTTGTCTTAAAAAATATCAGGAAAGCAAAAAAAAAAAAAAAAAAAAGAACCATGTTATCTCCAGCTTATTGACTTGAATGCCTCGGTGCTCTGCTCCTATAAAGAGGGGAGGTGTGTTGCAGAGCACGCAGGTGCCCTGCTCCTTAGGGTGGAAACAGCTAGTCACAGGGCCCTCAGCTGTGGGGAGCTCAGCTGCTTGTTACCAGGGCAGCCACAGTAGCAATAAAGAAGCACAGCTATGGGTTGCCTGGGGAACCGGTGAGTCAGCTGACTGGAAGGGGCAGGGCCTGACCTATATATAAACCCAGCCTGAGGCCAGAGAGGCATTTCCCTGCCAGCAGCCATAGGGGTGGGAACTTTGCCAGAGCGAGGAAAAGGAAGAGGCCAAGATGCATGGGCAGTTGTTACAGATGAGAGAGGGAGAAACCCTGTGACAGGCTTGAATATTGTTATAGCCAGATGGCTTAGTTTGTGTTGCAGCCAAGGGGTTTGAGTTTGTGTTGACGGTTTACTATTTACAACTGGAGGACCTGGTGAGGCTATTAGGGGTTGGAGGAGGCCTCATAGGGACTCCATGGTAGCATGGGACCCCAGTGCCAGAAAGTGTGCAGCATTTGGGGGTGCACCAACCCCAGCCCTGAGAAGGGGAGCGGAGAATCGGAGGCCAGGTAAGGCCAAGGCTGCCTGAGCCCTGCAGGGTGTTCGAGACCCTGAGGAGGAGATTTGGAGCCAGGCATGGCTATGGCCACCTGAGCCCCAAGGCTGTGGTAACCCCAGAGCGGGGGGCAGTGTGATAAATGCCCCGAGTCAAAAGGGGGTGGCGAGAAGCCCCCAGGCAGACGGGGGCGGCATGCAGAGCCCCCAGGCAGACGGGGATGGTGCTCAGAGCCCCCGGGCAGACCGAACAACTTCGGGGATATCAGCAAGGCTTGGGGCATGGTAAAGGGACGGTTGGAGCCACGCACAGCCCATAAGGCTGGGGTGCACTGAGTTGTACAATACAGAACAGGGGCCAGGATTCAACAGAGCACCATGTCCAAGGGACAAAAGGCAGCCACCCTTATACATATACAAGATCAAGATGTGGTGGGTGAGAACGAGGGTGCTTTAAGATGAGCTTGGCATGGTAGGGGGCGCTAGGGCAGATCAAGGCCGCCCCTAGGCCCCTGCGCCGTGACACTCAGGGCATGTTTAGTCTGAACTCTAACACATTAACTGGAGGAATGGAAGTATTATATTTTTCACAGACAGTGCATTTATCCAAAATGTGAATTGGTTATTGACATTAAATGGTTGTTTACAAAAGCCAAACTAAGCCATCCAGCAAAGACAGCCTCTTCTACTCAGTATCTCGCTGTCCTGGGCCCTAAACCTCCAACTGTATGCAGATAAAGGGCTCTGTCTCTATAGAACTCCCTGAATAGCATCATTTCATTACCTCCCAGGCAAGATTCTGGTTCAACCTGGTATTTTAATGTTAAAATACTTTTCAGTCATTCTTTACAGGTCTAAAAAAATTCAGCAATGCAAAGGGTGGTAAGCGGTTAATTTGTTTGGGCACAAGGGTTTTGCTTGCATGGATTAACTTACAAAATTGAGGCCTTGATGTCAAATTGACTGCATTTCTGTCATTGGCAGCAGTAAAGAAGCAGTCCTGCTTCTTGGCTTCTTTTAAGCATGTTTACTGGCTCCAAATTTTCAAAAGCATCCCACACTATAGAAATTATCATCCTTTTTACTTTTATATATTATAAGGTCCAGTAGCATTACCTATTATTAACATTCTCTGGCACCTTCTAGTATAAGACTGTTTCCATATGTTTATATTTGCTTAAAAGTTTAATCACGTGAGCTGAAAGTTTCCATGCTGGATGTCTGCCTAGGGCTGAATTATCTTGGAAAATATCAAAAAGGATCAATTGTTTCCAAGAACTAGTTTAAAGGGAAGGATGGATGTTGGATATTTTCACTGAAAAGTTCTCGTAACTCCATGTGTTATAGCAGAGACTAGTAATTTGGCAAGAGGGATGGTCTTTGTATCAGGGACATGCCTTTTGCCCCATGCAAATCTGCCCAAATTGGGTTAAATATTAACCCTCTAAAAATGAGGCTGGCATATCTTCATAGCTTTTAGCCGCTGAATTCTGAAAAGACTCTATCTGCACTGAGCATCCTTCAGCCTGGGACTGAGCAAAACCCTGCAATTACAGCTCTGGGCTGCTGCAGGATGTACCAGCAATAGGAACCAGAAAACAAATCTTGTGGAACCTTAAGTCACCCAATAGGGTTCTCCACAGGATCCCTGTTGCATTCAGCGCATAGGATAGAGTTGTTCTGGGAGCAAATCAAAGTTGTCCAAAGAAGGAGGCTGTTGTCTCTAGGACCCCTGCCTCATTTGTTACAGAAGTTGGAAGGTTTGGAGAAAATTCTGGGATGGGTAGGACTCACTCCTTCCTTCAAACTGAAGGAACTGTCTCCTCAGATTAAGGTAGGGTTTACAAAGCCAAGCCCTAATTGAGTGTCTTGGAGAAAAAAAAGAGAAAACAGAAATAAGAGTGAGGTTATAGCAGTGGTGGGCAAAATAAGGTCCATGGGCCAGAGCTGGTCCAGGCACTTGGGCACACAGCAGGGCTGGGGCTGCAGCTGCTCCGCAGCCAGACTCCATTTCGCAGCAGTGGTGGCTCCTTCTGGAGACTGTGCAGGACCCACACAGGCAGGGCCTGAGCCCTGGGTTGAGCATACAACCCCAGCCCTGGCCTCAGCCCTAGCCTCACCCCATGTGGGGGGTCGGGGTTCCTGCAGTGCCCCCTCCAGACCCGCTTGTCCTGCCCATAGCAGGAAAAATTAAGACCCGGACCCTGTGCCGGGGCTGTTTTGTGGCTCCTCCCCATCACCCCACCAGGTATGGGGGTCTGGGGTGGCCTGGAGGCAGTTCTTGTGGTGATGGTGGGGAGGAGCTGCAGGGCAGCCCTGGCACAGGCTCCAGATCCCACTTATTCCTGCTGCTGCTGTTTACTGTGGTGAGGGCAGGCAGGTCTGGAGTGGGTGCTGCAGGGATCCTGACCCCAGCATGGAGCAGGCTGGGGGCAGGGCTGTGTACTCAACTCAGGGATCTGGCTCTGCCCATATGGGTCTTGGTGCATCTGCATGGGGCTGGCAGTGGTGGAAGCTGAAAGGAGCCAAAGCCAGTCCACTGGTGCCAAAGCCAGTCAGCAGACCCAATTCGTCCTCGGGGGCCTGTGTAGGCAGGGCCCAAGCCCCAAACTGAGTGTGCAGCCCTGGCCCCAGCTCACTCTATGAGGAGGGTTGGGGTCCCTGTAGCACCTGCTCTGGACTTGTCTGCCTTGGCCATGATGAGTGGTGGCAGTGGAAAAAAGCAAGACCCGGAGCTCACATCAGGACTGCCCCATAGCTCCTCTCTGCCACCGCTGCCACCAGAACCCATACCAGCCCATCCATACTAGCTCCCTGTTGCCTGTTCCCCATCTCACATTGGGAGGTTTAGTGAGCAGTTGTGTGGAGGGGAGTGCTGATCTGGCCTATGACAGCTCCCCAAAACTCCCTATGTGGCCTGTGGGCCCAAATAATTGCCCAACCCTGTGTTATAGGCTCAAAATGGAAGATCCCCAGGGTGACATTGATAAGAGTACCCACTGCTCCTAGATGAGGAGGGCTAGGAAGAGGTAGATCAGGGGTGGGCAAAATATGGTGTGCAGAATGGATCTGGCCCATGAGGCCATTCTATCCGGCCTGTGGGTCTCCTAAAAAATTTAGAATATTAATATTTATCTGCCTTTGGTTCCTGTCAAAAATGACAGAAATCAAGGACAGTAGGACCCAGGGGAAGCCCAGGGGGCTTCCACAACAGCAGGGCCTGCCCAGCCCCCCCCAGCCAGAAGGGCTTCTGGCCTAGGACCACATGGCTGCCCTGTGCCGGAACCTCAGGCAAGGGAGAAGGGAGGGTAAGAGGGGGAAGGGCAGGGGAGGACTCCGGGCAGGGAAGGAGCCCGGGGAAAAGCTGAGCACGGGGGAGAAAAAGAGGACCCTCCTGCACCTCGTGGCCAGCGTCCCATGCTGCAGCCACTCACAGCCCACGTGGGGCTGCCTGTGTCTGCTCTGGACAGCCCCACACAGGCTGTGAGCAGCTGCAGCAGGGAGCACCAGCCATGGGGCGGGCGAGGGGCCACTTTCCCCCCCCCACACTCAGGTTTTCCCCAGGCTACTTCCCGGTGTGAAGGAAAGTTGCCCTTCCCCCACCCTGTGGCTGGGGCCCCACACAGCAGCCACTTGCAGCCCATATGGGGCTGTTCTGAGCAGGCACAGGCAGCCCCATGCAGGCTGCGAGCAGCTGCAGCGCAGGGCGCCGGCCATGGGGTGGGAGAAGGGCAGCTTCCCCGCCCCCCCGTGCTCAGCTTTTCCCTGGGCTCCTTTCCCGTGTGGGGAGAAGTGGCCCCTCCCCCGCCCCGTCACTGACGCCCCGCGCTGCAGGATCTCGCAACCCACATGGGGCTGCCTGTGCCTGCTCCAGACATCTCTGTGTGGTCTGTGAGCAGCTACAGTATGGGGCACTGGGCAGCCCCTTGCTCACCCCGTGGCTAGCACCCTGCACTGTAGCTGCTTGCAGCTCATGTGAGGCTGCTTGTGCCTGCTCCAGACAGCCCCATGTTGGCTGCAAGTGCCTGCAGCAGGGAGCGCTGGCCATGGGGCGGGTGAGGGGCCGCTTTTCCCCGTGCTCAGCATCAGCTTCTTCCCTGCTGGTGAGCAGGGGGTTGGGGCTGGGCGGTGCCCCCCACCTGTACCACGGGGCTGGGGGGCACTGGGAATGAGCAGGTGTGGGAGCCAGCGGGAGAACGGGGCCTGCACTGGTGTTCTGGGGCCAGTGCCACTGGGGCCCAGAGCAGGGCGGCAGGGGCACGGGGTCCCAGCTGGCAGGAGCTCTACAGAGCCAGGCCAGCTCACCCCTCTCCCTGCTGGTGCAGCCCAGCCCAGCTCTACAGACCCCTGCCAGCCTGTGCCCTGCTCTGGGCCCCACCAGTGCTGACCCTGGAACATTGGTCCCAAGACATTGGGACATTGGTCCCAAGACGGTGACCAGGGGGCGGGGCATCTGTTAAGGGGCAGGGCTACCCATGCGGCCCTTGACAGCCTGCCAAAACTGGGTAAGTGGCCTTCCGCCTGAAATAATTGCCTGCCCCGAGGTAGATGATGTTAAGAGAAACCCACTCTGGAGATGTGTGATAACACGGACATTGGAACAGGCCTTAGAGCCATACTTAGTAACCTCCATCAATTTTCCTTCTACTGGTTCAATAAATGGCCATCTTAGCAGCAGGAGGAGGTTGGTTATGTGGTTGTTTGCCTCACATGAAGTAAAGTAAAGACTCATAGGGAACAATGCAGCAAGGTTATATAATGCTATATAATGCCAAGAACTCTGAAAAAAATCAAGTCCTAAGTAGTAGACACTCAAAATTAAGGGATACTTTAGACCTTAATTTCTCTGTGCCTTGGCTTCTCTTCCCTAAATGTGGAGTAACAATATCCCTTCATCTCAAGCACTGTGGTAAAAATAATGCCATTAATGTTTGTGAAGCAAACAATTCTATATGTAGAGTAGGATTCAAACAGCATACAATAATGCATGCAGAACAAAATACAAGGCAAAAACAAAATACTGAATAGTTGCTTATTAAGTTAGCAACATCCATCCTATATACTGAATGAGGCAGACTTCATGGGGAAACAATTGTATGCAATTATAAAATTAAAGACTGTATCATAATGCATATGCACCACAGGCAAATTAGGAGTGCAAAGGCAGCCCTAATTTTGGTATTTCCTAATTTTTTAGTTCTTGCCTGCACAACCCTAATAATGATCTTTTAATGATTTGTGTGTGCATGTGTGTAATGTACCATATTGTTCCAATTATGTCAGCCTTTTCTTTTCTCCAAAAAAACTATTTAAAAAAATCAGACTCAACTTATACTCACGGTCAACCTGCAATTGGGCCCCTGACAATCTTGAATTTTGTACTTGCATGTAGTAAACATAATAAATCTTATTTTTTTTCAGCGCAGATTTTATTTTAGTATTTTTAAAGTGGATTTAACTCTTTGTGTCCCTTCCTTGGTTATTTGACATTCTCATGGGATTTTATAAGGTCTTTAGTTGTAGTTATGATGTTATATCTAGGGAAATAAAGTGTTTTTTTCCTAAAACTGAACCTGAAAACATGGGATTTGTTTGTATGCAGGGTTGATATATAATGTGAATGATATGCTGTGTATTTTCTAGAGGCCTTGTGTTCTTAAGGGTTCACGGAAACGAAGGTTTTTTCAAACATGGAGTAAACCAGGAAAAGTACCTGAAGGAGTTCTCACAAGAAAAGCAACTGAAGGTGAAACCTTCTTCTTTGCAATATCAAAATGTTCCCTAGAAATCCATAAACCAGACTGGAGTGTACAAACTATTCAGAGGTCAGCAGTTTTTAAAATCATTAATACACTTTCCTTGGCTGCATGAAATTTAAGTTTACATATTTATACTACACAGGGATCTTATTTCTAGTAATTGGGGTGTAATGGATACGTTATTATCTGCTGTGCCTCTTGGAAAACGAATCCCTTGTTTGCAGAGTCAGATATTTTAGAATAGAGTTTGAGAGGGTGGGACATAGAAGCTAGAGTTATTACAGTGATGTTGCCATCAGATGGGTTAAATAAGCAATAATAATGGGGACACAGTAGATTCTGTGGATTAACGACCATCTGGGAGGAACTGATGGCCAGGCCAGGAAACATCAGTCAGTGTCTAGGAGTTGCCCTCTACCAAGGTCATTACTATTTTATAAGCTACAAGTAAACCAGATTCAAAACCCCAGTGCAAGCACCCACCCATACACTTTGGGGATATTTGCATCAGGCTTTCAGTTGCTTTGGGACAAACTGATAGTGCCGAGAAAAGCCACAGGGGCACTCAGATTTTAATGGCAAATCCTAGACATGTAGGGATCATTTGTGAATCTCCTTTCACCCCATTTTGCTCCCTTTCCTGCTCACTCATTACTGGGTAGAACAGACTGCTCTCTAGCAGAAAATTTCAGGGTGCCCAACCATTAACTTTTTCTCTGTTGAAAACTGACCTGTTATCCCTTGCTCTTGGGTTCTCTGTATGTAGGAAAGTCTGTAATCAATCACAGAATTTTACCTATCTCCCCAAAACTACTTAGTTTCTTCAACAGTCTCCTATGAGAGACTTTGTTATGGGCTTTTTGAATATTCTACTAAAATATGTCTACTTGTTTGCCTTTATCCTCCATTTTGTCACCTATAGCTTTTAAAAAGGAGGTATCAAGGTAGACTCAACAGTCTAGTTGGGATAAAATCTTTGTGCCAAGGAGGTGTCTAGACAGGCAGAGGCATGAACAGGGAGACTACCTGTCAGTTGTCAAGACTCCGTAACAAAAGTCCAAGAATATTAGGTGTTCTTAGAAATACCTCAATTAGTTGAGGTACCAGCTAAATAAGACCCATTTAGAACGGTGTTTTCCTCCAAAGGCCTGTGCTTTAGGCCAGAATATTAATTTGGAAAAATGCTAGGGTATTCAGAACAGTCAGTCTCAAAGGGCTAAAAACCAGAATCATTAGGCCAGAGGTGTGCAACTTCACTGAGGGCCATTTGCAAGGGACACTTGCCCATGGACGGCTACAGCAAGTTGAATGCACTTTCACGGGATGAGAGCCCTTAGCTCATTTGCAAGTGAAAACTGGACCATACATACAGGCACACACACGTTAGTAAATTGATGTACAGCACAGGTGGCAAAGATACAGCCACATCACCTAACCCACAGGGCTCCTGGAGACCCAGGAGTTTGGGGGTGTGGTGAGTGGGGGCAGGGCCCACCACCAAAGTCTGGAATATGGAGTCCTGTTGGGGATGTTTCAGTGGCAGCAAGGTGAGCGATAACTGTGTTAATCCCCAGGGCTCCCCCCTGCTGCTGATTTCAACACTGCCACCACTTGCCATGCTGTTGGAGGTGTGTCTGGATCCAGTCCAGGCAGGGCCAGCCCACAATTTTTTGGGGCCCCCTGCAAGATATTGTTTTGTGGCCCCCTGATGCAAAGAAGCCAGCAGCAGCTGGGGGGAGGAGGGGTGGTGAGCAGCGGAAGAAGCGATCGGCACTGTTGGCAGCGGAGCAGGGGGGTGGCAGTGGCTGAAGATGCCAGTGGTGGCAGCGGGGGGAGGGGGTGGCATGCGGCTGGACGTGAAGCTGGCGGTGGCAGTGGGAAAGTAGAGTGGTGGCAGTCGCCCCCCCCGGCACTGATTTGGAGCGTTCATGGCCGCAGGCAGTCGCAGGTTCCGCAAGATAGGACAGGCCGGCCCTGAGTCCAGTGGCCAGGCAAGCCCCATGATCCTTGCTGCCCAGCAAGGACTCAGGGCTCACTGTTCCACTTCTCAAATCCTTTTTCAATTAAGAAAGTGGTGTGAGAATCATGTTATAATATGCTAAGGAAATATAATGTATTAGTGTGCTCGATTTTCTATTCTTATACACAAGCATGGACAAATTCCCATGAATCAATGGCTTAAAAAAGAGGAGTAACTTAGAGAGTTAATGTACTAACAGTGTTATGTGGGAATATGTTAATTAGACAAAGGTAGGGAGGTACTACAGATATGATAACATAGAAGGTAAGGTGATTTACCATAGCACATCAGCCACTTGACTCCATGAGAATGGACTAAAGATAAACAAGGGAAGTAGAAGGTTTTTTGTCTGGGGGCAGATAAGAGGTATGTAGGTAAGTTTCAAGCTAGATTTAATCAGTTTCTGGAAGAGACACCTCAGAGGATGATGACTCAATGAGAACCGAGGGGGGAAAAAAAGAACGAGAGAGAAAGGGTTTTGCTACTGTCAGCTAAAATGTGGTGGAGCCAGCCAGCATGCGACAGTTAGAATTTCCCCCTTGCAAGTCAATTTGTAAGTATCTTGGTTAAATGCCTGCAACTGTACCTGCCATATGGGTGCAGTCAGTAATAAGCGCTGTAACAGTGGCATCTGATACACAGCGCTTGTTACAGTATTTTAGAACCTCCACTCAGGGTAACTGTATAACTGGTCCTGGTTTTGAGATTTAGTAAAGGAATTTAGCTGAATCACTAACATGGTCAATCAAATTCTAACAAATAGTTTAATAAAGAATAATAATGGACCCCTGGGATTACCCTGGTGTGCTACATGGGCCTATGGGCTGTATGCTGTACAGTCCAACTTAGAAAAAACAGTCTGTGAGGACAGTATAAAAATCTTGATACTCTTTTTCGAGTGATTTGCCTGAAATCATTCCTTTCATCCAATTCAAATCTATAGCTCCCATTTCTCCTCCTTCTGCATATGTAGAAAAAATGAAGCTATTTTCAGCACTATTTCAAAAAAATGAAGGCCTGGTCCTGAAACCAAAAGCATCATTCTGAATGCCCCAGACTGGAAACATCTATATCTATTCATGATCTGAATCCTACCTCTAGTCTAGGAAGGGCGGGAGGCACAAAGATCACACCTACGTAATGACATAAATTACCCCCCCACACTGTATGAACGCATCACAGTTTACTGTGCATGTTCACTGCCACCCTACTGGGACACAGAATGAATTTCTCAGTATTGGCATGACCGTGAGCACCCTGCTTTACAGGGATCAGGAAGCTGGGATCGTTAGTATATAGAATACAGCTAACAGCACTCTTGCATGGGGACATCCTAGTGCTACACTGGGGGAAAAAACCCCCAAGAACAATAAGTTTCCTTCAGAAAAGCCAAGATGCAAGACCTACAAAGGAAGAAGGACTGGAACCCCCACCAAGGAGGAATACTCTGCTCTGGTCTGGACCTGCAGAGAGCAAACCAGGAAAGCCAAGGCTGCGATGGAACTCCAGCTAGCTACAAACATCAAGGAAAATAAAAAGTCCTTTTCAGATGTGTGGGGAGCAAGAGGAAAAGCAAGGGCAACATTGGACCCCTGCTGAACCAGATGGGGCAACTGACACCCAGGGAAAAAGTGAACTTGCTAAATGGATACTTTGCGTCAGTTTTTCACCAGTCCCATGGGAC
>NW_017728997.1:31312169-31312402 GCF_001723915.1 Gavialis gangeticus | reverse complement strand
GGAAAAAGTGAACTTGCTAAATGGATACTTTGCGTCAGTTTTTCACCAGCCCCATGGGACGGCCCAGCCCACTATGAGTCAGGGAGGCCCAGGTGAGGGAGATTCCTTGCCCTCCATCAAAGCTGATCTCGTGAAGGAACACCTTGTCCGGCCGGATACCTTCAAGTCAGCCGGCCCTGATGGGTTAAACCCAGGGGTACTCAGGGAGCTGGCAAGCATCATAGCTCAGCTCC
>NW_017728997.1:31309391-31310618 GCF_001723915.1 Gavialis gangeticus | reverse complement strand
GTCCCTTCCAGCCCAAATGTCTATGAAATCTATGAAAATGCATCAAAGCAGAATGTGAGCCTCAGGTGGGCAGGTTTCTTCCATGACGATGACAGAAGGGAGCAGTGGACAGGGATGAGCAAGATTAACAAGTAAAGGTAAGAAGTTTCTCTCTCTCACATGACCAAGGCATAAAATAAAAAAAGATTGCCTTTATGTGGTAGAGGCATGGCTTATCTTCATATTAAAACAGACTTAGATCAGTCTTGTGAATTCCCTGCTCCCAATTGCTTAAATTCCCAGGGAAATCCCAGGGCTTTTTTGGGTTTTGTTAAGCATTTTTGTTAATAGATTATCTGGGTGTTTGGCATATGTCCATAGGCCACTGAAGTATTGTTTTCTTTAAATGTATGGTGTATGGCCTAAAAATCAAGGACTTAAACAAGCACTTCTGTACTTATTCTTCATCTTCCTGAGAAACCAGTGAACACAGATAGCATAAAGACATTGTTATGTTACATATTAAAAATCTACCAACTAAATAATTCTTGTTAATATTATAAAGACCATCTACCCTCAAAACTGAATAATGGCAAATTTGGTAAATTTTACAGCATATTCATGACATTTTTTGTAAACTTCTGAATCGTCTGTTCAATTCAAGACCAGTTCAGGGAAGACAACAGACAGCTAGTCAGGAGAAAATACTGACTATGAAATAAGTGGGGATAAAACTGGATGGGGATAAATGTGTGTAGGATTTCCAAAAGCACCAAAATAACTTAAAAGCACAAATATCACTAACAATGAGATTTGTGCTGCTAAGTCACTTAGGTACTTTTAAAAATCCCATCCTTTTTCTCAATCCTATTTGCCTGCGTCTCATGGCCTGAAATGACTATTTTATCAGGGTGTTATGGTAGCATGGTGCATTTGCTTTCTTCACTTCTTGTAAAACATTAATATAAAAACATTCTTTGAAGCCTTTTCTTATTTAAAGTTGTTTTTACTGGTGTTACTTTGTTAAATGTCTTTAGAGATAAAAGCAGGAAACAGGAAATAGAACAAAGCCAAAACCAAAATAAAACAAACAACCCCCCCCCCCGCCGCCCATCCCCACACAAAACCCCCAAACAAAACCAGAGGATAAGATTCCGGTTGCAACACACTGTCAAAACTCCCATTGATTTCCATAGCCAATGTTTCAACCATGCTTTCTGTCTTTATTGACTGATGTTTAGCCTCATG
>NW_017728997.1:31308089-31308423 GCF_001723915.1 Gavialis gangeticus | reverse complement strand
AACAGTTGCAATGCAAGAATTCTTCCATCATGTGTCCCTTTTCAGGAGTGGCAGGGAGGGAGGGTGGGCTTGGCAGCTCAGGTCACCTCCAGAATCTTAAATTGTCCAGGGGTTTTGCATTGATGCCCCATGATTCCAGCAACACCACACATCCCACCCAGACTGTAAAATTCAAGGGTCCACAGCTCGTGTGGTACCTTAGGATCACGGGGTGTCTCTCTGCTTGCCCCAGCTTGAAGGTGCAGTGCTCCCTACAGCCACATCCCTCACACACTGAACTACCTAGTCATAGAATCATAGAAAGTTAGGGTTGGAAGGGACCTCAGGAGGTCAT
>NW_017728997.1:31240163-31308079 GCF_001723915.1 Gavialis gangeticus | reverse complement strand
CAGGAGGTCATTTAGTTCAACCCCCTGCTCAAAGCAGGACCACCCCCAACTAGATCATCCCAGCCAAAGCTTTGTCCAGCTGGGTTTTGAAAACCTCTAAGAATGAAGCTTCCTCCACCTCTCTGAGTAACCTGTTCCAGTGCTTTATTACCCGTCTCATCAGACAGTTTGTTCTAATATCTAACCTAAACTTGCCTTGCTGCAACTTGAGACTGTTGCTCCTTGTTCTGTCATCTGCCGCCACTGAGAATAATCTAGATCTATCCCCCCTCGAACCCGCCCCCCTTCAAGTAGTCGATGCCTGTTATTAAATCCCCTCTCAGTCTCCTCTTCTCTAGACTAAGCCCAGTTCCCTCAGCTTGTCCTCATAAGTCATGGTCTCCAGTCCACTCACCATTTTTGTTGTCCTCTGCTGGACTCTCTCCAATTTGTCCACATCCTTTCTGTCGGGGGGGGGGCAGGGAGGGCAGGGACAAACCTGGACACAGTACTCCAGATGTGGCCTCACCAGTGCTGAATAGCAGGGAATAATCACTTCCCTTGACCTACTGGCAACACACCTACCAATGCAGCCCAGTATGCCATTAGCCCTCTTGGCAACAAAGGCATACTGCTGGTTTATATTCAGCTTACTGTCCACTGTAACCCCCCAGGATGGGGTAGCAGTCAGAGGGCCAGATCAGCCTTGGTAGTCCCTCTGTGACATCTTGGATCTGGGCTACCTCCCAAGACAACAGGTCAGGTCAGCAGATGGCTCCCTCCATCTGCTGCAGAAGTGAGTCTCCAACCACCACCACCCATTGCTTCTTCTTGGTGGTGGTTTTCTTGATCCTTCCCACCTTGGTGAGGCCTGGCCTATCCTCCTCCACCAATTGAACATGCTCCTCCCTCTCTGCTGCTAGGGCTGAATATCTGTTCTCCAGATGAACTGCTGCAGGTGGAGGTGAAGATCTCTGTTTGCTTCCAGAATTCACAAGCCTTCAGCCCTCTTGGGTGTCTATGTCCTCTTTCTTCTCTAGCACTGTCTCTGGCATTTCTTTCTCCACGGTCTCGGAGTTTGATGAGTACCTCATGGAGGAGGATGCTTCAGAGCTTCACCACCTCCCATAGACTATGCATAAGAGGTGTACGGGGGGGCATGTGCCCCCCCCGAGAGTGCTAGTGACACCCCTAAAATTGGCTCTGCCACTGTGCCACATGCAGAAGTGCCGGTGCTTCCACTGCCGCCATGTTGCCCCCCCTCTCCCTCCCAGTCACTGGCTGGCTGCTGGGGATCCCCCTAGTCATGCCCCTCTGGTTCCCCCCCAGACTCAGAAGGCACCAGTCGCCCATGCAGCACCTCCTTCTGTAGTTCTCTTGCCTGTTCCCCAATGCACCACCAGAAGCCACTGCTCACACCACAGGCATCCCCTGACCTGGCCATCACTGGAAGGAACCTGCAAGCCACAGTCCCCACAGCGCCAAACCTGGACCTGAATGGAAGCCTCGATGGTGATTGGTCCTGCCTGGACAGAAACCTCACAGGTGCAAGCTGGAGTATCTACTAGCTATCTGATCAGTGAGGAAGAAGAGGGGGAGTCAATTTGCACTGAATAAGAATGAAGGACATGGCAGGAGACTTCCCTCTGAAAAAAATTCTAAAAAAAATGGATGGCAAATATTTAGGGCCCAACTCAGCCACACTTACTTTATAATTTTACAAACATGGAAGACTTCAGTGTAATGGATTTGGTTAGAGGGATGTTATTAATTTCAACCCCAAGTAGCACTTGCCAAATTTTATTAGATTTTTTTGCTTTTACTTTTTCTTTCCCTATTCCTAATGGCACTTCACGAAGTCCCTGTTTTGAGAAGATTCCAACATAAATATAGATGTCACAAGTGAGGAGGCGCAAGGCAACAGGCTGTCAAGTGGTTGTTTTGCATTATTATGAATTTATTTTGATGTTTAAACAATAAATATATCTAGATATGTAGTTTATAAACTTGAGCAAGGTAGAAAGTTGGGATGACTTGTGGTGGCAGATGCAATATGAAGGGGGCATTGGGACTTTAAAAAAAGAAGATTATGGAGGATGTCTGAGACAGAGATAAGGAGAAATCGTCTGGAGCTATAACCATTGAAGAAGAGACAAACAGAACTATTCTAGTGTTGGAACCAAAACCACACGCCAGGTTCAGATCCACACTCCCCCCACACACAAATTGAAATTTCATATTTAAGGTTTTATCTCTTCTCTATGTGAAAATGATTTCTGAATGAACTAGGCAAGTCCAGAGGGTTTGGGTTTAGAATTGAGAACTAACCTACGTCTCAGGCAAACACAAACTTTGTTTGAAAAAGACACTGTTTGCATCAAGACATTACAGAATTCTTTTGAGTGAAAGCAGCCTCTTACTGCATCAGATGCATCTGAAATTACTTTGCAGAATGCAAGATGGACAGAGTAGATATTTTGGATTGTATAATCTGAAAACAAGAAATACAATTTACTCTCTGGTTATTTTTCTCACCACAAAATCCTTCAGATGAAGAAAGTCAAGTGCTTTTAAAATACTTCAAGCAAGAATTTGCTTCCTAATTTACACCCACACATATAACTGGCTCTTATTTTCTTTACAGGTGTATAGAGCTCAGCAGCTTCACCTGATAAGCCTTAGTTGGCTTCATTCACCCCTGATTGTGTTGTCCTCTCTCCTCTTTCCCCTAACATAGATTTCTTGCATACTTGAAACTGCTTTTAATGATTACCCAGCTGGGGAAGTGATTTCCCCCAGTTCAGGCAATTTCTCTAAGTCATTGCAAGGAGTCAAAACAAGGCAGGCTAGAGATCTACATTACAGAGTAAGCAGTACAATACAAAGATCCAATCCTGCTTCACTTGAAATAAGGTTACAATTACCCCAATTTCAGATTCTCACTGCCAATCCTGCACCTGTATGACAAATAAACCAGTAAACTGAGATGTCTTTACTTAGACCCATGCCTTTCACAAGTCCTGCATCTATTTCAGTTCTCCTGAGGAGGGTGTATTGTGCTATAAAGGAATCAATTTATCTGTACATGGCATCTCTGACCAAGAGGATGAGGGACATGTGGAGGATGGAGTCAATTTCTACAAGTCATACCTGTTTACAGCACACTTCATTTGCTTACCATGTCACCAACTAGATCTTGGCCATTCCAGCCACGGGAGAAAGTATTGCTGGTTGCCAGTTGAGACAGTGCATCAGTACAACTAGGACCTCATCAAAACAGAGCACAAGGCACCTTCTTAAGTAACTTTGGGCCTTTGTCCTGCAGTGCAACAAAATGAAAAATAATCATTCACTCTACACATCTGTACAAGCATCTATTCGACTTTTATCCCCTTGAACTCAAGCAGGAGGGAGGTGTTGAGCTGGGTTTTCTGTTTGTGTTTCAGACCAGTTATACTGAAAGTGGTCAGAACCTGGCCCAAGCCCTGCAGGCGAGTCACTTTATGTTAACACATAGACTGAAGGTCAAGATAACTGGATTCTCACTAAAGAAAAGGGGAGTGCTTTGAAATAATTCATTCAAGTGCATAATTTCATTATGTAATAGCTTGGATGCACCTGTGTTTCAGATCAGTTCTCGCAAAGGGCAGACTTCTGTTGGCTCATCAACTGAAATTTGATCAAATAATTGTTTACCTTTTTCTGCCTTTAAAAGGAGTTGGCGCACAGAAAATGTGAGTTAAGAATCACATATGCTTAGAAGACAAGGTGAGAAAATGGATTGTCTGAGCGTGTTGGCTTTCAGTCGCATTGCAGTATGGACCTTCATTACATTAATTAAAAAAATTAAACAGAGGGATGCAGCTTGTGATGAAGCAGAGACAGCTTTTGAAAACCATGGTTTGATTTATTGTTTTAATAAACACTGTAATCTCAGGTTGCCGCATTGGACTCAGAGCTGTATTCATTAGTTTGAATGTTCCCAAGCCCTGCTCTCAGTGGGCACATCTACATATGCCCAGGACTGCGCATTTGGTACTGTGCAGTCCCGGTGGCACATGGTTAGTTTTAGATGCTACAGTGGAATAGTGACTAGCTATGGCAACATAGCGTCAGCCTCACAGTTTGTGCCCACTGATGCTATGTTGCCATAGTGATTAGCTACATCACTATAGCTTGTTGCTACAGTGACATAGTGTCTCATGTAGACATGCCTAGTGTTATCTCAAATCTCTAGTCTATTAAATGACTCACAGAATGGAGGCAGGATTTTAGGCTACAGTCCCAGCTAACAAGATAGAGACTCTCTCAGGTAACACCATGACCAACCCAGCGACCTCCAAAGATAGAAGATCAAGTCTTTATAGACTGGACGAGGGGAAGAGGAAGAAGGAAAACTGGGCATTAATTATTGTAAAATCTCTGTGAATAGAAGACACACTGACCAGCAGACTACATAATGACTTTCACTCATGTTTATCTTGGTATATAAGAGCACCATGAACTAGTTCTTGAAACATATCCATAAGAAGCAAGTATTCTTAAACCTTTTTTTTACAATAAATAAGCAAAAGCCCAGAGAGGATAACACAGCAAGTCCATGGCAGGCCACTCTTAAAACCCTGGAACCCTGACTGCCTCTTGCCTGCTCCAAGAGGGGGGTGACACTAGCTCTTGTATACATGGAGCTACAAATTACCTAGAGCAGGGATGCTTAACCCCTGGCCTACAGGCCAGATCTGGCCTGTGGCCCTGTGTCTCCCACCCCATGGGGCTCCTCACAGGTCTGGAAATTTGGTGGTGGGTGAGTGGTGGCACCACTCCCCTAGTCACCACTCCCCTAGTCACCAAATTTCTAGACCCATGGAGAGTCCTGGGCCCTGCAAGCTGGACTAGGTGGCTGATCCCAGCACAAAGGGCTGGGCAGGTGTAGCGCTGGCCCCCCACCAGGGACCTGTCCTAATGTACAGGGATGGCACTGGGCCCTCACTCTGGGCAGGGAAGGGGCTGTGCCTGGAACGTGGCACCATTTAGATCATCATGGTTCCATGAAAACTTGGGGAAGTAGTCTGTAATACTCAGGAATATGCCTTATGCATACACACGGGGCATCTGATAGACTCTGTTCCAGGGTGTACCAGATACTGGCACATCTCCTTGAAGAACCCAGTGACAGAGGAATTGCCCAAGAAGAGGCAGATTTACTACAGCTCCCTCTTACCAAGTTTCACATACAAAGAAATTGGAGCCAACTCGCATTTCAGGGAATAACACTTGATGGTGTTGCCTCTACTGAGCTTCTCACTACAGAGGAACCTGTCTCTACTTACTCACTACTAAGAAACCTCTCACTACAGCTGCACTAGTGCTGGATTCAGTGGGAGTGCCAGTGAAATCCAGCTGCTCATGTTTTAACCAGCATTGGCCAGCTGTCCTCTAAGTGGGGTCAGTCAATGTGGTTGTATGCACATGGCAGCAAGTCACACTAGCACTGCTGTCTTTGCCCATGCCAAGGCCATAGCACCTGTGAAGCATTCTTCAGAGAAGACTCAGTGGAGATACAGTTCCCAAGAGAGGAGAAAGGGGTTCTAGCTTTAGGCAGCACTGTGACAGGAGAGCTGGCTCTAGGATTGATAATGGGATAGGTAGTTTTGTAACACTGTACTTCTGCTCCGAATAGAAGGCTTTATATTCCAATGTTGTCAATCCAATAGTGCTTCCAAGTATTGCAGTTACTTTCAGTGTTTTTTTAGCATCTGTTTAAATTATGTCCAAATTATTTTGGGAAAGGTCTAATCCAGACAGCCAGGGCCATAGACACCCAACCCATTTATTAGTATCCTTGGACTCAACCACATTATATACATATAATACATTATATACAAACCAGGCTTTGGTTTTGCAAAACCAGAAGCAGACTGATTCAGCCCTGGTCCCCTCTTATCCAAGACACAGAACTTGTATGCATGAGGAAGGTTTACATGGAAGATCTGAAGTCCCACCTGTAAAAATGGGTAAAGATGAGCTCAGAGGAAAATCCTACATCATACTTCTCTAGAGCTACATTATTTATAGCAGCTGAGTTACACTTACGATTGGACTAAGCTGGGGAAGCTGAGTTCAAAAGGTGACTTTAAGTCTCTGTTACAGTCTCCTAATCTTGAGGCCCATAGGGAGTGGCCTTCAAGTTGCTGCTCTACACTAAAAAACAAAAAGTTTTCAGGAAAAATCTTGAATTTTCAAAAAAAGGAGCTTTTGATTTAGGTTGATTTTTTTCTTTCTTTTTTTTTTAGGGCATAATAGGAGTCTTCCTTTATGAAAATTTTCACTTACAGAAAACCAGAATTGAGGCTCCCATTTTCCAATATACAACCTAATAACATTGAACAACCCAAAACAACATCTTCTAAGGGAAATGTAAAATTGTGGCTCTTCCCTGAACCAGTTCAATGAAACAGGCATTTTCCTGGACACAGATATGAGTCTGAGAATGGGTGATTAAAATTCCTAAAACCTCAGATACCATGTACTCAGAGTGAAATGGGTACTGAAAAGCTAGAGAGAGTCTTTCTTTCTACATACATAACAGTTCACTATACAGCACACAAGAATTAATTTAAAGAGAAGTTATCACATTTAAAGATACAATATATTCTATTGGTTGTAGATTTGGTAATAAGGATGAACTGTCCCTCTGGTCACGGTTTACTGCAATGTGAGCAAAACAGCTCCAAAATGTTCAGGGCCTTTTTTGAGCACTGAGTTCTGCTTATCACTGATCGTAAGCACTGGGAGCACAGAAAATTCAAAATACTAAGCCACAAGGTGGCAGCAATTCTTCATTGATGAAAGAAGAATTAATCTTAAATGGTGACCTTTTTCACATGGTAAAAACAGACTACACTGTAAAGACATCTCTTAGACTAGTAGAGCTCAAGGTTTTAGCTCCATAAGCCAGATGAATGGCGCAAGGCAGGTCTACAGGCCGAATCAGGCCTCATGCCACCCCTCACCTAACCCCACTAGGACTGGGCCTCTGGGCTCTACACCACCCCAGCCCAGTCCCTTAACCCGGGAGTGGGCCCCACACTTCCCTGGACACCCAATCTAGCCTGCAGGTCTGCAGCCCATGGACCTGTGGATGACATGGTGCTGGAGGCCAGATCTGGAATGTGAACTGGGGACTGAGTACCTGTCTTAGACCAGTGGTTCTCAGCCTTTTTAGACTCAAAACACCCCTTGGGAAATGCCAGCTCTTAGTTTCCATTTGTTTTTCTGACTACAGAAAAATAGAGCATTCTTCTGATGCAAAGACCACCAAAAGGCAGAATAGTTTTAATGCCATTAATTCCTATTTGAAATCTCTGGGTATATCTTATGAATCATGTTTGCATATCTAATAGAACTAACATTGTGTGGCACCCCTGAAAGGATCTTATAGCACCTTATCATTTTACAAAACCCTGATCAAGAATCACAGACTTAAACATTTTCTCACTGCAAACTAGGGTTGCACTGCTTGACCTGGTACTAGCTACTGGGGATGACCTAAATGGCAATCTAGTGATCAATGGGAAGCTGGGTGACAGCAACCATGAGCTGATCACCTTCACCATCCGCCGTAAAGCCAAGGCTGCAACTGAACTCCAACTAGCTTTGAGCATCAAGGACAATAAAAAGTCCTTTTTCAGATATGTGGGGAGCTGGAGGAAAAGCAAGGGCAACATTGGACCCCTGCTGAACCAGATAGGGCAACTCACAACTAACGTCCAGGAAAAAGCCAACTTATTCAGTCTTTCATCAGTCCCATGGGACGCCCATGCCAACCACAGGACAGGGCAGTCCGGGTGAGGGAGATCTCCTGCCCTCCATTAATGCTGATCTCATGAAGGAACACCTTGGATACCTTCAAGTCAGCCGGCCCTGACAATCTACACCCCAGGGTACTCAAGGAGCTGGCTAGTATCATAGCACAGCCTCTGGCACGGATCTTTGAGAACTCCTGGGGCTCTGGTGAAGTGCCCGAAGACTGGAAGAAGGCCAGTGTGGTACCTATCTTCAAGAAAGGGAGGAAAGTGGATCTGGCTAACTACAGGCCCATCAGCCTGACTTCTATCCTGGGGAAGATCTTAGAAAAGTTTATTAAAGAGGCCATCCTTAATGGACTGGCAGATGCCAACATCCTGAGGGATAGCCAGCACAGGTTTGTTGTGGGTAGGTCTTCCTTGACCAATCTCATTTTCTTCTATGACCAGGTGACCTATCACCTGGACAAGGGAGAGGAGATTGATGTCATATATCTTGACTTCAAAAAAGCCTTCGATATGGTATCCCATGATCACCTCTTGGCGAAACTGGCCAATTGTGGCCTTGGGCCCACCACGATCTGCTGGCTGGGAAATTGGCTCTGTGGTCAGACCCAGAGGGTAGTAATTGATGGAAGTCAGTCATCATGGTGTCCTGTGATCAGTAGGGTCCGCCAAGGCTCTGTCCTTGGACCCATATTGTTCAACATCTTCATTAATGATGTGGACATTGAGTCAGAAGTGGACTGGCCAAGTTCGCTGATGACACCAAACTTTGGGGCAAAGCATCCACACCAGAAGACAGGAGGGTGATCCAGGCTGACCTGGATAGGTTCAGCAAATGGGAGGACGAGAACCTGAGGGTGTTTAACACCGAAAAATTCAAGGTTCTCTACCTTGGGAAGAAAAACCTGCAGCATTCTTATAAGCTTGGCAGTGCTACGCTGGTTAGCATTACGGAAGAAAGAGACTTGGAGGTGATTGTTGACCACAAGATGAACATGAGCCTGCAATGCAATGCTGTGGCTAGTAACGTGACCAAAACGCTGGCTTGCATCAATAGATGCTTCTCAAGCAAATCCTGTGACGTGATTCTCCCCTTGTACTCGGCCTTGGTGAGGCCGCAGCTGGAGTACTGCATCCAGTTTTGGGCTCCACAATTCAAAAAGGATGTGGAGAAGCTTGAGAGAGTCCAGAGAAGAGCCACGTGCATGATCAGAGGTCAGGAAAGCAAACCTTACGACAACAGGCTGAGAGCCATGGGGCTCTTTAGCCTGGAAAAGCGCAGGCTCAGGGGTGATCTGATGGCCACCTATAAGTTTATCGGGGTGACCACCAGTATCTGGGGGGACATTTGTTCACCAGAGCACCCCAAGGGATGACAAGGTCGAATGGTCATAAACTACTGCGAGACCGTTTCAGACTGGACATAAGGAAGAATTTCTTTACTGTCTCAGCCCCTAAGGTCTGGAACAGCCTGCTGTTGGAGGTGGTTCAAGCACCTACATTGAACACCTTCAAGAGTAAATTGGATGCTTATCTTGCAGGCATCCTATGACCCCAGCTGACTTCCTGCCCTTCAGGTGGGGGGGTTGGACTCGATAATCTTCTGAGGTCCCTTCCAGCCCTAATGTCTATGAAATCTATGAAATCTATGAAATTTGACTGGTCAAATAAAATTTGGTCAATTGACCAGTCAAATAACCAGTAAAAAATAGACAATAGGGCTAAATGATACACAGAAAAGCACAAATTTTCCATTAACATGTGTGTTAAAAACAATGGAAACAAAACATATTTCTATTAAGAAAACTACAAAAAAAAGTATTTTTTTTAAATAAAAATTCCTATGATGTTTGACTGGTTAAAAATATGCAGTTAATTGACTGAACAATCGACAATATTTGACCAGTCAATTGACCAGCTTGACAACCCTACTGCAAACACATAGACATGGCCTTGCACTTCCCTACCAACACATTAAATAACCTCAAAAATGGTTTACTGAATGTTTGTTGTACATGAGTACCTTGGTATTCATCCACCAATCAGAGCCAACAACACAGTGGTTACAACAGAACACAAAGCCCTGCTTCCTCTCTGCATGCCCCTCTTCAACCACCTCTACTCCTACTGAGTACTACTTTAGTCCATGCATAACCTTTTTTGTAATGAATAGGACTACCAAAGTATTAGGTTCCTACTTAAGCATGAGCAGGCTGTGGTGGCTCAAAAGCAGCCAAGAATCTTGTACTCCCCAAGGTGAAGAGGACTCCCAGGTGCTGTAGAGCTGGCATGGCCATCTCAAAGTCCTGATTCCCCCAGATCCCTGCCCCATGGCAAGTGCTGGGGCTACTGCTGAGGGGAAGGGTTGCACACTCAGAGTGTCACTGTTCTCTGGCAATACCTGGCTCCCAGAGCTCCCTCTTCTGGGAATGCTCCAGCAGACACGTTGGAGCAGCCAGGAGGCTGATCCAAGCTGAACTGGGGCCTGAAGAGACGCCAAAACTAAATTGCTGCATAGGTGGCAAAAAGCCATCTTTGCTTTCTCTCCCTGGGCTGTACAATGCACAGCCCTGTCAAAATTGAGGGTCACATCTTACATGCCTATGTGGCACTGATCACCATGGCCTAAACAAAAGTATTTAGTGATAGATATTAAAAAGTTGGCTGAACCACAAAGAGTTATCCATTTACTTCAACACAACATGATGAGGCTAAACTAGTGTGACCTCCATGTACCAAGAGGGATCAGCATTCTCTACCTCTCTCTGGGGATTGTTCCCAGCTACAGGAACAATAAGGCAAGTAGGGCATTATTGCCAATTATAATTAATTAGTTAATGTTTGCTCAGTGCTTTGAAGCTTCGAGTGCTATGTGCTCTAAGTGCTAAGCATTAGAACTAATTAAATGTGTCATACTAGGCAAAACAAAGCATGGGGTATCTGTGCAGAGTGGATTATTCTGTTAGTTTTACCCAGCCTCTCCCTACATCCAGTACAGTGAAGGGAGGGGAGGGGACATTCTTATCTTGTGCTGGAAATACTCTCTCCCCCTGCTCAATCCTGCTCTCATTCAAGCCAATGGCAAAACTATTGCCCTAGCTTCAATGAGAGCCAGATTATGCTTCACTTTAAACATAAGATTCCAAGTTCACTACCATGGGCCAGACTGTCCCCTGAACCAAGAAAACCCCAAGCAGCTATTTGCAAAGATCTGAGACAGGATGGGTTTTTCAGCAGGAGGAGGTAGGCATGTTCCTACACACAGTAAAAATCCTGGTTTTGGTTAGATCTCAATCTCTGTGCCTCAAAGGCCCCCACTGCACGTTCAGTTAAAGGTGCGACTAGATCTAATGCACAATTCAGGTAGTTGCACCTCCTGCTAGGCTACATGAGCAAACATTAACTAATTAATTATAACTGGTGATAATGCCCTACTGGCCTTATTGTTCCTGTAGCTGGGAACAATCCCCAGAGAGAGGTAGAGAATGCTGATCCCCCTTGGTACACTGAGGGATCACTCATTAGATCCAATCACACCTTATTGCCGGTGTAGGGGAAGCCTGATCCTGGGCTCCACCCCCTGCAATGGTAGGAAGCAGGCTCCCACAGCTGGGAGCCACCTTTGGTGAAGGTGGCTCCCAGCCATGGGGAACATAGCATGAGCAGCTGGCACCAAGCATCTCCACACCGGAAGGGTTGCCAGTCCTAGCTGTGCCTACATGCATCTGGGACTGAGACATGCCACAACTGGCAGATTCACGGCCCGTCCCCCAGAGCCTTGAAGATCATGGCATCTGCAATCTCCAGGGCTTGGGGGTTTCACACTAGACTTTGTGCATCCCCGTGGCTGGGAGCCCTGTCAGCTGACAGGGCTTTCAGACACAGGGGAGATCCTGCTACATGTCGAAATTAGAGCTCGATAGCAGCTAGCTATAAAGTTAGTACATGTGTTCAAGGTCTAACTTTGCAGTTGGTTGGAGCGTTTTACCGTGGGACAGCTACTTTTCATGTGTAGCTGGTCTCAAGATAATTGCACAATTAACCAGTCAATTGCATGATACCTGTAATGTGTAAAGAGGGCCAAAGGGTTGAATCCCAAGAAGATGATTTATCCCTGCAGAGGGAACAAGGAAGTGGTGCAGGGACGCCAGCATTGTACTCTCAGACTCTTTCTGATCCTTAGTCTTTAAGAACAAGAACATGCCACTGCCACCATGCTTTAGTATAAACAGTGTGTGTATGTGTGTGTGGGTACATACCATGGTACAGGCAGGTACTGGTTACTCTTCTGGTAAATGTTTCAGGATCTCCAAATTAAATTAAAATTATCATTACTCATTTGCATACAGTGTATGCAATCAGAGAAGCATCAGAGTGACTAAGTAGATTTGACAGAGTGAAGCTTTGCAATAGGAGGTGTTGACTAGCTCAGCAAACTAGAAATTCTTGTTTTTGAGAATGGCTGTAAAGTAGGACTTCCACAAAATTGAAATTCCCCATAAATTATGATCTCATCCAGACTTTTGGTGGCGTGCAGCTACAGTTTTCAATCGACCCTACTCCGTTATTCTGTGTTTTATCTGTATTAGTAGGACAAAAAAAAGTTAAGGCAACTTATCTGTGTAGCTCCATTAAGCAATAATTTCAAAGCCTAAGTGATGTAAGCAAAGCAACATTTAATTTTTTCATCAAGGTACATGAGAACAGACTAACCTGGGGCATTTTGATGCTGTTTGTCAGCACAGGGAGTGCCTCTCCAAGGAGCTCCAGCATAATTTCCCAAAGTGATTACAGTCTGGGTGCCACCACCTGTGAGATGCCTTAAAGGGGCCTGATTTTCAGATAGCAATTAGCTTCTCCCAGCTACACATTAGGCCTTTTTTACAGTGTTTCAAACCCCTCCATTCCATACCAACTTAAACTCAGACCTTCTGTAATTGCCTTTCCCTCCATAACTAGGGACTTACTTAACTTGCAGTGAGACAAAGCGATTGTCCTGAAATGAAGAGCCCATTACACAGGCGTTTTGCAGCAGCCCTGCTCCTTAGTGCTGATTGGCAGAGAGGCCCCACCTCTCAGCACTGATTGGCAAAGAGGCCCTGGGGGGAGGGAGGAAGGGCCACCACTACCTTGTCTGCTGTCCCCTTCCTGCTGACCTGCCAGCTGATGCCCACCCAGGAGGGGGAGAATTAATAAAAAACTTATTTTTATTAAGTTTTTTTTCCATGGATTTCTCACGTAACCCCAGATGTCATGGTTTCTGTGAAATCTGTGAAACTGTGCTTTAGGTAGGATCCTATCCACAACTAGCCTCACAGCAGCAGGCCATCTCTTAAGGCAAGGCAAGAGCATTTTTACAGGCAGTTTGTGTAGATACAGCACATAAAGGCAAGACAGGGAAAAGCATTGCTCTATTATGGTTGGACGTGCTATCAAATCTCAAGCAGTCCCCTCTGTGCTGGAACAAGAGGTTTACTTACTGTCTTCCCTGGCCTCCACCCTTTTCCGAGGCAAGAAGTCTCACTGCATGAGACAAGAGGTAGGCTAATACTGCATTCCTTGTTCCAAGGCAACAATGGTAGGAGCTGGAACTGGCTGGTTTAACTCCTAATGCAGAGTGGCATCACCACATCATCTATATCCCACAGACAGAGCATCTACTCTACACATCTATACTTAGTTCAAGACACCCTTTTCCATGCCTTACCAGTCACACCTTCCTTACCAGAGTTGCATTAATCTCCAACGCTTACACATGTTCCCTTAGTAAATGGTTATTGAACTTAAACACGCCATACATTTGGCAGACCAGAACTGCAAACCAGACACCAAAAAGCTTCCTACTAGGGCTGTGAGAGGCTTGGGACAGAGCTTTGGATCCGGAGAAGCTCTGGATGCTTTGGGGTCGGAAGCAGCATGTCCAGGTCCAAGCGCCGCCTCGTTTGGCTTCCCGAAGCGCTTTGGATATCCGGCCATAGGGTATAATGGGGAAACAATAGCATATCTATAACTTTGTTGTTTTTTGTCCAATTTAGATGAAATTTTCAGGGATGATAGACTCTGCAGAGAGCATGAAGTCAGCCAAGTTTCAAGGAGATAAGTGCAGGGATTTTGGGGCAACTGTACTCCAAATTCTTGAAAGCAAAACTCCTGTCACGTCTATGTGTTACAACACAGGAGGGTGAAAACTGCCGGGCTGGTACCTCTTATTGAGGCCACAAAGCTTGCCAAGTTTCAAGAAGATCAGTGCAGGGGTTTGGGGGGGAACTGCCCCTCAAGCTGGGGACAGGCAAAACTCATGACATGGGTGACACTCCGCGTGTAAAGGCGCAGCGGGGTGACAGCTGCAGCGACGGTGGCCCCTGCTGCAGCCACGACACCTGCCAGCTGTGGAGGAGATCAGTGCAGGGGGTTCTGGGCCTTGCACCCCTCACTGCTGACAGACAAAACTCGTGCCAAGACTGTGTCCGTCGTGGGGCAGTCAATTGTCTGCATTGATTCTTTCCTCTCCTTAACCTGGGTTTGTAGGTGCTACTTGATGCTCATTAAGTCATTACGTAGTAGCTAGGTCGTGTGTACTGAGCTGGTCCCTGAGTCCCTGGTCCCTGAGTGAATCTTGATTGATTGATTGGTAGCTGGTAACACAGCATCCATGGGAGCTGCTGTTGACTACAAGAGGCCCCAAATGCTGCTACAATTAATGCTCCAAACTGTACCTGAGTTTAATTAATGACGTTGGTATCAGGCTCAGCTGTGGCAGGAGGCTGAGATGAAAGCTCTTGGTTGTTGGTAGGGCTGTTGCTGGTTTAATTTTTATGAGTTCTTGGAAATCTTTTCTTTTACTTCATACAAGTTAAGCTCTGGGGAAAACCCATCCTTTGTGGCTAGGGAACCAATGCAGGGGTTGGCCACAGAGAGGCCCACACCACTTCATGAATTGGCGGCACAGTAGGTATCATACTGAACCTACTGAACCTACCAGCTGAACCTGCTGTAGGTCTCATGTTGAACCTACGAGATCTGCCTTCAAGCCTTCAGTCTACAGCAAGCCTATACATATTCTACCTACATCAGGCTAGGTGTCAGCCAGATAGGCCTAGAGCAGGTGATCAGATTCAAACCTTGCCTCCATAGTTTACTCCGCCCCCTGAATTTGCAATCCAGATATGGACACAGGCCTCTCTATCATTAGCAGAACCAGAGCATTGGCAAGGGATACCCCTGCATTTGGAGGAATTTTAGACTCTGATATTATCCTAGATCTGGAAATGCATGCTTGTAGCTGATATGGCCATCCACAATATGGCTTTGCCATTTTTTTCTTCTCTTCTCTGTGCTTCAAACCACCTTGCACCTCTTCTCCAAAAATATACACTCCTTCCTCTTTACACCTGTTCTGTTTAGAAGCTGCCTTTTGCTTTTGTAGGAAGAGAGAGGGAACTTGGCCAAGGAGACTGTTTATGACCATTGCCTCCCACTAAGATACAGAACAGGGAAAAACTCTAGAATGGGCAGTAAGGCCTCAATAATAAATGAAATGCTGAGGAAATGCTTCAAACTTCAAAGGACACCTAGACCTAACAAGATAGGGAACTTTAATTAATAGCAGCCAAGGAAACATAAAAAATGCCACAAAGGATTCAGGGTGTCTTACTAAGAGCAGGTTGGTGACAAGCAATAAAAGAAAACAGTTTTCTCAGCAGTCACTGTCGTGAAGTAGATAGCTGGCAGGAAGTCTGTGTGGGAGTGTCAGTGTGTAATACAAAAGTGTGGAAACAGATTTTCCTCCTAGAATGAGGAAGATGTAGCTCCTTGAGAGGAATTAATGTGGCCAGCTGGTGACAAATAGTAAGCAGCCTACAGTGTCAAGGAAACTCTAGGACAAAAACAGTGTTTGAAATTCTAGATTTCACCCTGAATCCCGATGTTACCAGTGACTAAAACTTGATGGGGAACTGGAGACAATAACGAGTCACTAGATTTATGGACAGTGGGCCAAATTGAAGTCATGATATGAAGAGGAAATGAGAAACTGAGCTCCTAAAATTACTTTCCACCCAACTGTACCCAATGACTATCTAGAAACAACGGACCACATTCACTGCACTAACATAGCAGCTTTATTTTAGTAAAAGAGAGCAGCCATTAATGTCATTTAGCAGCTCAAAGGATGCCCATTCCCTTATGTAAGAAAGGCATCTAAAGGGCTGGGAGACCCCCTTGGCTCAACAAGGAAGTCATGGACCTCCTGAAATTAAAACGAGAAGCCTACAAAGCCTGGAAGTCAGGAATAACAGCCAAAGAGGAGTACCTGGCAACAGCCCGCACCTGTAGGGAGCAGATCAGGACAGCAAAAGTACAGACTGAATACAGACTGGCAACTGGAATCAAGGACAACAAAAAGTACTTCTTTAGATATTAGGAAGTCAGGGGAAAAATAAGAGAAGCATAAGGCCCCTAATGAATGAAATGGGATGGCTAATAACCAACACTCAGGACAAAACCAAACTGCTGAATGAATACTCCAAATCAGTATTCCACTAGTCCAAGGGTGTTAGCTTGCTTGACAAGATACAGGATGATCATGGTGGGGGGTGACCACCCCTGACCCCCGCATCAACAAGTTAACGTGGATCTGGTAAGGGAGCACCTACAAAGGCTAAATAACAACAAGTCAGCAGGACCAGATGAACTACAGCCGAGGGTGCTAAAAGAACTGGCCAATGTCATTGTGCAACGGATGGCAAAGTTATTTGAAGATTTGTGGCACTCAGGAGAGGTCCCAGACTGAAAGAAGGCCAAGGTTGTGCCTATCTTTAAGAAAGGAAGAAAGGAGGACATGGGAAATTACAAGCCAATCAGTTTGACCTCAATCCTTAGTAAAATCCTAGAGAAAATGATCAAAGAATCTATTACAGAAAGGCTAGCAGAAGGCAGTATTCTGAAGGATAGCCAACATGGCTTCATTACAGGCAGATCATGCCAGACCAACCACATGTCCTTCTATGATCAGGTTACTCACCACCTGGATGGGGGAAATGAGGTTGATGTCATATACCTGGACTTAAAAACAGCATTTGACTTGGTCTCCAACAAAGTCCTCGTGAAGAAAATAGGGAAAATGCAGACTTGACTACTTTACGTTCTGGTGGCTAGGTAACTGGCTTCATGGTAGGACCCAGAGAGTATTGACTGATGGAGCTGAGTCATCATGGTGGAGGATGACCAACAGTATCCCTCGGGGTTTGGTACTCGGACCATTGCTTTTCAACATGTTCATCAATTATTTGGATTTGGGTATTAAAAGTGAACTAGCAAAGTTCACTGACAACACCAAATCAGGGAGTGTGGTTATGCACAAAGACAGGCTGGCAGCACAGGCCAACCTGGACATGGTTGTGAGGTGGGTGGACCTCAACCTGATGCCGTTTAATATGGAGAAATATAAAGTGCTGTATCTGGGGAGAAACAATTCACAACACACTTACAGGCTTGGCAGTGCTACGTTTGCCAGCACCACATCTAAATGAGATGTGGGTGTTGTGATAGACAATAAAATGAACATGAGCCACCAATGCAATGCTGTACCTGGCAGAGATAATCAAACACTGTCATGTCTCAAGCAAGGCTAAGGATGTCATCCTCCTTCTCTACTCAACCTTAGTGAGACTGCAACTGGAATCCTGCATCCAGTTCTGGGCACCGCACTTCAGGAAGGGTGTGGAGAAGCTTGAGACAGTCCAGAGGAGGGCCACACACATGATTTGAGGCCTAGAGACCAGGTCACATGAGGAGAGGCTGAAAGACTTGGGACTGTTCAGCCTAGAGAAGAGAAGACTCAGAGGGGACTTGGTGGCAGTCTATAAGTATATCAAGGGCATACCATCAGAGCCTGAGGAAGCAACTGTTCACCAAGGCCCCCCAGGGGAGGACAAGAAATAATGGGCACAAGCTGATTGAGGATTGCTTTGGGCTAGACATAAGGAAAAACTTCTTTATAAGTCAAGTAATCCCACTTGGGGTCCAGATCCTAGTTCGGGAATTGCTGCCCTGTAGTCTCTCTGCTAGTGGGAATCTCAGAATCTCAAGCATAGTCTTCTCTTTCTTTTGTCAGGCCTTGTAGGTAGGCTGGTATACATTGGCAACATGCAGGGGGTGCATGTGGGTGCACATGCATCTCCTGAGATTTGCTGTGCCCCCTCTGAGAGAAGTGCTGCCGGCACTTCTGTATTTGCCACCGGCACTTCTGCTCCCCTCCCCCACTTGGCAATCAGCTACTGGGGGACCCCCACCCTGCCCCCGGTCAACGTTTGGCTGCTGGGAGATCCCCCCAGTTGGCAATCAGCTACTGGTGCCCCCCCAGTATTAGGCAGCACCAGTTGCCCATGCTGGTATAAGACATGGCTAAATCAGCTCTGATACTGATGAGGGAAACCACAGCAATGGAGGAGAGAGCCAGAGAGAAGGTAGCCTAAATGCCTTTTTAACTCACAGGGCACTGACAGACATACAGAGTCCTGCTCTAACTCGTGGCACTTCACATAAGGCACCATGAGTTAAAGTGCCCTCCCTGACCCAACAGAAGTTTTGCTTGTTGTGTTGGGGGGGTGGGATCATGCATGAATGCAGGTGCCCAAGGAGACTGCCTGAAGCCAAGGAGCTGCCACTCTTCTCCTGCCCTGTTCCACGCCCCCTTCGCCCAGCTCCATGGCTATAAGCAGGAAGAGGGGGAGGGGGAGTAAGCTGCCAGCTGGGGTTTTCCCAGTCTGAGCTGGAGGTGGGGAGGCTGGTTGGGGTTGTGAGGTGTGGGAGCTCCAAGTCACCTGCCCCTCCTCTAGTTCAGGCTAGGCAAACTCCAGCCAGCACTTCACTCCTTTTCCCCACTCCCTTCCTGATGATAGCTCCATGGGTGGGTCTGGCCCAGCCCTGATTACGCTACCGATGAACCTGTAGCGGGACACTAAGATGCCTGCTACTCTCAGAGCAGAGACACAGGTGTGGGTGCAACCGCTGGGGAGTCAGCTGACAGGAAGGTGCAGGGCCTGGCACATATAAACCCCAGGAGTGAGGCCAGAAGGGCACTTCTCCACTAGCAGCCAGGGGAGAAGGAGCTCTGCTGGAGCAAGCAGAGTAGAGAAGCCTAATGGCACAAGCAGCTCCTGTTTGCAGATACGGGGTGGAGAATTCCCTGGTAGGGATGTGAACGATGGTTAGCCAAACGGCTTAGATTTTATGTTATAGCCCAGGGGCTTGAGTTTTCTGTTTGTAGTTTTATAACACCGGAGGACCAGGTGAGGCTATTTCGGGTTGGAGGAAGCCTCATAGGAGCTCCACGGTAGCGTGGGGACCCCGGAGCCAGAGAGGGCGCAGCATTTTGGGGTGCACTGGCCCCAGCCCCAGAGAGAGGGGGCAGCGAGAAGCCCCAGGGAGAGAGGGCAGCGAGGAGCCCCAGAGAGAGAGGGGGTGGCAAGGAGCCTCACTGAGAGGAGGCAGCAGAGTGCCAGGAAGGCACAGGATGAGACAGGGTGGTGGAAACCCAGGGAAGCCAAGGAGGGGGCCAAATTACAGCAAGGTGCAGGTCAAAACCACGTCAGTACCATCCGTGAGGCTTGGGTTGCAGTGTAGGGGAGGAAAGGAGCCACAGATAGTGCCCCCTAGCACCGGGGCAAAAAAATAAAATGGGCAGCCTCCCGCTAATTAACACCCATCAATTAACCAAGATCAAGGCATGGCAGGAGAGAAGGCAGGGGGTTGGCCCACAATAGGAGGGCAGAGTCACCAATAGAAAGACTCTTGTAGAGGTACTCCTGTCACAGAACCCTAGGGAACACAAGCTTCATAAGGTACTTCAAAGTGGAGCACCTTCATCTGACCCCTCATTTGATAAGGGTTAATTTGTCACCGAATTTGCTACTTTAAATGTGCTCTTTAGCCATGCATGTGTGTCATAGCACGGATGTAGAGTACTTTCAGGGGGGCCAATTGTGTGACAAATGTAACTTCTTTCTGTGCCCACAGTTAAAGTTCCTACTATCCAGGGCAGTCCACCACAGCCCTGGATTTCTTGCTCTCTAAATCAGTAAAACCTGTTTGCTTCAATTTACTGAGTAAGTTTCTACCTGAAACCAACACACACCTTTTAAGGATCAAGGCCAGACAATAGGACTTACAAGCTGTGCCACATTGGGTGTGGTATCGAGCTGTCTTATGCTGCTAATGACTCTAGGCTTACTTGTGCCTCCTGATTGTGCAGTATCCCTTAGCTACTTGATACACCAGGCGAATGCATGGGAAACACCACCTGTTTGAGCACAGTTTGTTCTACCTAGCATGTGCCCAGTTGCATGGGCTGACACAGGGGAGGCAATGGCCTTATTCCCTCACTATCCTGGTTGAAGTGACTGGGGAAAGCAGGCTGTCTCAGACACTGTCTACCCTCATCCCCACTTGGGTTGCTCAGCCCTTGGCAGAGTGAAACACTCCCTGGGGACAGTGTGGGCAGCTTGTGGGCATTGCAGATTCTAGTCCACATGCTTGGGACAAATATCTGTCACTCACACACTAGCCTCTTTGGGGAAATAGAAACACTTGGTACAAACACTGTCCTCCACAATAAAGCCATACTTTCATCCAAGCAGGGCAAGAGTAGAAGATCCCTGTGGGAAGCTACACATGCATATTCCACAGCAATAATACAAAGTCCCCAATTCCAAGCAGCCAAATATATAGATTAAAGCTCTGTGTCCACACTAATCATTTCAGAGACTCTTGCCCATCCCTTTGCTACAGTTATTGTCACTCGTTTAAGCTATAAGTTCACTGATGCCTGGGCTCTGAGTCCTGTGGCCTGGATCATTCATCCCTGTTGCTTCTGGGTTAGTCTGGACCTCCCAGATAAGTGCATAAACTCTTGTTCAAACCCTTCTGAGCAGCTCCCAGCATAGTCCAGTTGCTCTCACTCTTAGGCCAAAAGTTAAAACTTGCTGTGCCACAACAGCATCTTCTTCAGCCCCTCCACCAAGCCTAGTACCCATGTCAACCCCTGGCCTTCTTGGTTCTGAAGTGGGTGCAGGACGGAGCTGCAAGCGGCTTGTCTGGAAGGCATGAGGGGTGTGGAGGCTCCTGCCACTGCATGCACCATGAGAGGACATGGGGGGCGTGTGCCCCCAGATCTGAGCACAGGGTGAGAGTGGGCTGCCACTACGGGCTGGGGCCAGGGTGGTGCTGGGCTCTTCCTGGTGGTGGGCTGGGCCAGGGCTGCACTCAGGGTGAGTGGTGGTGGCACTGGGAGGGGGGCTATGGGAGGCACCCCAAAATTTGCCAGAGCCCCCCCAACCCCCTCTCTTAGTGCGGATGCCCACCCTGAGTGCAGCCTGGCTCAACCCCCTGCTGGGAAGAGCCTGGTGCTGCCCTGGCCCCAGCCCACAGCAGCAGCCTTTCCTCGCCTTGCATGTGGATCTGGGGCACACACCCCTCATGCTTCCCAGGGTGCATGTAACACCCTGGACAAGCCACTCGTGGCTCAGTCCTGTCCTCTGCCTTACCCTGGCTGAGCAGTGCCTGTCCCTGCCCCTGTCCCAGCCCCACTCCCTACCTCACTGCAGGGGCCTTGATCTATCTCCTGCATGCCCCTTCCCTCCCCACACCACTCCCCCCACAACAGATTTACCAGCCAGATGCTGCTCTCCCAGCCATTGGCCATGTGCATGCTGTGGCTGTGCATATACATGGGGCATTTATCAGCCACATTATTGGCTACATCAGGCAAAAAAAGCCGATTGCCAATACTGTCAATTTATGTTCCTTATATCTGTTTGATCTGATCTAATATGGGACTGATGTATCGGTGCACCTCTAGTAATTGTCCCCACCAGTGAAAGTCAATTCACCAGGAAACGGCCCCTTGTGCCTTTGTCTGAGTATGGTGCTCTTTTCTGCCCAAGGCTTTTTTCAATTGCCAAATCTTCTTTAGTGTTCACATCCAAGAATGGAAGGGATAACAGTCCCTAGAAGTGCCCTGCCCAACTCTGTAATCATAACTTTGCAAAGCAGGCCTGTGCCACCTCATCAGAAATCACTGTGAATGGAGGCTGTCATGCAGATACTGAGTACCTTCCCAGTTATGGAAGCTGGTAGGTCAGGCAGGAAACAACACGACTACCTCACCCAACTAGTTATAGAAACATAGCATCATAGAAAATTAGGGTTGGAAGGGACCTCAGGAAGTCATCTAGTCCAACCCCCTGCTCAAAGCAGGATCATCCCCAATTAGTTGCAGTAAGCATAATTTAAACCCTATATAATGATTCCCCAGAAGACGTTTCAACCCCACCTGAAGCCTGATTGAGGGTGTTCATTATCTCCAGGGATCCTGTTTTTCCCTGATAAAAAAATCACAAATTCGCTGATAAAAATTGCAAATTCTCTGATAAGAACCCCCAAATCCATCATTAAAATGAAAGACCCCCCACAGTCCCCCTGGCCCTGGTGGTGCTCCTCCCCCCAATCTCCCCAGTCCTGCTGGTGCCCCTTATCTCCTCCCAGCTGGCCCCCCAGTCCTGATGGTATCCTTCACTCCCCCCGACAATCTCCCAGCCCTCCTTCTCGTCCTCACTCCCCTCCACAACCCCCTCAGCCCTGCTGGTGCCCCTCACCCCCCACCCACAGGTTGTGCTTCCCCAGCCCTGCCAGAGGGGGCCCCCAGCTGCCAGGGCTATGGGTTCAGGGACCTGGATCTACAGCCCCCTGCCCCTGGCAGGAGTTGGGGGCTTCTACAGCACAGAGGAGTCCAGCTCCCTCCCTGCTGCCTGCCTGCTCTGGGCTCAGGTGGTGGGGAGGGGGCTGCTTCCCGCTGTGGTGTGCACTCCTTAGGGGCAGGGGGACCTGTGCCCCAAGATCTGTGCGTGGGATAGGGTCTGCACACTGCTCGCTGCAGGCTTCTGCCCTGCCGCCCTTTCCCAGCACCTCCACAGCCCAGCATGTGCGACTGGTACTACAAAGAACAGCAGAACCATGTAGGAAGCTGCCTACTACTGTGAGCTCTGCACTGCCCTGGCAAGGCATCCCCTATGTCTGCAGCTGCAGCAGGGGTGGCAGTGCGGGGTTGTGTGCAGGGGATGTGGGCAGTGTGGAGCCTGTAGCAGCAGGCAGATTCCTGAGTGCTTCCACTGTTCCCAGCAGCACCGGATTGCACATGCTGGGCTGTGGAGGCCCCTGGGGAGGGCAACAGGCCAGGGGGCATGAGCCTGCTGTGGGTAGTATGCAGCCCCTGCCTCATGCACAGATCTGGGGGCAGGCATGGGTCCTCCTTGCCCCCCGGGAATGTGTGCAGTGGCAGGGAGCAGCCACACCTGCCCGAGCCCGCAGCAGACAACCTGCCCTGCTCCCACCCCATGCACAGATCTGGGGGGTTCAGGTCCCCCCTGCCCCCCAGGAGTGCGCACAGCAGGGGGGAGCTGGTCCTGCCCCCCCAGACGAGCTGCCCACAGCCCCATTCTGCTCCCCATCAGGGTCCTGTGGCCACACATTGAAACCAAGGCCCCAAGACCTTGCTGCTGGGCTGCAGCTCCCCCCCTCCCTTCTTATGGGGGCCTCAATCCTGCCCCCCCAACTTACCTGTGGGAGATGCTCTCCAGGCTGCCTGGTGGCTACGTGCATGTAAATGCACACGGTGCCCCTGCCTGAGCCCTCCCCCCTCTCCCTCCCAGCCCCCTGCAGGCCAGAACTCTGCCAGCCTGCAGGGGGCTCCTCGCAAAACGGCAAAATCTGCAGGTTTCTGCAGTAAAATGAGAAATCCACGGTTGCCTCTGGTAAAAGGTAAAATCTGCGGGTTATTCCATTTTTCCATGGGAAACAGAAAACCCAGATCCCTGGTTATTTCCTATTCATTATCTCATTAACTGCAGGCTGGTGGTTTGTAAACTTCCTCTCCTTCTTCCTTGCACGAAGACAACCATTCTCTTGTAGCTTAAGTTGCTCAACTAAAATTCAGATTGCATCACAATGGCCATGAGGGAAACAACAATCTCACGCTGCTTCCTCCGCAAGTTGCTCTGTATTCGTGTCTGGCTGAATGAGGGTCCCAGAGCACTGCAGGAGCTTCCCATGGAATAAGAAGACCCTAGGACGGATCGGATCTGAAACTTTCAACCTGACTGCTCTGTTTGAGGTAAAACTTCAGTATAAGGAGCTAACTCAGATATAAGGAAGAAATGAAACGATTTCTTCTGCTGTGAGTCAGGCAGCCTGAGGGAGCTGAACCACATGTAAATATTGCTGTGGCTATGAAGGCCTGCCATGATCCAGCCAGCACAGGACACATGATTTATGCACTCAGATACCTCGTCATTGCCTGTTCTGTCTCACTCACTTCCCTGCCTTTCCAACAGGATGGTTGTTCATTTTTGAAGCAGCTGTGCCAGTGGAAGAGAAGGTAAATGCCACATATGCAGAGAACATGTTACATTATTATAGAGTCTTTGGGTCTGATCTTTTCTTCAGAGGTTACGCGCTTTTCTGGTTGTGATATATGAACCGTGTGGTTATTTATTACCTTCTAAAAATGCAGTTACTTTAGCAGCAATATTTGTGGTTTATAAGACAGTGGTAGAAGGATTGGGCTGGTTCTTTTGGTCTCATCAGCTGAATCCTTCGAATATTTTATTTGAAATTATTCCTTGTTTCTGAAGAAGTATAATGTGAAAGGTCTGTTCCTTACCTTAGCTTCATTCAGGTTGTAAATATGAGCTCTTATGGGTTGTGGTAAATCTACTTAATTTAAAACAAAGTTTTTCTCTAGACTTTTTAAAGCAACAGTTCAGACAAATACAATGCAAAAAAAGATGATGGATGCAGACTGCGACAGGAGTGCTCTGTATTTGTTCACCTGTAAACAGATAGCTAATAGCTCGGGTTGCTGGTAGCTGGCACTCAAAAACATTTACCATCGTTCCTGGGTTTTATATGGTTTATGTATATCTGTAAGAGTCACAAGTTTTTTGCTGTGGTATTAAAGCCAAAATAGTAGATAAAAATAATTAATTTCAGGTGTCCTGAAATGGAATTGTTTCAGTTTTCATGCTGAAGCCATCTCCCCTGCACTAGCCAAATTGAATTTTGGGTTGAACAAAACATTCCCTTCAACCTGAACTGGCTGGTTCATTTATTTTAGTTGGGGTTTTTGTTTGATTGTTTTTAAGAGCCAGGTACAAGTGGTCATTTTTCATATTTTGATTTAAATCAGCCACATGTGGTCCCAAAATACAAAGTCAAAATGTTACTTTTGAAACTATCAGAACAAGACATTTAGAATTTTCTGACTTCCCCCCCCGAGTTTGGCTGAAACAAAACCTGTGTTGCTTTGGCAAATGAACTATTTCACTGAAAACTGGCACCTTTAAAACAAAAGCAGTCTGCAAATGCCTTCCTCAGACAGCTGTTTGCATCTGCCCTAGAACAAACTAACATGAGATAAGAGGTCTGATTCACACAAGTGTTACTCTAAAATAATTTTAAGAAAGCCTTTGCTACAGTAACATTCTGATTTACTCCAGGGAAAGATAGTGCAGGCCTATCATTCATGTAATTCCCCAGTAAACAAATGTCACAGTTGAAATGCCAGTACATTACCATCAGTTTGTCATTATTTATTAAGAGGACTTTCAAAAATGTACAGTAGAAAATGATGTAGATCACTTGGATAATTATTAGTGCATGCAGGTAGTCTTCATTTGTTTAGGCTGTTATATTATGATGGGTGGTGTGTGAGGCAAGAGGCCTGGGCGCTGCCTACAAGGGGGAGCTCCTCACTCTCCTATCCCCTCTTCCTTCCCCACACAAGCACCTTACGTCTTCCCTGAAGTGGCTTTGTCTGTGGCTCCAGCAACAGGGAGGGCAGAGCAGAGTGGCAGTGACAGCCTACGATGTAGGGGCAGCAGGCAGAGGTTCACTGCTGCAGTGAGGCAGACGTCACTTCCTTTTTGGCCACCAAATAGGTGTTTTTTGAATACTCAACATGTGTATCATCATCAAAAAAGGTGGAGATATCTTTCTCCTCCCCTGCAGCAGCGAACTGCTGCTCCTACACCATGCTGCACCACTGCCCAGGGTACAGTGCGCCTGTTATCGGGGCTGGCCCATCCTATACTGTGAAACCTGTGGCCACTCACCTCTCCACTCCCTGCTGCCACTGGCTTCACGTCCAGCTGCTTACCAGCCTGTCCACACCCTGGTGCTGCCAGCAGCAGCTTCTTTGGGGTAGGGGGCCCCAAAAATTTGTGGGCTGGCCCTGGCTGTTTTGTCTCTCTTTTGGTTGCTGTTTCAAAGCCCAAGAGTCATCTGCCCAAATCCCACAGATGTTCAGTGCCTAGCTCCCTTCAACTCCTTGGAAAATCCCAGCCTTAAACCAAAGGCTTTTTAAGGAGCATGTCAAGGGAACCCACAACACATCCTTCCCTCTCTTCAGCTCTTCCCCTGGCATGTGTAATGTGGTGGGACAGAGTGCTGTTCTTTTAAAGCTCCTGTTCTGAAATCCCAGGGAATACATCACTATACTTTTGACAGGGAGCAGTCCCAGAAAAATATTTCATGTTAGCTCCCCAACATATCAGCCATAATGAAGCAGTTCACTTATCAAGGCCTACAAATGAAGGAAGTGTGAAGGTAAATCAACTCTTGACAGCTAAGGAGGCTGAGGGTGCCCCCTCTGCTTTTAATGTTGTATATAGTGTCCCATTTCTACACTATGGGATGGATTTACTAGTACACATTGGCTGCCTTGTGCCTCTCAGATGCCACCAAGCAGACATAAATTAAGAGTTATAGCTGTTTTGCATTACAGGAGTGCCACAAAGCAGATAAACCTATGGGTGAACCTGGCCCTCTGTGTTTACTAGGATTTATACATGGGTTCAAAACCTTCCTGTCTTCCTTTCAGACTCTAACCTTGCAGGATAGAGAATATGGCCCGTGAATGTTGCACAGAATTCAGTCAGTCATCAATAATGAATTAACTGTTTGTATTGCTCACTGTATGCAATTTCAAACTCACAGGCAGAATAGAAACATGGTTATTCCAACTAAGTTCATTCCTTTAGCCCTAAGGCTTTCAATGCTGCAGATAGCATCCAATTCTGACTGGTACATATTCCCCCAGAGAAACAAGATTACTTTAAAGGAAAAGTATTCCAGGTTACAAGAATGTTAAAAGCATAGTGCTATAGAAATACCAGTCCTGATCCTTCTTTTACTAGTCTCACTGTAGTGTCTCTCCACCCACTCCTGATTCACTTGGCTGTAAGCAAGGAGTCAAGTCCTGTGTACATAAAACACTATTTTAATTTCAAACATTAATGACTGCATGTGTTGATTAGCTGTTATCTAATCTAGTGCTCCTGAAAGTGTCAGTGTTGAAATCACTGGGGAACTGTAATTAAATATTGATGTCACAATGTGAAGTGAAAATACTTACCTGCCTGGGCCCGAGTTCAAGGCTTCATATTTACTCCTCCTCAGTGACTTGTATGTGTGAGTGAGGTGTAGTCTGTCCAAGTTTGTGGATGACACTAAATTGTGTGGTAAAGTGAACACACCAGAGGGTAGGGAACAACTGCAGGTGGACCTGGACAGGTTGGAAATGTGGGCTGAACATAATAGGATGCAGTTCAACAAGGACAAATGCAGAGTGCTGCACCTAGGGCATAAAATATCCAGCACACCTACTGGCTGGGGAATGACCCTTTTAGCAGCCCAATAGTGGAAAGGGATCTCCAAGTCATAGTGGACTCCAAGATGAACACGAGTTGTCAGCGTGACAAAATCATAAGCAAAGCTAATTGCACTTTATCATGCATTAGCAGGTGCATGATGAAGAAATCCAAGGAGTTTATACGTCCCCTCTATGCGGCATTGGTCAGACCACAGTTGGAGTACTGTGTCGAGTTTTGGTTGCTGTACTTTAAGAAGAATGTAGATAACCTAGAGAGGGTCCAGAGAAGGGCCACTCAAATGGTTAAGGGTTTGCAGGTCAAGCCCTATGAGAACAGACTAGGGGACCTGAATCTCCTCAGCCTCCGCAAGAGAAGGCTGAGAGGTGATCTTGTGGCCACCTACAAATTCATTAGGGGGGGCGCAGCAAGAAATCAGAGGTGCTCTGTTCACCAGGGTGCCTCCTGGGGTAACAAGGAACAACGGTCATAAACTGACAGAGAACAGATTTAGGCTGCACATCAGGAAAAACTTCTTCAAGGTAAGGGTGGCCAGAATCTTGGATGGGCTCCCAAGGAAAGTGGTGCTCTCCCCTACCTTGGGGGTCTTCAAGAGAAAGCTGGATAGGCATCTGGTTGGGGTCATCTGACCCTAGCACTCTTTCCTGCCCAGGACTGGGGGTCAGACTCAATGGTCTGATGAGGTTCCTTCCGACCCTAGCATCTATGAATCTGTGAATATTTTGCCTGTAGCCATTGTAACCCTAAAACAAATGAAAAATGCTTGCCCTGCCTTCTCTGTACTATAGTAAATGTTGACAGTATCATCTCCTTCATGATCCATGGGTAGCCCTGCAAGCTGACAGAACTGTTCCTGCATGGGGGGGAGGGAATAACTTAAAGTATTTCTCATAACACGTCCATGAGATACCTCAGTAGTGTTTCAGACTTAGCCCCTAAACAAAGTTAAAGAGATTATTTGACCAAAGCTAAAAAGTGAACCAATGGCTAATTAGGAATTCAGATGGAGGGCTTCGTGACCCCCAATGCCTTTTACATTAATCTAGGGAAAACAAAGAACCCAGAAAATAGGATAAAAATATAACCCTGTACTCTGGTTCCAAGGAAAGGACAAATTTTCAGATATTTCAGAGGGATGACACACTACAGCAGTGATGCTCAACCTTTTGCTCTGTGGGTGGGATAGGCAGGGCCAAGTCTGTCCTTGGGCCAGATACAAATAGTGGACCCAATTTGATGGGCATGGCGGAGCCCAATCTGGCCATGAGAAGAGGGCTGGGGGACAGCTTGGCCCCAATGCAGGCATGCAGGGGGAGGAGACATGGCCTAGGCCCAGCCCAGCTACATGGCTCAGCCTCAATCCTGCCATGTGAGGCTTGGGAATTAGTCAGAGTGGGAGGGGTGGCAGTATTAATTGCCATGGCTTCTCCACTGCCAAACATCATGACCCATGGGTAGCCCTGCAAGCTGAATGCTACGGCTCCATGGGCCAGATTTGACCCATAGGCCAGGAGTTGAGCACCCTTGCTCTAAAGTTTAGGGCCAAGATCCAGAATGACCTGGACAGCCTGGACAAATGGTCTACAATCAGCCAGATGAAATTCAACAAGGTCAACTGCAAAATCCTGCACTCAGGATGGAATAACTGCATGCACATATACAGGCTGGGGAATGTCTGGCTAGGCTGCAGTACCGCAGAAAAGGACCTGGGGTTTACAGGAAACAGTTAAGCTGAATAGGAGCCAACAGTGTGCTCTTGTTGCAAAAGGCTAGAGATAGACATTCAAAAAGTGTGAGCCTGAATTGATTCAGTGTTTGTAAGTTAGTCTAACCTGCAGAGAGTGAATTGGTTTGCAAGTGGATAGATGTTCAGCACATGCCTGCAGTGGCTCAAGTCAGAAGCCCCAGGGTGCCAGAGCAGCCATTGATGATGCGTAGGGCGTGCACGCAGGGTGCACATGCACCCCTTGAGTTTGGCGGTGTATCCTAGGCAAAAAGCGCTGCCGACACTGCTAGTGGTGCCTGCAGGTGGTCATCACTTGCCCCCCCACTTGCCGTGGACACTGCCAGGAGCATCTGCAGGTGGTCCCCAATCACCTCTGGCCACTGCTGCCACTGCCAGTGGTGTCTGCGTGTGGTTGCCAACTGCTGCTAACCAATCCCCACCCTGCTGTGGCTGCCTGTGGGAGCTGCTCGCTTGCCACTGCCATGCCCCTGCCGCCAACACCTGTGGGCAGTAGCGATGCCTCCCCAACCTCTGGGGCACACAATGTTCATTAGAGCAGCCCTCCCTTTCACAGGGAAGCTGAGCTGAGGGGTGGGGCATGGCCAGGTCCTGGCAGGCCTGCCCCAGTGGCTCCCTGACAGCACCAGGGGGAACTCTTACTCCTCCCCTCTCTCCCCCACCACTGCAGGGCTGGGAGGGTCCCTGTTTGCTGCTGGGTGGGGGCTCTTCTCCCTCCTCCTCCCCCCCTGCAGTGGGGTGGGGTGGGGTGGGGAGCTCTGTGAGGCTTCCTGGCCCCTGAGGGTGACTCTTCCCCCTGCTTCTCCCCCATTGCTGTGGGGTGGGGAGGTAGGGCTCTATAGGATGTTGCCCAGCCCAAGGGGACTCTTTCCCCCACTCCTCCCCTCCCAGGGCAGGGGGAGGCTCTGTTCCATGCTGGGGGGGAACTCTTCCCCCTCCTCCTCCCAGAGGGGCAGCAGGATCATGGAGCTCAGCTGGGTAGGGTGTGGGGGTGTGGGGTCTGAGGTGGGGGGTGTAGGGACCCCCACACATGACCCCCATGGCATGTAGCCCACACTGCCTGGCAGTGGCAGCAGATGAGGAGGTCAGGGTGCTCATGTCCAGTGCAGGCATGGCTCCAGCCAGCGCCGTGCGGGGGGAGGGAGTGGAGCCTGCCTTATCGCTGAATCTGCAGCTCCAGCAGGCACAACGAGGGAAGCCCTGCACTGGAGCCAGCTGCTTCCCCTGCTCCCTACTGTGCACCTTGCACTCTGCTGGGTGTGGAGGGAGCCCTGACCCTGCTTTGCAGAGGAGTCCAGCACGGGGCTTCCCCTGTGTGAGTGCAGAGCTGCAAGCGCGCAGCGTGGAGCAGCTGGGCAGGCTGCTCTCCTCACCCCCAGCATTGTGCTGGCTGCCTTTATCACGGCTCTGTGCTATGCCTTCAGCTCCACACTCGTGGAGGGGAAGTCCTGCACTACACTCCCCACCCTTTCTCACCACCCCACACACCCACACCCTGCCCAGCTGAGCTCCAGACTCCCGCTGCCCCTCTGCAGAGAGGAGGAGAAGGGGGAAGATTTCCCCCCAGAATGGTACAGAGCTTCCCCCTGCCCCCTCCACCCCTTCTGGGGCCGGGCAGCATCGCATGGAGCCCCACCTCCCAGCCCTGCGGCAGCTGGGGAAAAGGGGAAGAGGAGGAAGAGCCCTCATTCAGCACCTCACAGAGTCCCCCTCCCCACCCTGAGAGGAGGAGGAGGGGGAAGAGCCCCCCCCAGCACAGAACAGAGCCCCCCCTCCCCACTCTGCAGGACAACCAACCCAGCATGGCCCCGTTAAGGTGAACAGGGCAGGGAGATGGGTTAATTCCTGCCTCTGTCCCTTCCCTGCAGCCCAGGGGCCACTGCTGCAGCCCCCTTCCCTCCTCAGCAAACAGGCTGAGCCCAGCTGCAGTGGGGGAAGAGGGGAAGGAGGGAAGAATTATCTCCCTCCCTGCCCATTTTGCCTTAACAGGCCGTGCCAGCCACTGTCTTTGCTGGGGGGGAGGCCTGCTCTGGCTAGAGAGCGGAAGGCAGGGGTCAGCCCTGCTGTGGAGCAGAGAGACCCACCCAGCCCAGAGAGCATGCTGGGATGCTGGGGGAGTCTGGTTTATCTTAAACTAGCAAGAGGTGTGGGACAGATATTGTGTAAACCAGTTTGAGCCAAATCAGTTAAGTCTGATACTACATTGAACCAGGTTTATTTCAAACTGGTTTGGGCCATTTTGAAACTGGTTTATGTGCGTTGAACATCTGTTCTGTTACAGGTTTAAACCAGTTTCTGATCACTTAAACTGGTTTGTGTGTAATGTCTGTCCCTAGCCAAAAAGAACAGCAGCATACTTCGCTCTATTAACAGGAGTGTCACTTGCAAATCAAGGAAAGTGATCCTTCCTCTCTGTTCAGCATAGGTGAGGCCTCACCTGGACGACTGTGTCCAGTGTTGGGCCCCAGACTTCAAGAAGGATTCAGATAGATTGGAAAGAGTCCAGCAGAGAGCAACAAAAATTATTAGAGGCCTGGAAAGCATGATTTACGAGGAAAGGCTGAAAGTGCTAGGGATATTTACTCTGGAGAGGAGAAAAAAGAGTGTCATAACAGTCTTCAAATACCCAAGGGCTATTAAAGGGAGGATGGAATGGGCTTTTTCTGTGGCTGTAGGGAACAGGACTAGAAGCAATAGACTCAAGCTGCAGCAAAGGAAATTTAAGTTGGAGATGAGGAGGAACTTCCTGACTGTGAGTGTAGACAAGCATTGGAGCAGGCTACCTACAGAAGCTGTGAAATTTCCCTGCCTGGAAATTTTCAAGAGCAGGTTGGACAGATACTTGGCTGGGATAGTTAATCAGGGATGATCCTGCCTTGAGCAGGAGGCTGAACTAGATGACCTTGTAAGGTCCCTATGATCCTATGATTGTTAATAAATTCTTTTTTTTAAGGATCTGGACAGTTAAATGCTGGTTTATTTCAATATCGATAAGATTTAATCTCTTCTCTTTGACAGTAGCATTCTCAGCACATTAACCAGAGCTAGCTGAGAATTCTTCACTGGATTGATTTTGCCAAAGGATATCAATTTTCCCACCAGGAAAATAAAAAGTAAATATTTTACTTCAGATATTTAAATCAGATCAGAGTATTTTGCTTTCTTAGGCTGAATTAAGTGTTTCAAATGAGTTTAACAAAGTTTTCCACAGCTTGTTTCTATCATTGTATTACGTTATGAGGTTGAGAGGTGATTACCTGTGTTAGTCTGAAGATGGTAGGACAAGATGACACCTTAGGCTGTTGCCTGTGAAAGCTCATGCCTCTCTGAATCAGCTAGTTTCTAAGGACCACCCCACCCAACCTGCCTTCTTTATAAGAGTTGTAGTTCAGGCCCTATTTTCTCTTGTGTAGTTTGGGCTCTTGAGAAGATTACATCTCCCAAAAGGTAATATGGATTTGCCTCAGACTAACCTATCTCATCGGACATGTAGTTCAGCCAGAAAGCCTAGTTCACATGGAATAACGTAAGCATCAGATTCCTGAACTACAGATCCCACAGGCAATGTGCTACAATAATATAATGGAGTTTAGTATGTTTAAATGGAATTTACTCAAAAGTAAATTTTAGTAAGAAACCAAAAAGATTTTACTTTTTGAGAAGGCCAAAATGAAATACTTTGGCATTTTAGTGTCAACATTTCAGAATCTTCACCCTGGAAAGGACTGTTGAAAATGCAACTTTTTATTCCAGCTGGTGATAAGACAAGTGTGGAAATGTCAGGATCTCCTGTACAACAGATATTCTCAACTTTGCTCATCTAATATTCATATCATTTTTATTATCTTCTTTGATCTGAATATTTCAAGGAACAATGAATGTTACAAATAAAGGAAGATCATGCTATTTCCTGAATGAGCAATTACATTAAAATTACTCACTCTGCAACAGCTGGTAATTAGGTACTATTACAACTGCAAAAAATATGTATGTGATGGAGTGAGACTCCCTGTTGTTTTACTCATAATGAACAGTCCCCTTGATCTTTCGTAACCATTGGTCAGTCCTGCAGGCATCCTTCAGGTGAAACTTGCAGGAGGGTTTTCCTCAATGACTCCACACATTGGTTCTAGGAAATTAAATTAATTGTGCTGTGAAACTTCTATTGCTGTACCCGGGTGTCCTCAAAAGGGTAAGTACTGTAAAGATATGTAGCCTTCCTAGTGGAAAGCTAGGTACACTGTGGAAGTATGAAGAACTCAAACTGATTTAGACCTTCTGTTTCTATGTTTACAGACCCAGTAATGGACAGCTCTGACTTTGCACTGCCAGTTCTCACCAGTGAGCAACAGGGTAATGTAACCAGAAACATGGGGAAACTCCCATCCATATGACACCTTTTGCTGTGTTGGTCCCTGCTAGCCTGGAACTTATTTCCTCTGAAAATGTGCTTAATTCCCATCTGTAAAATGTATAAGGCTCAGGCAGCAGGCACGTGAGCACGTGAGGCTGTCTTCTGGATTTATTTTGGTTTCTCTTCTGTTTTTTTAGCTCTCTGGGTTAGCACTAAAACAGTTGGGAGGGATTTGTCTTAGCCTCTGCACTGCAACAGTGTAAGCCAGGGGTCATCAACGTTTTTGGGCAGTGCCAAAAACACCCAAAACCTCAACTTGTAAGATGTTGGTGTGCCCCAGGCAGATGGCTGGGGAGCCATGAGGGACCCGATTCAGTAGAGCTCTGGCTCCTTCCCTGTTGTTTGCCCCCAAGCATGCATGCCAAGCAAAATGCCTTCATGTGTCATGCTCTGGCACCCGTGCTTGGGTTGCCTACCCCTGGTGTAAACTGTCCCCCTGAGTTGTCTGAAGGAGCATTCCCTTCTCACAGGGGATGCCACAGAGTTACTAATAAGCCCCAAGTAGAGGGTAATGCTATGATGAAGCTTGAGCTATATTGTCTGTCTCTGGTTTGCCGTGATCCTCACTGAACTGCCTACATTATTTTCGGGTTTGTTTCAACCCAGAATCTCAGGACCCCAAAGGTGACTTAAAATCATCTTTGCCCTCCTTCCACCCATTGGATTATGCCTGTGTGTGTGTGCTGTCGCATCAAGAGGAAGTCTACACAACATGCTCTTACATGTTTTTGGCCACACAAATCAGCAACCACATACCTAGCCTTAAGGCACATGTTTCGTTGTATTTTGAACACAGCTGGGGTAGTAGGTTAAAGCCAAGCTGTGATTTACCATAGAATAATAGAAAATTAGGGTTGGAAGGGATCTCAGGAGGCCATAGTCCAACCCCCTGCTCAAGCAGGACCATCTCCAAATAGGTCATCCCAGCCAATGCTTTGTCTAGCCAGGTCTTAAAAGCATACAAGGGTGGAGATTCTACAGCTTCTCTGGGTAACCTGTTCCTGTGCTTTATTATCCTTCTCATCAGAAAGTTTTCCCTGATATCTAACCTAAATTTCCCTTGCTGCAACTTGAAACCATTACTCCTTGTTCTCTCATCTGCCGCCACCGAGAACAGTTCAATTCCATCCTCTTTGGAACCATCCTTCAGGTAGTTGACGGCTGTTATTAAATCCCCTCTGTCTTCTCTTCTCTACACTAAATAAGCCCAGTTCCCTCAGCCTTTTCTCAGAAGTCATGTGCCTCAGCCCCCAAATCATTTTCGTTGCCCTCTGCTGGACTCTCTCCAATTTGTCTACATCCTGTCTGTAGTGGGGGACCCAAAACTGGACACAGTACTCCAGATGTAGCTTCAACAGTGCTGAATAGAGGGGAATTATCACTTCCCTCAATCTGCTGGAAATGCTTCTATTAATGCAGCCCAGCATACCATTAGCTTTCTTCACAACAAGGACACAATGTTGGCTCACATTCAGCTTATTGTCCACTGCAACCCCTAAGTCTTTTTCTGCAGAGCTGCTGCTTAGCTAGTCAGTCCCCAGCTTGTACCAGTGCATGGGACTGTTCCATCTGAAGTGCAGGACTTTTCATTTCTCCTTATTGAGCTTCATGGGATTTTTTTTAGTCCATTCCTGCAATTTGTTGAGGTCTCTCTGAATTCTAGTGCCCTACCCTCCAATGTATCTACTACTCCCCCCAGCTCAATGTCATCTGCAAACTTGCTGAGGGTGCACTCCATCTCATCTTCTAGGTTGTTGATGAAGATATTGAACAAAACCAGTCCCAAAACTGATCCCTGAGGTCCTCCACTTGATACTGGCTGCCCACTAGACACTGAGTCAATGATTACTACCCTCTGAGCCTGATGATCCAGACAGTTTTCAGTCCTTCTTACAGTCCACTTGTCCAACCCCTACTTTCTTAGCTTGCTTGTGAGAATGTTGTGGGAGGCTGTAGCAAAACCCTTGCTAAAGTCAAGGTATAGCATGTCCACTGCTCTTCCTGCAACTACAAAGCCAGTCATCTCATCATAGAAGGCGATCGGGTTGGTCAGGCATGACTTGCCTTTGGTGAATCCATGATGACTGTTCCTAATCACCTTTTTCTCCTCCAAGTGCTTAGAAATAGATTTCTTGAGGACCTGCTCCATGATTTTTCCAGGGATGTGGATGAGGCTGACTGGTCTGTAGTTCCCCAGATGCTCCTTCTTCCCTTTCTTAAAGATATACCCTATATTTGCCCTTTTCCAGTCATCCAAGACCTCTCCCAATTCCCACAAGTTTTGAAAGACAAAGGCCAGCAGCTTTACAATCACATCAGCCAGAACCCTTGGGTGCATAACATCTGGCCCCATGGACTTATACACATCCAGCTTTCCTAAATAGTCCCTAACCTCTTCTTTTGCTTCTGTTGGCTGCTCACCTCCTCTCCAAACTGGGGTGCCAGGAGTAGTAGCTTGGGAGCTAACCTTGCTGGTGACAAATGAGGTGAAAAAGGCATTGAGTACTTCAGTCTTTTCCGTATCATCTGTCACTAGGTTGTCTCTCCTATTCAGTAAGGGACCCACACTTTCCCTGATCTTCCTTTTGTTGCTGACATACTTGTAGAAATCCTTCGTGTTACCCTTCATGTCTCTTGCTGGCTGCAACTCCAATTTTGTTTTGACCTTTTCCATTACGTCCCTGCATGCCCAAGCAATATTCTTGTACTTCTCCCTAATTGTTTGTCCAAGTTCTACTTCTTGTAAGCTTCCTTGTTGAGTTTGAGCTCACTGAAGAGTTTCCGGCTAAGCTAAGCTAGTCTTCTGCCATACTTGATAATCTACCTGCACATCTCTATTGTTTGTTCCTGTGCCATTGCGAGGTTTCTTTAAAATACAACCAGTTTTCCTAGATTCCTTTTTGCCTCAGACTGTCTTTCTAGGGGATCCTGTCCATCAGTTCCCTGAGTGAGTCAAAATGTGCTTTTCTGAAGTCCAAGGTGCTCTTTGCTGCTCTTCTTCCTTCATTTCCTAAGGATCCTGAACTCAATCACCTCGTGGTCACTGCTGCCCAAGTTGCCATCCACTACTACATTCCCTGCCAGTTCTTCCCTGTTTGTGAGCAGCAGGTCAAGAAGAGCACAGCTCCTAGTTGACCACTCCAACACTTGCACCTGGAAGTTGTCCCCAGTACTCTACAAAAACTTCCTGAATTGCCTGTGCACTGCTGTATTGTCCTCCCAGCAGATGTCTGTGCGACTGAAGTTCCCCATGAGAACCAGGGCCTGTGATCAGGAAACTTCTGCTAGCTGTTAAAAGAAGCTTCACCCACCACATCCTTCTGGTCTGGTGGCCTATTGCAGACACCCACCACAATGTCACCCTTGTTGTTCTCCCCTCTGACCCTAACCCAGAGATTTTTAACAGGCATATCTTTAGTTTCATATGGAGCTTTGAGCAATCATACAACTCTTTTACATAAAGCACAACTCAATCACTCAGGAAGCCTACACAAGTAGTCACGCAGGCTACCTATGCAGTGCAGACAGACCCCATGAGGCCCAGCATGCGAACTGCCCCTTTGTGTTCTCCATTCACAAAGAGATTCAGATATCAGTTCTGTGTGAGCAACATGAAGAATATATTGTCCCTCTTTCTATAGCGATCTCCATCTGGGATCATCCGTCAGCCACAGCTCCTTGCAAACAAGAAGGCAGACTCCCAGCATTTAAACATTCAGTAACTTGAAAACAGAATCACACCTGCTGCTCATGCCATTCATGCAGCTCTGTGAAACTCTGCTCCTTCAGCACTCCAACCTCAGGGCCTTCCAGGCTTGAGGTGGGCTGGTGCGGTCACCTAGTACACCCTGACTGGCAAATTCATGATCTTCTTGCTCCCTGTCCCACTTCTGCTACAGCCTGTAGTTTAAGAGAGAGAAAGGATGGCATGGTTAGGTCACTAACCTGGGCCTTTACAGACTAGTGTTCAGTTCCCCAACCTGTAGGCCTTCCATTCTAGTTGCTTACAAAAAAAAAGTATTTTTATGTGCCTGAAGATGCAGATAGGCATTGCCTGGGATTTGCCTCTTGAGTTGGATACACCATCTGTTACTGTGCTTTTGGGCATTCACTAAAAGGCCTATTTATACCTAAATGGCTCTAAAAACCATTAGGCTCTCCACATCTCAGTTGCTGATCTGTCAAATGGTGTAATCAGAGTGAATACATTAAAGATTGTGAAGAACTTAGACATTCTTGGTAGAGCAGATAAGATAGGAAGATAGGAAGATGCTGTCCCCCAGTTTGCTCCCATAAAACAATAGCATTGCTATAGGATTAGCATTCTGTCATGAACTAACAAAACTATCTCATTAAGTTATGGCAGGCATGGCTGCTTTCATGCCAGTTGATAATATGCTTCTTCCTTTATTAAAAGGAGCATGTGAGGCAGAGACCCATGTCTATAATCAGATCTACACAACAACATGACTGTGGGTGCATCTACACGTGGAACAAACTCCCCCAGGGGGTTAGCCTGCCAGCCTAGAGCCGTTCCCCACAGTTCAACATGCTGTGGAGTGGTAGGCTGGGGCATGAGGGTGATACAGTACAGGACTAGCTGGCAGGCAGCCCCAGCACTACAGCACTCTCATGTCCCAGCCAGCCCTGGTCACCATCTATGTGTGTCCCTGGCCTCCGCCATAGGATAGTACTTGTGCCAGGCAATGCTGTATCCTACAGTGGAGTTAATTTGTTTACTCTGGCCTAATAGGGGCGCATGCATAGATGGTATATGCTTCACTGTGAGGCTGTCTGAGCCTCCAAGGCCTGGAATAGACTCCCTCCAGAGGTGGTACAAGCACCTACTCTGGATACTTTTAAGAAATGTTTGGACACTTATTTTGCTGGGATCCTTTGACCCTAGCTGACTTCCTGCCCCTGATCTTCTGAGGCCCCTTCCTTCCCAAATGTCTATGAAATCTGTAATTAGTCAACTCTGCTAAAGTATCTCATGTAGATGTACCCAGTAATTCCTCATTAAAAGATCATCTTGCATGTGCCTTCATTAATTATATATTTGGTTTTTCTTCCAGGCATTTTTCAGAAAGCTTTTACTTCTGATGCTGATTACTTTGAAACATGTGAGAAAATAAACCAGCCCTTCTGGAAATCATTAATAAAATGTTTAGGAACAATTATACCAGCCATTCTGAGCACTGAAGAAACAAACAATGTAAGTTGCTAAGAAAAACTTGTTTTGTTTAATTTTTTTCTGACTTATTATGTCTTTCTATATGCTTGCCCACTCTATTTTGAAAATATAAAACAAGGGGGCAAATTCTCATTTATGCTGAGGTCCCTCTACACTGCCAGAGTGATACAAGGGGCCTTCAGATAAATGATAACCAAGCCTGTATTTTTAAGTTAGGGCTCTGACACATTACACCAGCATGATGTGTGTTTTACACCAGAGTAAACAGGGAAAAGACCTATGACTTGCAGGTCTACATTGCTCTAGCTTGCTTCAGTCTGGGAAAAAACATGAAAACCTACACTAGTATTAACGTCATGTGTCCAGAAATATATCAGGGTAGCCATTTGAAAACAGGCCATTATATAGTTCCTGCCACCTGTTGATGAGGTACTGTAATGATATTTTTTCTTAGCAACTCTTCTGGAAGTTAGTCACCTGTCCACTCCAGTTCCTGAGGGTCCACCCATGGGTGTACTAAACAGAAATTAACACATCTTAACACATAGCCTCTTCTGTTTACTGTTGACAATATGAAGAAATTAACTGTTTAAAAAAGTTGGCTCCTATTGTACTCTTTCATATCTATTCAACTGCATTCTGTCTAGTAAGAAGCACTAATAGTGCCATTAGAATAGAGTGGTGAAGGTAGTCTTGTAAGCTACTAAAGTGATTGTAGGTTCATTTAAGAACTTTGTATTTTATTTCTCCAGTCCAGGAATTTACCATAAAGCAGAATAACTGTTAGATGCTAGTGAAGTAAGCTATAGTGGTTGCTCCTTTGGTTGTTCAGTGATAGAAGCATAGATTAAAAATGGAAGCCAGCACCTTCAGATTTCTAATCCCACCCTTGATCTTGGACAGGACATTTGGCTTCAGTTTCCCCTTCTTTAAAACAAAGTGTCTCTGTATCTCTCTCAGAGACATTGTGGGGTGCTTAGTGCTTGGATTTTTTACACAGTCCATTTGATTTTTACTTTTCTTTCTTTCAGGTCCTTAACAGAAGCAAAGACTCTGATCCGCGCACAGCTGCCTTACAGGCCATAGAAAAAAAAGGAGCTAATGCAATGGTTGTGCTTTACCTGCTGCTGAAAGTGAATGATCCCTCTGGCTACAGACAGTTGCCTAGCTCCAAGGGAAATGGTGAGCATTAACTGGCTGCCTTCTTTCAAGACCAAATATAGCAGGTAGACAATGGATTAACTGATCTGCTTTGTTAAAAATTATTACAGATACACTAGGTCTTGAGGTTTATTTCAAAACCCAGAAATATGCTAGGAAGTGAATAGAAGTGAGTGACTATAAAGGTGAGGAGAGCTATTCCTTATGAAGATGCGTTGCTTAGATACTATGATGATGGGAGCCTTTTAAATAACTACTCTTTAGACAGATATAGACTGTATTGTTTTAGGGTTTCTTTGGGAAAAAGGCATCAATTTTTAGGGAACAATTCTCACTTGGTGGTGATGCCAGTACAGCTGCACCAGTTTACACCAGCTGCTCAATTTTCTCCCTTCTAATTGAATTAATTGTAGCAAAAAGAATGTGTTTAATTTAGATTGTGTTTAATCTAGTGTATGGTAAACTGAATTCCTGTATTGGGTAGAGCTACATACTGAACTACTAGAAACATTTTAGCAAGCTTTCACACTCAGGTGTTGGCTATGTTCTGTTAGGTGACACTGTGCCCCTTGCATTTCATTTATCAATGAACCAGTTAATTTTGAGTTTTGTAATTCTGATCTTTATATCTGAACATCTTATTTGATTGCACTCATTTGCCTTGGAAGAGGGGCAGTTTCCTCAAAATGTGGCAAGTTTGGGAGAGATGTGAGCTCATCTGGTCTGTAATGAGATGTGGAAGAAATCAGATAGCAAAAAGTTTCACCTTTGGATGGGACTGCTCCATCCTGTGCTAAGAGAAGTGGTTCATTTTGTACAGCTTTAGCCTTTCCTTGCTGTTTCTAGATGAAGACTCCTGTGATGAGCCTGAATTTCTCTGCTGCTTAAATTGTATCCTGTTGGATGCAGGGCCATCTTGTACTTGTTGTTTGTCCAGTTCAGAGCACAATGGAGTCTTGGTCCATGACTGAGGCTCACTCCCAAGTGCTATGAAAATACAAATCATCACTCTCAGGCCCTACTGTCTGTCTGATTAGGCTGAAAAACAACCCTCCTCATACCAGCATTTTGACTTGAGTTCCTTTAACAATAGGATGTCCTTCTCTTGTCTAAGCTGTGGAGGCTGCTTTACCCCAACTCTTGGGAAGCAAGGGGAATTTAACAAGGAAAAGACACTCTGGAAGACACTGATCTTCATGTCTGAGTCCCAGCCCCCTCCTCCCCCTTCCCTCCCCAAATACCTCAGGTGAGGGCAGTCGGCACTAGGCTTCCTCTGCCTAAAAACATCTACAAGAGCAAGTCATTGTGGTTTTGTACATGAGGGCTGCATTTTTGATAGGCTTATCCACTTCTTCAACAGCTAGTATGTATATACTTGCTTTGTGTTGACATTGGCTCTTACATTGTTGAAATATTACATCATTTCTAGGCAGAGAACTAGTATGAAGTCCACCCTTATGCAAAGGGCCTATGCTGACCTATATCCCACTCCAAGGCAGGATGGGTTTTCTTTGGAACATAGGCAACACGTTGGGGAGGCACGGCGGGGCATGTGCCCCCCCGAGATTGGCCGCCTCCAAAGCTGCCACTGGCTTCTGCAGGCAGTTGCCACTTGCCACCCACCCCCCTGTTGCTGCCGATGCAGCCAGCGGCATCTGCAAACAGTCCCCACTTGCCACCCCTGCTCCCCTGCCATCAACACTGCCGCCAGTGGCTGCAGGTGGTCCCCGCTCACCACCCCTTGCTTCCCTGCCACCAACATTGCCGATGGTGGCTGAAAGCAGTACCCACCCGCCACCCCTCCTCTCCCGCTGCTGACACCAGTGGCTGCAGGCAGTCCATGCTTGCCGACACTGAAGCTGATGGCTATGAGCAGTCCCCGCTTGCTGCCTTGGTGCCTCCTACTGATGGTTTGTGTTACTACAGGCACATAACACCAGTCCTCCAAAGTCTGCACCATCTTCCAATAGCTTTTTGGGCAAAAGTCAAGGTGCCGGTGTTGACTTACAAAGACCTAAACAGTCTGGGCTCTACCTGCTTACCTGCTGTCTCCTTTATGCCCCATCACAATCCCTACAGTCAGCTGAGAGCAACCCTTTTCCACGAACCATCAATGCACCAGGTTGCTTGGCAAAAATGCATGGAGAATGGTTGTCAGCTGTTGCTCCTCAGCCATGAAACTTCCTCCCACTTGAGGCCTGCCAGAGCCTTAGCCTGGACATCTTCCAGAAGTGCTGCAAGGTGAAGGCAGGCATTTAGCAAGCAGGGCTAGGCTGGGAAATTGTTTAGGGATTTCCTGTTTTACTTTGATAGTTCATTTGCCTTTTAAGTCATTTTGCTCTCTTGTTCATTAATAATTCATCCTGTTTAATAAGTTATTTTGTTCTGTTCTGTAGGCCACCCAGAAACTTTGCTGGAGGGGCAGCATATAAATCACATTCATAATTAAATAAAATAGCACAAATTATTGGTAATAATCAGCTGCATAGGCCTTGCTCAGGCTCTCTGTGTAAAGCTAGATTTAAACCCATACAGAATTGCCTGTAGATCCACTAGTGCCAACATACAACCTCCCCATTGCTGGGAGCCTGTGCAGAACCAATGTATAAGCTTCTCAGATAAATTGTCTCTGGAAACATTTTTTCAAAGGGTTGCAGCCAATTCTTAGTGCACCATTTCTTAGTGGCAGATGATTCAACTCACGCAGCTTTCAGAGTTCTCACAGCCACAAGAGGATGCTTCTCTAACATAGTTAGAGAGAAGCAAGGAGAGATCAAAGTTAGAAGAAAAAAAGTGAGTCCAGAGGTTGGAGAGCAGCTGTGCTGTCCAGCAAAAACCTCTCTGGTATGGTCTGACATTGCCTCATGGTGATTTAAATTCTCATGGGCGTAGGAAGTGTGGTGAGGAGCAGCCATGCTTAGATGCCTTGAGCTTGCTCACCAAAAGGACTTTGGACAATTTTCTTGAAACTGGGGCTATAAGTTTCTGAATACTTAAGTTGTTCATCACCTTTTTGCTTGTGTTACTTGCACTGCTGGGCGTGCACTAGAAAACCAAACAGCAGGAAGGCTAAGGTTTAATTTCCCTGTAGGAACCCCAATGTCAATAACATAAAGGTGGAAGATTAAGGAAACCCCAGATTTCAGTTTCAAATCTAATTTTCTCTACTTGAACAGATGAAAAGCTGAAGCTACTTGAGAGACTGGAAAAGAGTTTCATGCTTTCACAGCAAAAAAGAAAGGCTGAATGTTCATCCAAGGAGTCTAAAGACAGAGATTCACAAGGTAAAGGAAAATTTCATTTGGCTTTTGCTTGAAATTTAGTGCAAGGAAAATAATCATTTATCCCTACTAAATGATCAGAAGATACTTACACAAGAGCCTCTGCACGCAGACAGAAGTGCAACTCCCCGCTGTAACTGAGATCACTTTGCAGGAAGCACCCTGAGTTACAACAATTCCCCGGACCAAAGGAAAGTTCGCTGTTGGCTCCAGGGGAAGGGGCATTTAGCTGCTAGGTGTGAGCCTGCAGCAGGTTTCCCCTACTAATGGCCCCCGCTCCTTCCCAGGTGGCGCTGTTTTCAGAATGGGAGGGGGGGAAAGGGAGCAGAGGGCGCTCATTCTAGGGGTTCCCCAGTCAGCGCTGGAGGATGGGGTGGGTGTATTGGAGCCCCTCCCCCCCACCTCAGGAAAGCTCCAATACACCCAGCCCACCCTCCAGGAGGAACTGAAAAACCCCAAAACTGAACTCCTTTTCTTTCCCTGCTCCTATTTTGAAAACAGCAACAGGCTGGGAGGCAGCACAGACACAAGTTACAGAAGATGCACTGTTTTGCTGTTTTACATTTTTACCTGTTCAGACATTTTTGAAGTGGTCTACAGCTGTGCGCCTGTGTTTGGTCATGGCTATAGACTTTCTTTCTGTGGCCAGATTGTGCAAAAAATTGTCATTTATGTCTGCTCCCTGTGTGCTTGTTCTGTGGTGATTCAGCAGAGCTCTGAGACAGCTCTGTTTGACACCCTCTATGCCAGGGGTGTCAAACTCACCTTATGCCCTGTGACGGATCCAGACCACAGGGCTTCTTCTGGGCTGGATCCAACCCATGACACAGGGCGGTTCTAGCCTGGGGCATGAGGTGATGGTGGTGGTGGCTGCTCCAATCCGTGCCATGCAGCGGTGGCAGCAGGTCTGGCTCTGGCACACGGCATATAGAAAATCCATTTCCAACTGCATGCCCTGTGCCAAAGCTGGAGCTGCTGCCACTCCCTCGTGTCCTGTGCTGCAGCAACAGCTCTAGCTCTGGTGCGAGGCACACAGTGACAGCAGCTCCAGAATGGGGTGGTTGCAGAACCAGCAGCTGAAGAGGTAAGATCATGACAGCAGCAACAGGCAAAACGACTGGATGACGACTGGGGCTGTATCAGCCCTAACTTGCCTTGTTGCTGCTGATCTCTGTGTCCATTGGGGCCCAAGGCCCCTGGATTCTTTGGAAAGCCACTCCCCTGGCCATGTCCTCAACTTTCTGGTGGCCCATTGCGTCAGATAGAGTAGCTCTGCGGGCCAGATTTGGCCCATGGGCTGTACTTTTGACACCCCTGCTCTATGCAAAATGAAAACAGCAACAATCAACATCTGGTATCTGGATCCTAAATGGCACTATGGACATAGGAAGCAGCTAGGAGTTTGGCAGTGAGGTGGGGTTGCGGGAGAAGAAAAAGCAGGAGGGCCGGAGCTTGCACCTTGGGTGTCAAAGTTAGTAGCAAGAGCAATGGAGAACATGCACCATGTTGCTATACGGGTGGCAGAAGGCAAGTGGGCCAGCTTAGGATGGTAGGAGTAGGGTCACATTGTACTGAGAACACCTTAGGCCATGTGCCAAGGCTGGGAGGCATGATGCCTTTTTAATTGTTTGGAATGTATATTTTTGTCCAATTTTAAATCATACAAATACCAACAAAATTCCCAGCTGTGCATAGATCACTTCCAAAAAAATAATCCCTAAATGCCTTCTACGAATGAAGACTCACTTGGGATGGTTCTTTTGAGGAAATTAGATATTAAAAAATATAATAAAGAAGTTCAAAAATATGTTAAGCCCATCCCTGGCAGAAATACACCTTTCAATGACTTTTCCCACATTCCTCATTTGCACTCAAAGAGTTCATGGTGTGGGTTGAAACACATACTAGGGTCCCGAAATAAAATATCTTAATGTACGGCATTAGTGGCTACTTCTGTATTACCGCCCTGTTGTTTCTTTCCCTATTAGCAGACATCACTGATAAAGCAAACATTGCTGTGGCAACTGTTAAACCGCTTTTGCACAAAGAAAGTCAGGAAGACCACAAAAAGGATGCTCAACATGAAAGTGGTATGTGAAGTGAAGACTTCCTTTTCCATAGGAGACTAATCTCATTGAGTGGGTAGGAGCCAGGCCCACATAAATTGTATCTCACAGGTGAAAAAGAAAAATAGCTAGTAATGCTCTTTATAAACCAACATGCAAAATCAGAGCTCTACCTTTGGCTGTAGTGCTGCTGTAGTCAGAAAGTGATTGCTAATTTTTCTCTTACCCACAATCCTTCTAAGAAAGCTGTGAGGTATTGGTTACTTACAGTGGTTGCTGCCTAGTTCTCTTGACATACACCCATATGGTTAGGGTTGTGCTATGCTCAAGCAAAAGAACTACTTCTTCTATTGTTCCTAAAAGATTTTTCTTTAAGAATCTGATTTTCTTTGCATAGATGCTGACCAGGAAGATTTAGAGACAGAGAAGATGGAAACCCAGTTGCTTGCAGGTGGTGTGAAATAATAATGTTGATAGTGGCAAGATGCACGGGAGCACACACCTGGCTTGTCAAGCACTGTTAATGTGCTCTGTTTGGCCACAGCCCCCTCAATCATACTGTTCCTGACAGAAACAAAAGTAATTTATTTTGCCCAGGTCCCTGGAGATTATATACTGACATGTACAAACAGCAGACATCCCCAAGCTGGAGGGAATGTGGTTTAAGGGTTGTGCAGGGCCTGTAGGATGGGTTTGGGTTACCAGGCTAGAGCACTTCCACACCCTGTGACAAAGACAAATGTCAGCCAGACCTGGGCGGTAGAGAAGGCAGGCATTTTCTACAAGACAAAGATCCTACAATATTAACAGGCACATGCTTCTCTCTACTTTTTGAGAAGTTTGCATAACTAATTGCTAGTATCGTAGATGAGCCTGGAGTACAGTTTCAGCTCCAAACATCGCAAACACGGGAAGAAGCCAGCACTAGAGCTCAGGTTGGTGGTGGCAGTTTGTATCTTGCCCAGTGCCTGGGGAGAGACGGTCACTTCTGAAATGCAGTTGAACAATTCTGACAATATCAATCCCAGGCATTATTTATAGAACGTGGAGCTGGCCCACAGTATCAACTATACTATAAACCAGGCCCACGTGTTGCTTTTTAATTCTGAAGATTTTTTCTTCCCTTTGGAAATAAAAAATACCAAGCAAGTGCAGCAGTCTCCTTACATTCATAGTGCCTGCAAACAGGTGCATCAAACAAGTGTGGTACATAACAAGGAAATATAGAAAGTTCAATTATTATGTGGCTGTTTTCCTTCAGATGCTAATTGCTGTCAGTTGTGCTTGGGTGGAAGGGTGTGACCGATAGCAGAATCTTTTTCCCAATGTGTCTTATTACAGAGATCCGAATCGTGTGTCTTTTTTCAATATTCTAGGTGTATCAACAGAGACTGTTCCCTACAGTGAAGCAGGTGAATGCTCCCACATTATCCCCTCACACTGCTGGAAAGATAATTTTGTGTTTGGCTAACAGCCTACTCTTGGAAAAGATGGGACATAAATACACCATGGTTTTTTAGGGGTTTTACTAGGCTTTAGCCTGGGGCATAGTGTAAAAACTGCACCAAGAACTTTTGTTGCCCTTACAGATGCCAGGTATTCCCACTGATTTTATTAGCTTGATCTCCACAGCTGCTCATGAGGTGGGAACAATTCATTTTCCAGACCTCCCAGGGACTCTGTTCACACTGCTTCTGTCACAGTCACCCCTTTCAGGAAGGACTGCATATTTCCAATGGCCAGGTTGCCTTACTCACCTATGTGGCTTCCCAGGATTGGGGGTTGGGGTGGGGAGGTGTTCCTGCTTCTCCCCCCAACCCTTCTCTGCTGAAGCAGACAGCCCAGCCCAGGGCTGGAAAGCATGCTGGGATACTGTGATTTAACCTGAACCAGGAAGGGGTCTGGGACAGAAGCTTCATAAACCGATTTGACCCAAATCAGCTAAGTCTGATACTACATTCAACCAGGTTTATCTTAAACCAGTTTCAGCCATTTTGCAGCTACTTTATGTGCACTGAACTTAGGTTGTGTTACAGGTTTAAAGCTGTTTCTGATCACCTAAACCGGTTTATGTGCAATTTCTGTCCATAGCTGGAGAGACAATCTACCTGCAGGAAGAGCGAGAACTGGCTTTGTGGCCTTGATACGATAGGATGGGAATGGGGCATGATCCACAGTTGACAAAGCTGAGTGCAATGGCAGGGCAGAGTGAGTGGGACAGGCACATCCTGACACACCTCCTGATTCTCCACCTGAAAGTAGAGACCCGCAGTGCCTTTTCTATCCTTGGTTGGCTCCCTTAATTCTCTGTTATGGCCCTCAGCACCAAGATCTTAACTGAGAGAGTAGGGTGCCACTGCCATCAGCTGGTGCTGCCCTGTTGTGTCTATGCTCAGCACAGTTCCCAATGCCTTTGCTGCTTTCAGAGCAAACTACTTCAGTGCAGTCTACTTGGCTCGGGGTTCACCTGATGGCCACTGATATTTCACTCAAATCTCTAAAATACTGCTGCTCCCCTTGTGAGCAAATTTAGGAGGTGTGTGTACACTTCCACCAGTCTGTATTGTGCTGCATCTTGCTACCTGCAATTAATGATCAGTTATAATGTCCTCTATCTACTTGGACCCAGCTAGCTCAGTGATGGCAGCAGTCAGTTATACACAACCAACATTTACCTACTGCCTGTTTAATGCTGAATTAATAGGACATGGAAAGACCTGTTTCTTTCCTTACTCCCTCTTCTGGTTTGGTAGATTCCAAATCTGTTGCCCTCTGGCTTAGGAGGTGACATGATATTTATCATTGGCTGTGGTTGATGATAATGGGAAATCATTTGGTTTAATAAACAGTTGTTATCAAAAGGGAGGTTTCTTGTTAACTACTGCAAATATGCATGTGGGTTTCTTACTAGAGAGCAAATGATCATATTTTCTTCCTTTTCAGAGATTGCAAGACAAGAAGATGCAGTTGCAGATGGTAATTATAAAAAAGCAAACTGAGCAGCTCTGTTTTGTCCCTGTAGTATGTGTGCTTTTTCTCTCAGGTGTACTGCATATCAGGGATTATTTGTGTGCAGTGGGGAAGTGCAATAGTGCAACACAAGCTTAGGGCAGAAAAGTAAAAGAATAAAAACAATGTAAACTACCAAGATGCAATACAATATCTTGATAGAACAGATGGTGTAAAATTATCTGATTTCAGGAGTTATACCAGGGGTGACTTTGGCCCATTGTATTTAGAAAACAGCCTGCTATTAGGGTGACCACCCCTCCCTACTTGGGCAGGACAGTCCTGATATGTGAACATCAAGTCTTGGTCCCAGGCTGAATGACTCTGGGACAGTATCTGTCCTGGATTTCCAGTATTGTGCAAGAATCTGGGTTTTCTGTCCTCTGTGGAAAAATGGAGGAAACAGTAGGTTTCCCCTTGCAGCCTGGCAGAGTTCCAGCCTGCAAGGGGCTGCTTGAGGCCCCCACAGTGAAGGAGGGAGTGGGGCAGGGGCTGGGTTGCTGCCCAGCCAGGACAGTACATGGGGACTGGGAAGACTGTGGGGCCACCTGGGGAGCAGGACAGAGCCATGAGTGGCTCATTCAGGGTAGTGGGATAGGGGTTGGCTCCCTGCCACTGCGTGCGTTCCTGGGGAGGGAGGCACAGGGGGGCACATGGCCCCCCCCCAGGGCAGGGGCAGGTTGTCCGCTGCAGGGTTCAGGGCTCCCCACCCTGCTGCCTTCCCTGTGGGCTCCATGGCCCAGTGTGCGGGACCCACCACGGGTTGGTGCAGAGAGGCTTGGTGCTGTCACCACCAAGAGCCCTGCGCCAGCCACTCTGCCATGGCAAGGTGCCCCCTGCCTGCCTGGCAACAGCAAGGGGCACAACTCCATGCTGCCAATCCTACCCCAGGGGAGGGGGTGCCTTGTCATGTCAACGCGGCCAGAGTGGGGCTCCTGGCAGCAGCAGGACCAAGTCTCCCTGCCTTCCCACACTGGGTCCTGCCTGCTGGCCCATGGAGGCTCCTGGGGCGGAGGGCAGCAGGGTGGGGAGCCCTGAGCGGGCAGCCTGCTTTCCTCCCCTGCCCCCCAACAGGCTCCACTCAGCTCTGCTTTGGCTGTGCCACCATGGGCAGCAGGGGAGGAGGAAGGAGGCAGGCATGTATCCCACCTTTTTTCCCATTTAGAAAAAACAGTCACCCTACCTGATAAAGGGCCAGATGTTCAGCCTGCATCAGCTAATTTCTCAGTTAAAGGTGTTAAACTGTAGAAAGAAACCCCAAGAAGGTTTATGCAAATCAGAATTGTGCAAAACATTAAATATTAAAACCCAAATAACTTTGATTTTGGCCTAGACCAAGATCTCCACAAATACGAAGTCTTCACAAAGCCAAAAAAAAAAAAATCACACACCTGAGTTAGTCAAATAACCTAGGGCTGAAGTTTTCTGCAGAACAAAATAGAGATTCATTTGGTTTAAAACTACAGCATGCATAAATTAGCAGTTCCTTCTCAAGCATTATTTGTGGTTCATCTGAATCTAAGGCCCAACGTGAAATTTAGGGTTCTCACACAAACCAGGTGAACCACAATTTCTATTTTACCCCCGTTTTACTAGTTTTATGGATAAAATGAATTTCACAGGGTGAGTAGCAATGGCAAAGCTATAGCTCTTGCTGAGTTAAGCTCCAAAGGCCTATGTCAAGGGCATTGCTTTAGGTCTTATCAAAAGTGAGCAGGCAAATAGGAAAAAAAACCTCTACTTAAAAACTACAAATGCGATTGGAAATAGGATCAAATTCTCAGACTCTTCTGATGTTTCTGGTGGGCACTGCAGCAAGGAAATTCTCTCTTCCAGCTGATTTTGCTTTTTCAGGCCTCGCTAAAATTCTGTGTGCGCGTTTCAAATGTGAAACCTCAGAGATTTGCGTCAGTTCTTATTTCATTCCTTCCCAAATATAACTCTCACTTTTGGGCATACAGAAATTCTTAATCATTGGAACTTGGGAAACTAGTCCTGCCCACAGAAGCATAATAATGAATAATGCTTTTTATTCCATGATAGTAGCTGTGGCCCTGGAAAGCTTATTTAATCCTTAAGACTCATTTGAAATGCCTTACTAGCTTAAGCATCCTGGCTTGATTTCCTGTCTCTCCAGTACAGTTCAGAGACTACTTCTTCAAGTTTGAGGTGCTGTGAGTAGTGTTGAAGGCCAGAGAAATTCTGCTTTAAAGAGAACTATGTTTTTGTTAATTCCTGTATGCACTATAGCTATATGCAACGCTCCAGTACCAGTTAAAATAATAGTGGGGGCTTTGGGTGCGTTTTTTTTGTTTGGGGTTTGTTTGGGGTTTTTTTTACACTTTTCTACAATCAGCGGCCTGATTTTTCTGAAAGGAAGGACTGTAGAGTTAGATCTTCCCTGTAACAGAAATATTTATTGCGCTGATTGTCAAAGCAAAGTTCATTTTAGATATAAGAAAAGATGCTCAAAGCTTTCCCACTTTCAAGTAACTATTGTAATAACACTTGTCACTTTCCCATTAGCATATGAGACTCACCATGATCACTGTGAACAGAGATCCAGGTGGTGGATGAGCATTCGAAAAGATGGTAAGAAACATCTCTGTCAACTAACTGCTTCCAAACCAAGACAATGTTGGGCCAAAGATAAATATGGTATAAGGTCTTTGGCTGCACTTCAACAAGGTGCTTAAGTATGCGTTCAAGTTTAAACGTGATGAATCTCTCTGAAGTTAAATCAAGCCACTCAAGAGTTTAGTTACGCACATGCTTATCAGCCAAGTCGTGTGTGTCTGATACAGAAGAGTAAATGATCCGTTTTGATGAGTGCTGTATGATCAAGGGTTATCATTGTAGTGAAATGATTTAATGTCCTTTCTCTCTCTCTCAGATGAATTCTTTCATTTTGTCATTCTTTGCTTTGCCATTGGAGCCTTACTGGTTTGCTATCACCACTACAAAGGTGAGACAGGATTTTAGCAGAAGGACAAACTGTTGAATGTTGGAAGATAGAACAAAAACAAATGCTTATTTTTTTTTTTTTTAGACTGGACCATTTCTCTTGGTATTGGTTTAATCACCTTTGCTTCCCTAGAAACCACAGGGATTTACTTTGGTTTAGGTAAGCATATTTAACAGCACTTAAAACTGGCACTTTTATATAAAGCACCTGGGACATTCAGGAGTTTTAATGATCACTTAACAGATTTAGAAAAATGCTGTTGGTTGAAATTATATAAAATATAGTCCTCCCTTGCAGTATTTCAGCATTTCATAACACTTTTACTGTCACCCTGGCTTCTGAGAGTTCAAGCAAGTTTTTGACTCATTTTCTTTCCTTACCACTCACAAGTTCTCTGAGGACACAGGAATCCTTATTCTCCCGCAAAGGTTAAATATTTCTGTCATTGAAACTTAACTTCTAGGCAGTAGTGGTCCTGGCCCGCTTCAGTAAAGTGCCTAGCAACCTCAGCTCCTGTCGAGATGAAGGGCAATCGATGTTGCTCAATAGATTGAAGAAAGTTGCTACAGGAAATAAAGTTGGAGATCCTCAGGGACCTCATTGGGGAAGAGTGCAACTGATAGAAAGTTATGGTTTTCCAATGTATCAGAGTAGTGGAAAGCTCCTTTCCATGGCTCATATTAATGCACCCAGTTTTCAGAACCATGAGGAAAATGTTCATGACTCGCTCTTGTTCCATTGCACTTCCATGCTCTGTTCTTGCAGTTCCTAAACACCCTTGTGTTTTGTTTTTAAATCAGTGCACAGAATCCGCAGAGTCCTTGAGGGCTTTATTCCTCTGATTCAGAGATTCAGACCAACAGGTAGGAACATTCGTGTTTCTAAATACATTTCCTGTCTCTCTGAGTCCAAAGTGTTACAATGTCTAACTTGTTTTGGAAGTCCTGTAGTACAGACCACTGCTGCTCATTTATCTCTGCTGTCTCCAAATGGCAGAATGCTTTCACATTCTCTGCACATTGCTCCTGCTAGGGAACTAAAATTACTTCTTTGGTAGTGTTTGAATGAGACTTATATGGATCAACTCAAAATGTGAACAGACAAAGCCCTCTTTTTGGTCTTCAGTAAAGACCAGCTAGCATCTATTTGTACTTGAAATACTAAATAAGATGCATCCAAACTGTGGTATTGGGGAGCTAATAGTCAACACAAGAGATTTAATTTGAAGAGCATACTCCTGACAGCTCTTTGTTTTCCTTCTCATCATACAGGCATAAGCAAAGCTGACTAAACAGAAGAATCCTAGAGAATTCAACAAGTCCCTGAATTCCTGGATTTACTGTATTAAAGTTAATAAACTATTTTATGGTGCAGTCATACAAATCTAATGACTAATATAGAATATCAAAGTGTTAACCATCAAAGATGCATTATCCTCTGCACTAGGGAAGAGTTCTACCTGTGCTGCTTCTGTTTTTCATTTTGAAGTGCTTTGTGGCTCATTGCAACTACCTGTAAAGCAAACTCGGGTTAGGTTATAAATTCATGCTAAGCCAGATGTTTTAGCACATCATGTTATTTTCCCCACATATAATAATCATGTTGATCTCACTTGAAGCCTGAAATCAATGGTAGGGCTCATATCATCCTTAGTGGGCTCATGGTTAAGACCATTAGTACTAGAAAAAGGGCTCAAGTAGCTTTTGGGGGGTTCTTTCCTTCTCACACATTTCACCTCTGGTTTACTTGTCATGTTGCTGAGGTCTTCCTTGTTACATGAGTGTGACTTGGGAATATTCTTCCATGAGCAGAGCCCTGAATTACTACAGTAACATGCAACAAGCATATCCTTTTCCTCAAGGAGACAATACCTTGGCATTCACAAAGCCTCCCCCCTTCACTGCTCATGAGACTGCAAGGGGGGCAGATCTGTTTCTTGCTTGCCCAGTTAAACACCAAGGCCATGTCCAGACAAGTGTGGACAGGCAGTATGTAGCATCGCAGACCTGTCTGCAGTGCTACACACCACACATTTAGGTGTTCTCTATACTCCTACCTTGCCGTATGGGTGCGTTTTTTGACCCTGGGAGATCCCGGGGTCAAGAAAAACTATGCAGGAAAAAAAGTGGGGTGGCACACGTGGCAGCAGCACGTACCACCCCAAATTGGGGCCTGACCCACCTGAGCTATGAATGCCAGCTAGGCTCCCAGCTGCAGGAGTGACGTGGCTGCAACTCCTTGAGGCCCCCAGGATCCCATGTAAGGCTGCCGGGGCTTTGTTATTTCCCATAAAATAACAAAGTGTGAATACATTGGTCCTGTCATTGTGTAGGTAGTGTTTATGAATGCATTTGTTTGACTATAAAGGGCAGCAAAGCTCTAGACCAGGGGGGATGTCAACTGGGGGTATGGAAGGCCCTGGGGGGTACAGGGGGCTGGGTGCTACCTGGACGCGGGGTGGGGAGCTCGCACATGGTGGCACCCAGCCCCCCTGATCGGTATCCACCCACACGCCCCCCCCAGCCACTGGGGTTACACCTATTAAAAGGGTGATAGCAAGTGTGGAAAAATTGAGGCGGCAGATTTGAGGACAAGAACCCAACAGGCCTATTTTTAATATAAGCAAACTGTCACTTGCAATCTTGTTTAGAAAACTAGAAGCTGTAAGCATTAATTTTTAAGCACATATGCATCTTTCTTTATTCATTTGGTTTTACTGATTTGTAAAAAGGTACTGCCAATTGTATTTTAGCCTGTAGAAAAATGAGTTAAGTTGTAAATTAAGCCAAAATAGTAAAAATAGTATTTTTCAAATGCTCCTAGCCACAACTACTCGATGTACATACTGTTTCTGTGTCACTGTTGCACAATCCTTTGTCATATAAAATGTTAGATAACATCACTTCGAAAATAAAAATCTATTCAGACAAAGGCAGCATAGATGCTGCAGAATTGCACAACTGAATAGCACAATATGAATATTGTCATCCTGCTTTTTCAAAGCAAGGATGAGAAACGTCTTAAGATTCTTCCATGGGACATGTCTTGGCCTGAAAGATGACTCAGGCTATTGGAGGAGTCTTAGATAGGGGCTGGGGAGAAGTATATCCCCATATGTATTTAATACGGTGAAATTCTGCCAGAGAATGCTATCTTCACATCTGGGCAGAACTATCTTTGCTCGATTTTCAAACATTTCTTTTTCTTAAATGATCAGAATGCTTAAAAATTAAAGCAATAAAAATAAATATTTTAAATCTCCAAACAACACATGAAAAGTAGGTTGATAAAAATAAAGCTTTCTTCCAAGTCCTGAATCTTTGTGAAGAGATTCAGAGATGAGTCAAATTTAAAAATAATTATAAATAATATTACTGATATTATGCTAGGTTTCTATGGCAAAAGAAGAGCTACACTGAAATAAAAACCGACAGTCTAACAGATGACAGGATGGGATACTGCAACTTTCTTTTGTGAAATATTTATATTAATCTTTAATGCTATGCTGGAATTACTATGTGAGAAAAAGCAAACTGGAATTCCTAGCAGGAGACACTGCCAAATAGCACATAAAATGCTTCTGGGTAAAACTTGAAAACAGCTGCTGTCTGGGTCCTTGTACATGAAACAGCCTGTTTTTTTGGTAAAACATTAGCATGGGCAACAGCCTTATCCCTTTAGGCTGAATAAAAGCCTGGAGGACATAACAAGCTCTGGACGAGGACATGGCACAGCACAGGCATTCCTCAGAAGCAAAAGGCTGTTTTCATGAGGACACCTTTGCCCACGTTGGTGTAAGGGACATGCTAGAAGAAGAAAAGTGGAAGGCATGTGTTGGGAACATGCAACCACAGCACTACAGCATTCTTAGCAGCACTTATGATCCACAGGGCAACCCCAAAGGTGGCTGTAATTTAGACTATGCTACAAATGGGAGGGATAGGCAGCATGCCTATGCTACTTAAATCTAGATGGCTTAGGTACCCATGGTAATGGGGTCACAGCAGCCTGAGCCTCAGGGCAGCCTGGCTACCCAAAGCTCCATGCAGACTTTTGCAGACCCATGCAGAAGTCTGCTGCCATGTAGTCACTGCACTGTTACCCAGATACCTAGGTTGGGTCCTACAATCACAGCTCCCAAATGCAGTGGACAGATATTAGACAGGCCTTCAGACATACTCAGTTTGTACCAGGAGTTGCTTCAATCCTTGGGGCAGAGCCCAGGACTGCAAGGATGGAAAGACACCTTAACCTTCACTCCACCTCCCTGTGAGGTATACAGTCTGTGCTGCTCTTCTGAAACATTGCAGGACAGACTCACTTTGTTTTTTTATTATAAAAATGTACAGACTCATAAGAACTTGGATATGATGCTTAACACAGAGTCTGTATAGGGGGAGAGAATGACAAGCTATAAAACAAAAACATCCTTTCCTTCAGTCACTTCCTATGGGGATCCCAGAATCCCTTGCTCTCCCATCAAGCATGTATTTGAATGGAGATCACCACTCCACTTCTTTCTACTTGTCAGTTTCTGCACTTGAGACTGCCTGTCGCATCTGTCTACAATGGACCCAGTCTGGCTACCACTAACCCCTTCTGCCAGCAATACTCACTATACGCACTGAAGGCTGTGAAGGAAAGCATGAGGCTAACTGGCTGCACCTAACTTCACCAACCCAGGACCAGGTTGGGCTGAGCTACCCTCTCCAGATCAGCAAGGATTTTTGAAGCCAACTCCTCAAAATGCTTCAAAATTTCTTCCATTTCTGCTGTTGGACCTCTTGCTGCTCCTGTTTGTTGGCCATCCGGGAGACACAGGACTTCCTGAGTCTGCTGTTCTTGTGCTGCTTGCTGTGCAACACCAGATACACTGTCTTCTATCTTTTCTGTTTTAATGGGCGCAAAAATCCAATGGGGCTCCATTAGCCAAACTCCTCCGACTATGTTCACTCTTTTAATTTTTTCCTGCTGCCTCTATTACCCTTCAGTTCCAGGGGTCAATCATCTGCCCACATTTTGTACCATAAACAAGCCAGTTAGCGCCTTTACCAGCCTGGAAAAACCTAGTGCCTTGCCCAAGTGTCTTTTCAGGACACAGCTTTATTCTTAAACACGAACTGGTAAAAGATCAAAGAAAGCAGGCATTCAGTTCACCCAAGGTTACTGCTCCCAGAGGTCCCTTCCTTTCTAGTCTCCTGCTTCTGGGCCTACTGTAGAAGACCAGTTCTCTCCTGATACACTCTCACCCTTATATAGTGAACACCTGACCACTTCTCTGCTGACTATAAAAACTATACAGTGGTGGCTTGGCTCTAAGTCCTTAAGAAAGGGCAACCCAACACATCACCACGAGAGAAACAGATGCATGTTCTATGCCCTGTAAAGCTGACAACATCAACCAGCCATAATGACAAAAGTCTTCCTTAATGACAAACCCCCCAAAAAGCCCACAGTATTTTCATTCAGACCCCACTCACTCCAGTTCTTTCCAGAAAATGAGAACCGTGAGGCAAAATAACTTATAAGACACTACTTTTTTTGGAAGCTTGTCTTTTTATTAGAACTCTGTATATATTTTAAGCACCTTTGCCTGAAAGTTGCAGTACATCCATTTTGAACACTGTTTCTCTGTAACACAAATGAGAAACTTCACACTATTCAGTATTTCTTGATTTAGACACTGCCACCTTAACCGCTTGCACAATGGCATCTTTGTCAATGCCAAACATCTTCAGGAGCTCAGCTGGCTTCCCACTTCTGGGCACATGATTTACAGCCAAACGAGTAACTGTGATGCCAGGCTCCCCAACGACTGCAGCTGACACTGCTTCTCCAATGCCACCTGCAAGAAACAGCAGACATGAAATGCCCACATTGTTCAGGCTAATAGAAATTTTCTCCATATGCAACTACATCCAGCTATTAAAAAAGACAAATCTGGGAGATCAAAAAGTTTACAGATTTGCTTTGCCCACTTAAATGCCTGCAAACTCAGCACTGAAGCTGTAGCCATCCAGACCAGTGCCTGGAGAGTACATGGGGAGGAAAGATGTGAATTTCACACCCTGAGAAGACTGAACCAGCATGCAAACCTCTGTAATAAATGTCTGCCTAGAGCAAAGGCCAGCAACTATCAACATCTGTATCCTGGAACACACATGGAATGTATGAAATGGGGCTTACAATCAAGAAATCTCACTATGATTAACTAGAAATAGATTACTTCAAGTTTGAGCAGGACAACACAGTTCTAAGGCAAACTGACAGTAACAATACCAGGCTCTATGTCAGCCCCTTTGCTCAAGTTTTTGTTCAAGTGCATTGCCAATATAGAACAAGCCCAGTAAGTAACACTTGTAAGTTGCTACCTGTTTACTTTTGTGTGACATGAAGAATCATCATTACAGAATGTGCTTGCATGGAGCAAGCCACTGAGGACTTGTACAGAAAGGAGATGTCACATAGCAAAAGGCAGAAAAGTATCTGAGCAGATTATCAGCTGAGGAGGTGACACTCTTCAGCATTAGCCAATGACTGTCAGGAGCAGGCAAGGGTTAACTTTGTGCTGGTGCAGTGATGGGGATATGTATAGAGTAGGGATGTGAAAAGTTAAATAGCTGTTTAATTGATAAGTGCAGCAATAACCTGTTAGCTTACTGGTTGGCTCAGGGGCGGGCAATTATTTTGGGCAAAGGGCCACTTACCACGTTTTGGCAAGCTGTCAAGGGCCGCATGGGTAGCCCTGCCCCTTGACAGGTGCCCCGCCCCCTGGTCACTATTTTGGGACCAGAAGCCCCACCCCTAGCCTCTGACCTTTGCCACCAAAAGTCCCTCCCCTTTGTGCCTAGAAGTACTCCTTTGGGGAGGAGGGTTTGCCATCTTAGAACAGGGAAAAAAAACAAATTATATACTAAAAATCAAACACCCATAATAATATATTTTAATTTAAAATATATTTTTTTGTCCTGATTTGTTTGCGTCTGTGCTGTGTATGTAGAAGTGATTGCATAATAGTGCAAAATGCAGTCTTACTCTTGTATAGTGTGTGGGGTGTGCAGGGTTGTCAGGGGGCATGGGTGGCTGGGTTTACGGGAGTGGGTGGGGGGGGAGGGGAGGGTATGAATGGGAGCCCTGAGTTGGTCAACACCTGCCCCGCAACTGCCTAAAGCCCGAGCAGCCTCCAGCACTTCCCCACCACTCCCAACAGCGCACAGCCTCAGTGTGCCCCATGCCTGCTCTGCTCTTCCCGGCCACATGCAGCAGCAGTGGCAGGGACCAGTGCATGCACCTGCAACCCTGTGCTGGCTCCAGGCTTACCTGTTGGGGCTGAGCAGTGGCAGCAGCAGCTGGGCAGAAAATGCTGCTTGGCACAGGGGAAAGTGCCCCTCCCCCCACTGGGCGGTTTTTGGTGCATCCACCCAGAGCCCACACGGTACTAGGCTGTGGTGCGGCTCCTTTGCTGCCTGTGAGCTGCCCTGTGGCTGCTCCACACTGTCATTGCTGCTTCACTGGGCAGCCGAGAGGCAGCAGTGAAGGAGCTACACCGCAGCCTAGTGCGGCGCAGGCTCTGGGTGGCTACACCAAAAACTGCCCAGCAGTGGTAGGGAGAAGGGCTGCTTTTCCCCAAGCTGAACAGCAGTTTCTGCCCAGCTGCTGCTGCTCAGCCCTGATGGGCAAGCTATGGGGCAGCCCAGAGGTGGTGGCGACATGGTGGAGATGCAGGACAACCCCACATGTTCTCTAAGTGGCTTCACCAGGAAGTGCTGGCAGCAGGAGGGGGAAGGGCTGCTTTCCCCCCATGCTGAGTAGCAGTCTGTCCCGCGCTGCTGCTGCTCAGCTCAGACAGGCGAATGTGGGGTCAGGGCTGCGCGTGCTGGTCCCCACCTGTACCATAGAGCTGGGGTGGCAGGGGACTGGGAGTAGGTGGGCATGTGGGAGTGCAGAGACAGCCGAGCAGGAGTGCGGGGCCCACCCTGGTGCCCCAGGGCGAGCACCAGCGGGGCCCAGAGTGGGATGGCAGGAGGTCAGGGTTCCGGCCGACAGGGACTCTATGAAGCCAGGCCAGCTCCCATCTCTCTCTGATGGTCTGGACTGGCCTGGCCCGGCCCAGCCCAGCCCAGCCCCATAGACTCCTGCCAGCCCATGCTTCATGCTCCTGCCATCCAGATTGGGCCCTGCCGGTGCTGGCCCCACGCTCCCACACACCTGCTTGCTTCGGCTCCCCCTCCCCACTGCTTTCCCCACTTTCCTGCCTGCCTGCCTACTGGCCACTCCTGGACCATGTGGCTCCCAGCTGCATGGCCACAATGGCAGGACTCAGCAGGAGCTGGCCCAGCCCCGAGGACTGGGGTGATCGCTCATGGTCCTCTCCTGCTTCCCTACCCCACCTTCTTACCTGAATTTCGCGCTCCAACACAGGGAGGCATGAACAACCCCACAGTCCCAGACCAGAAGCCTCTGCTAGGCTGCGGCTTCTGCCTGGGGTGGGGCAGGGCTGGGCAGACCTTGCTGTCGCAGGGTCCTACTGCCACTGGCTCCTGTCATCTCTGACAGGCACCTGGTGGCAGATAATAAATATTAATTTTCTAAATTCTAAATATTCTAAATTTTCTAAATTTTTTAGGGGCCCCACGGACTGGATAGAATGGCCTGGTGGGCTGGATCCAGTCTGGGGGCCATATTTTGCCCACCCCTTGGTTAGCTTATCCTTTAGCTCAGAGTGTGTACAGTCTGGCAGGAAACCGGTGGGGGAGGGGAAGGGAAGCTGTGCGGTGACTCAGCAGGAATCAGAAGGCAACAGGACAGGCAGGCAGGAGAGAGGGAGGACAAGGGCAACTAGTACCCATAGCCTAAGAGGAAAACAGGGAACAGAGTAATGATTCATCAGTTAAGCAATTAGCTGCTCTTCACATGAGCTCCCTCCCTCCCAGCACAGGGCATTGTAGGCTGTATTGTCTGGCTGGGTTTGCTTCCTCCCCACCCCATCCAAGGGCTGTAGGAGCAGCTCCCAGCAGCAGCTATGTCCAAGCTGCTGTGTTATAAGTTAATTCTTTAACCAATATAATTAGAGAAGATTAAATGAGTATTTTTAAATATTTACATCCCCAATACAGAGACAGCAAGATTTTCCTGAGGTGTGTTCTTACTCTACAGATTTATTAAGAATGAGCCAATTGCCTGTCAAGAATGATTGGGGTCGAGGGCAGGAGGGGACAGAGTGTTAGCACATCCCAGGAGTGTGGTGGGGAAGGAGGGTGGGAGAACTTGACCTGCCGTCCCCTCTGTCCCCCTCCACGCTGCCACCACCGTGCCTCATGCCACCACCATCTCCAGTGCTGCTGGCCTCATCACTCCCACACCCTGCTCCTCAGAGGCGGTGGAGCACTGCCATGATGGCGGGGGCTGAGTGGTGGGGGGCGGTGACTCCAGCACACAATTGCACATCTCACAAATACCATACCCACACAAACCCCCCACACCCACAGCTCCCCACACCCACTCACCCATACACCCCCTGACACCCCTGCACACCCCACACACTATACAAGAGTAAGACTGCATTTTGCACTATTATGCAATCACTTCTACATATACAGCACAAACACACACACAAATCAGGACAAAAATATATTTTTTAATTAAATTGAAATATATTATTATGGTTTGTTTGTATATAATTTGGTTTTTTTTCCTGTTTTAAGATGGCAAACCCTCTTCCCCAAAGGAGTACTTCTAGGCACAAGGGGATGGACTTTTGGTGGCAAAGGTCAGAGGCTAGGGGTGGGGCTTCTGGTCCCAAGATGGTGACCAGGGGGCAGGGCACCTGTCAAGGGGCAGGGCTACCCACATGGCCCTCGACAGCTTGCCAAAACTCAGTAAGCAGCCCTCCGCCTGAAATAATTGCCAACCCCTGAGCTAACCAGTAAGCTAACCAGTTATTGCTGCACTTACCGGTTAAACAGCTGTTTAACTTTTCACATCCCTACTTTGTATATATCTGTCTGTCTATAATGCTCTTGGAGCACTCCAATTGGTTATTGAAATAAGCAGATTGCAGAACACCACCATGACGGTGGGCATGGAGTTGGGGGGGCGAGACCAGCACAGCTGGCCTCCTCCCTCCCCCTATCCCCTCCACCATGGCAGCGCTCTGCACTCCAATTGGTTGTTTCACTAACCAGAGTGCTCTAAGAGCATTACGGACAGACGGACTAAGCACTTCATTATATAAGAATTAGCCTTAGAAACTCTTTATGCATCTATGTTCACATCCTCCTTACCCTGATGGTGCTCCATAAGCCCTGAAACCAGATACTAGCCCTGTAAGTAGCTGCAGCAGGGAATGAAAGTTGGGCAATGGGAATGCAGGCGAGAGGTCCATACCCCTGATTACTTGAGCTGCTGTTGTGCAATGGTGGTGAACAAACTTAGGGAACCAAGCTGATGCAACTTACACCAGGGCAATTAAGAGAGCTGAGGCTGCAGAACCCGGCTCATGTCAAGCAGCTCGGAATCAAGCCCACTGCTGCAGCTTGATTCTGCTATACTCTGCCAGGCTCTGTGTGCTCTCTGCTGGCCACTGGGCTGGGGGAGAGGCCACAGCCCCACATTCACTCCCTTTGATATTTATATTATTATCACCATGCTCAAGACTTCACCTGACTCTTGTCCCTACAAGACCAAGTAAGGAACCCTCCTAATCAGCTGCCATGTTTAAGGAGACATTTGCAATGAAGTAGGTTTGCAACTTTTTTTTAAAAAGGTATTCAATCTGTAAAATCAGCTTAGGACTTTTCTGAGCCTGAATAAAAAAGGAGGCCAGGGGCCCTTCCAACTCCAAAAGCCCCACTTGGTGAGCTGTCAATCACTGAACCTGACTTACCTTCATGGTAATGGTCCTCCACAGTGACAATTCTGCCTTTAGTTGCTCTTGCATTTTCAAGTATGGTTTTCCTATCCAGGGGTTTTATAGTGAATGGATCAATCACTCTGATGAAGATCTTTTCTGAAGAAGTAAAATTGTAAAAATTATTGTACAGAAGAGTGAAATGGCCTTGGAGAATGCAAGAAGTATTAACTTAATGAAAACCTGACTGGGAACACCTAGAAGGCTCTTAAGTAATTATTAAAAAAGCAGCTCTAATGATTTCTAGAGTATCCACCTAAGACATTTAAACAGCCCTATTTCCACAGTACCCGAATGTCCACATTGTTTAATGGTTTTCTTTTCACAACACCTCTGTGGCAAACCAGGAACTTAATCTGGGGGGCCCACCACCCAGGGAGGCATCCTAACCACTAGACTATCCTTCCTCTTCAAAGTATTACTCAGAGGGTTTTTATTCTCAACTTAAAGTGAAACAGGCTCTCCCCTCATTTCCTTGTTCCTGGTGATTGCTCCTGTTCCTGGCACAAGTGCTTTTACCTCACCAGAGATCTACGTGCAGTATTTCAGCTCTCCTTAGTCTGAAGACTCCCTCATAAGCTCTCCCTTGAAGACCAGTGTGGCTAGGTATGTATCGGAAAACACTACACGTTTCCTGAGGCTGCTGATAAGCTCTAACTTTGTGTTACAATAAACCTGGAGTCTGAAATGCAGACTATCTGTTAAAGCAGAGCACAGGGCAGAGGAAGGGTGCAATGTGACAAGCTATCTTAATTTCTGCTGGCTGGATGCTAGGCTAGTATGTCAGAATACCACAAGGTCTGGTCTAATTTGTGCCATCTACCAGCTACCTTAAAAGGCCAACGCAACACAGCCAGGGTTCACTGAGGCATAGGGAAACCTCTACATTACGCTGACAGTCAGGAGGCAGCTTCGCAGCTGCTAAGCCAGCTCTCTGCTGTCAGAGGAAGTACCTACTGTGGGGTTATGTCTCCACAGCTGGTTATATTACGTTTAGAGTCTGTGATGAAATGAAAAGCAACTGTAGTGCAAAGGAGGTTCTGGGTCTAAGAATCTTACAAGAGTGGCCTGCACCCTACAGAGCTCAAGACCATGGTAAAATCTCTTTCCAAACAGTCACTGTGTGCACAATGGTATTTATGTGAACTAAGGCCTCTGAAGCCTTATTTTCATTCCACTCTGGTTATCTTGTGTGTGTGTAACCATTGACTCAGAGGTGTTCTTGTTAGTTGCAACTTGCTGTAACTCCACTGAAAGGTTTTTATTTTCTCCAAGAGATGGTGTCAGTGGATTAGAACACATTGGCTTTCTGTGTCTAGTAAAGTGCTGATGCACTTATCAAAGAATCAAGTGACCAATGAAGTGTACCTATGCATGAAGCTTTGTACGTATCAAATCCTATTACAATTACCCTCTTTCCCAATACAGCAAATGATTCATGCAGAACATAAATTCACAGGTTAATCCTGGTGCCTGAAGCACAGTTAAGTCTCCTCAATGCCTCACCCTCATATTAAGGGCTTAAAACATTCTGGGCAAAAAAAAAAAAGTCATCACCACCACCACCAATATTATTAATTATAGTAGTATGTACAATAATAATGACAATATTCTACCAACTGGTTCTGATGTCCTTGAACCACTCTAGCTCAATGCAGTTTTCAAACAAACATACAAGGCCTAATCACGTATGAACATGAGAACATAATGTAAGATTTAAGAGTAAAATTAAATGAAAATATTTCAAAAGAAGGTGGTACTTGTAATTTAACATATATTTGATCATTGTGGATCATAACTGTTGGCATAGTTTAGTTCAGTGAGATAATCAGATGGTCACTGCTGCACTGTATATTCTATTAGTATTATTAGACTGGCTTAACAAAAAAAAACAGAGACTGTTACTCTTGTGAGTAGCCCTACTAAAGGAAACAGCTACTCAGATAAAAAGGGACTATTCTTTGTAAGACTGCCAGGACAGGGTGAACCTTGCATATTTTAGTTAAGAGAAGATCAGCTGTTTCATAAATTTAAATGTCATTTAAAAATGTAAAATCTCATCAGTGTAAAGGTCAGCCTTGCTTCAGTCAGGCTGACTGGCACTGTTCTCTTTATGTTTATTTAAGATAAAAACCAATCTCTAGTCACCTTTCTTCAGATGCTCTGCTGCAGCTAGTGCCTCATGAAGAGTCACTCCTGCTCCAATTACAGTTACTTGGTCATCCTTACTCTTGAATACCACCTGAGAGAGAGCAAAAAAACACAAAGAAGGATTTGCTTAGTTTAGTCTGTAATACATAAATTAACCAACCTCAGTAGGTAAGACCACACGAACGTTCTTTACAATATTGAATCTCTGATATTAGGTTCTTTGGAAATAATGTTTTTTTGAGCATGAACATCGCGTGTTTTTTCAGTTCCATGATCCTCTAGACAGTACTTACCTTGGCCTGTCCAATATGGAAGTCCTCATTGCTACTATAAATGACAGCATTTTCAGGACGACTGGTCCTTATGAAACAAATGCCCTGTTTCCAAAATGAACACAGAATGGGGTTATGAAAATAGCCATGACAGACATTCTGATTTTCAAATATATAAACAATACATAAATGGAAGAAAAAAATCATTTTTCATTTGTTTAATCCTTTCTCTACTATTTGTGGTTTTACTGAGTGAACTTTCCCTGCCCATCAGTTCTCAACAAATTCATAAGAGCTTTCTGAATTACAACTTTTGGTCATTGTAGCACCCTAGATTTTTTTTATTTTTTTACCGTGCTCTATCATAGTTAGTCTTCCACAGGTCATCTTCACTCACCTATCTTAGCTTTTGGAAATGAAAATCCTACCTTGCCTAATTAGATTTTTTAAAGTTTTTTAAACTGCTAGGGAAACAAAAATCCTAGTTCAGTTCCTAGCTTCCGGTACAAAAAAAAAAACTATCCAAAAGAAGAAAGTCTCAACTGAAAGCCAGGAGGCAAATATTATTTCTTTCAGATCATGTTTAAATGCTCCTCAAAAGTAACAATTCCTTTAACCAACCATGCTTGATACTGCAAATTCTTTCCCCTTGCTCTCCTGTTCTACTTTGCATTTCTGATGCTCCTAACTCGGAAAGACCTCAAATTCAACAAATTCATAAGAGAGCAAATTCATAAAGGAATATTAGGGGAAGCATAAGGACAGTAGCTAAAATTATTCAATCCTTGCTTGAATCAAGCTCCTGTTTAAAAATCAAGATTTTTTTTTGGAGTAGGAACCCTATAAATCTTAGCTGCTGCTGGCCAGACATACACCGAAGTGAGCAGACACAGGATTAGAGTTCTCCTGATGCCTCTACTACAGAAACAATAGAAGCACATAAATAGTGACTTGTCCAAAGATGGATGGGAAGTTGGTAGCACAGCAAGCAACAGAACCTGATCTGAGTCTCAGTTCTGTTTCTTAAGCACATGTACAAGCTCACCAACAGAAGAGTCCAAGATAAAGGGCCAGATTCTTAGCTGTTATAGATCAACATTTGGCACACAAGCTGATGATTAAAAACAGAGCTAGTTAACACTATACAATCTGCTCCTATTCCTGCCAAGGTCTGAACCCACTAGACAATGACTAACTACTCGTTTATCTCTCTGACAAATTTGGCCCATATTACTTAACATCTTTTATTTGTGTAATCAAGGCAGGATACTTTTACACCTCTCTAGATGAAGTGCATTTCCCAACAATGGCAATGCCTTGAAGCCTCTTAAATTAATGGAGGCACATTTCTAAAAGATGCACTGGTAACAAAAAGCAAAATCTTTGTACCTTGTAAACACTACACTTCAGAAAGAATGGCACATACCTTCGTGTTTGCTGCTATTTCTACTGCTTTTTCAGTAGCTACAGCATCACTAGGATAAAAGACAGTTGAATTGGGAACAGCACGAAACATGCACAAATCTTCCAGCCCCATCTGAGAAGGTCCATCCTCACCTGAAAGAATTAAAACCACAGGTAACAGTGAATACACATCTGCTCTTTGTATTTACCATAGCAGTGAGGTTTAAAATAATACAGAAATGTATATATCAGGCACACAGGGCATGCAAGTCTACCTGCTTGAGAAAAGAATCATCTTGTCCTTAAACTTGGAATCATCTAAATAGTAAATAAAGACAGAAGGTGACTAAAAAGAAAGATAAACTAGGATTACAAAAGAAAAATGAAAAAAATGCACTAATGATATGATATGAAAGAAAGAGACAACTAAAACAGAAAATACACAGACGTAAAAGGAGTGATCACATCTGAGCATCTTCAGATTTATATTTCTACATAGAAATGGCATGAGCCAAACTGGATTCAGCTTACTGCAGCCACACTTTTAGACTGCTGCAAATGTGAAAAAACTGCACTGATTTATTCAAAAGTCAACAGCCCATTTGATATAGTTATTTTCAGATACCTGAGTTTGTTTAAAGAATACACAAGGATATGTATTTTCATAAACAAGCATGAAAAATGAGAAAATGTATTTGTTTAAGTGTATTTTATGGCATAAAGCGCAGCTATAGAAAAGAGAATCTTAAGTCAAAACCAGGGACTGGATGCCATGATTTTTTATAGATAAAAAAAATAACATAAAATATCCTTATGAGATTTCCAGGATGTCAATATTCCTGAATACTCATGCAAAGACTCTTGATTACGATCATGTCTCTGCCTGCAACACCAAATGAGATGTGGGGAGCATAAGTCTTTCTGCTTGCAATTACTGTTACACAAGAGCAGAGAGATCACAAGACTTTCAACATTTTAAAGAGGGCAAGCACCAAACCTTAACTTCTTTGTGAACTTAAGGTGAGAGTCAAGCCAAGAGTTAATAGTCTCATCATGCAGTCTTCATAAGGGGGTGGGGTGGGGGTCACCTCTCACTGACATCTGTATATTTAAAAAAGCATGCACCTAAGACAAACTGGACTTCTGTATGCATTTCTCTTCACTAAATCTGAAAGATGGACCCAGAAAGATCTGTGCTTCTTGTGGAAGAAAAGTGAAATTGGTAAGCAAAAAGACAGTAGATTAAACAACCCTGGCAATATTGGGCAGTTTCATTCACTGTCATCACTTACATAAACTTTTTTTCTGTAGACTTTTACAATCCACTTTCATTATCATCAGGGATCCTGGTTTTCTCCATTTAAAAACCCATAATTCTCTGTTTAAACCCAGAAAATCTGTGTTATTCCATGGTTAAAAGGAAATGCCTCTATATAGTGTGCCTCCCCCACCCCCTCCCCTTCACATTACTTATGTCCCCACACTCCCTTCTTCACACTGGAGGGCTGGGGCCCTGGGGGTGGGGGGCAGCAGGTCAGGAGTGAGGGGCACCAGCAGGGCTGGGGAGATGGGGGACTGTGGGTTGGATGTGAAGGGCACTAGGAGGGCCAGGAGGCTGTGAATGAGCACCAGCAGGCCAGGGTTGCAGGGCAGGATTGTAGGCTGGGAGTGAGAGACATCGGTGGGGACGAGGGACTGGGCCAGGAATGAGGGGCACCAGCAGGGCTGGGGTGGGTGGGGCTCTGTGGTTCAGGGCTGAAGGGCAACAGCAGGTGCAGGGCACCAGTATAGCAGGGCTGCTTGGTGCCACACAGCAGTGGCGAGGGACAGCT
>NW_017728997.1:31234789-31235163 GCF_001723915.1 Gavialis gangeticus | reverse complement strand
ATCATAGAAAAATCAGAGCTCCCCCTGCCCCCTTCGCTCACCAGGACATAGGTCCAGCTGCAGCTGTCCCTCGCCACTGCTGTGTGGCACCAAGCAGCCCTGCTATACTGGTGCCCTGCACCTGCTGTTGCCCTTCAGCCCTGAACCACAGAGCCCCACCCACCCCAGCCCTGCTGGTGCCCCTCATTCCTGGCCCAGTCCCTCATCCCCACCGATGTCTCTCACTCCCAGCCTACAATCCTGCCCTGCAACCCTGGCCTGCTGGTGCTCATTCACAGCCTCCTGGCCCTCCTAGTGCCCTTCACATCCAACCCACAGTCCCCCATCTCCCCAGCCCTGCTGGTGCCCCTCACTCCTGACCTGCTGCCCCCCAC
>NW_017728997.1:31228371-31229789 GCF_001723915.1 Gavialis gangeticus | reverse complement strand
CCTTACATCCAACCCACAGTCCCCCACCTCCCCAGCCCTCCTGGTGCCCCTCACTCCTGACCTGCTGCCCCCCACCCCCAGCACCCCAGCCCTCCAGTGTGTGAGGAAGGGAGTGTGGGGACATAAGTGATGTGTAGGGGAGGGGGTGGGGGAGGCACAGGCAACACTGTTGAAGGGCGAGAGGGCACGTGCCCCTTCAGATTTCAGAGCCCACAGTGGGCGTGGAACTGCAGCCTGGTTGGGCCAGCTCTGGGCAGGAGCCCTCCACAGCCCAGCAGGCAGGACCTGGTACAGGAGGGAGTGTCATGCCACCATGGGTACCAAGGTGAGATGCGGTGGTGTGGAGTTGTGCCCCCTCCCACCTCAAGTTCTGCCCACTGGGCTGTGAAGGCAGCTCCCGCCTGGACCTGGTCTGGCCAAGCTGCAGCCCCACGCCAGGCACAGAAGTATGTATGTGGGGGGTACATTTGCGCCTTCCTCCCTCATAGTCGCCTGTGCTCCCATCCCTCGCCATGTGTTGCCTCCACCGACTTACCTGGGGAGAGCTGCATGAGCTCCTCTCCGCCACGCTGCTAGCTGCCACGTGCATGTGCGCACATGCTAGTGGCACCCGCTCTGTCCCGGAGCCCAGCTGGAACTCTACCCGTCTGCAAGGGGAAAACTATTGTTTCCCATGTTTTTCTCCTTTAAAGGAGAAAATCCATGTTTTGCTATGGCAAACAGTAAACCCAGATCCCTGATTATTATCCACTACTTTGCCAGCACCAAAAATATGCTACATGTTTTACAGGCAAGTGCTAAGATAGAGTTCTTCCCCAAATTAACTATTTATGTAAAAATCCTGCTGAGCATACACTTAACACATGGGAACTCAAACAAAAGAAGATTATTCAAAGTAGCAAAAATGTAGGTTTATAAATTAATTGAAAAATATGGTTAGTTAAACATGTGCTAACCTTTTATTGTACATTAGAAACTAACTGTTAAAATGATACCTTTCATGTCTATCAGGTGCCCTAAGAAGTGAACTTCAGAAGCCTCTCCTTTACGAAATAAACCCTTGTTGAGATGGTTACACAACATCCATATTCTCCTTCAGACAAATGGCCTGGAAATTGTACTAAGAGTCACTGACCAAATATTTCCTATTTAAAATAATACATAAATGTAAGAATTATAGATGCAGTATGCAGAGCAATACATGGGCAGTGAGAGTCTCTCAAACTTGCCCCTTTTTTAGATTAATTAAGCACTCTTTTGGCCTAGAAACCTGCCTATCTGCAGTACAAAACTGCAAACAATGAAAGGCCATTACTAGACTGCAATTCACTCTAATGAGATCTGCAGCTGTCATGGGCAGGTGGTGCTGGATCCCATATTCAGACAAAATATATTCTTGTGGGAAGAATAAGATAGAT
>NW_017728997.1:31222416-31223371 GCF_001723915.1 Gavialis gangeticus | reverse complement strand
TGCAAACAATGAAAGGCCATTACTAGACTGCAATTCACTCTAATGAGATCTGCAGCTGTCATGGGCAGGTGGTGCTGGATCCCATATTCAGACAAAATATATTCTTGTGGGAAGAATAAGATAGATGACTTGAACCACTATTTGTGGTCTTCTTTCTTTGAAGACATAAAAGGAAATGGATCTCTCCACTAGCAGAAAGTTTTAAATACTAGGACAATGAATAAAAAACAAATCTGGCTTCTCTCAATACTTATCTGTCGTATACTCCATAGATTTGTTTACATTACTTGTACAAAGAATAATAGTTAAAAATCAAACAGAAGTTCCTCTTTACTGTTCACTGCTTCATTATATTTATTTTTTCTGTCATCATACACTATGTTGTGTTTTATTTTCGTTTAAACTGGTAGAACGTGCAATCTTATTGTATGCTTTTAATAAGACCATAAATTATATACGTTATTATTATTTCACTGTTCATTTTATTGTATCGTTTTAGCTGTAAATAAACTACTACTAATACTACTGTTAAAATGTTAAAGATATGTTACATTGCCATGTACATACATTGTAGTTTTACGCACACATTTATTTTTATGAAAATACGGCTTTTCAATTCTCCAGTTTTGGTTTCAATAGGTCACATTAATGCTACACTTTGGTCTATTACATGACTAATTAACATCTCTTATGTAGTCCATAAATGTTGCAACTCCAAATCATTTTTTTTTTAAACTTCACGCATCCAACTTTCAAAGCAGCAGCTCAGAACCACCCACAACTGTTTAATTGCCATAGGCAAATTTTCAGCAGTGACTTTAAACTCTGAACTCTGTACGAGACATAGAACTCAAATTAAAAGAGAGTGTTTCAAAGCAATACAAAACAGGGTTCATAGTATCATAGTACCTAGGGTCGGAAGGGACCTAAACAGATCATCAAGTCCAACCCCCTG
>NW_017728997.1:31222015-31222405 GCF_001723915.1 Gavialis gangeticus | reverse complement strand
ACTGGACGCAGTACTCCAACTGCAGCCTGACCAATGCTGCACAGAAGGGGAGACTCACCTCCCTGGACCTGCCTGCAATGTATCTGTGGATGCATGACAAGGTGCAGTTAGTGGCTCATGTTTAACCTGGAGTCAACAATGACTCCAAGATCCCTTTCCACCTCTGTGCTGACAAGAAGGGTGCTCCTCAGCCTACAGGTATGCTGCTGGTTCCTTCTCCCTACATGCAGTACCCTGCACTTGTCCACATTGAATTCCATCCTGTTCTCATTTGCCCATCTCTGTAACCTGTCCAGATCTGGCTGGATTGTGTCCCTCCCTTGTGGTGTGTTCACCTCGCCCCACATCTTGGTGTCATCAGCAAACTTGGACAATGTGCTTTCCACCCCC
>NW_017728997.1:31212845-31217015 GCF_001723915.1 Gavialis gangeticus | reverse complement strand
CAAACTTGGACAATGTGCTTTCCACCCCCATGTCCAACTCGTCGATAAAGATGTTGAACAGTACGGGCCCAAGGACCAAGCCCTGGGGAACCCCACTGCCCACATCCCTCCAGGCTGAAAACGACCTGTCCACCACCACTCTCTGTGTGCAGCCGTCCAGCCAATTAGCCACCCATCTGACTGTGTAGGCATCAATGCCGCAGTCACCTAGCTTTTTTTATGAGAATGGGGTGAGAGAATGGGGTTAGAAGTGAGGTAAAAAAATCGAAGTGATAATGGGATCGTTACAAAACATACTCCACTGTGAAACATCCCAAATTATAATGGTCGTGAAGAAGCCAGAAAGCAAAATCCTCACAAAGGCACTACAGCATTTCAGTGTCCCAGACTGGTGAAAACAACATTTTCTCTAGTGGAAAGAGGTTCTTGTTCCATTATTTTTTAATCCTGCATAAAGGATCAAGCTGGAACACTAAACTACAGGTTGTGAAAAGGTAGCAGGACTGGTCTTCGAAGAAAAAGTGATTTGTAAGAAAAACGCTTAATGATATACTTAAGCCATAACCTGATCCACTATAATGAGTGTGGAGACAGTCACAGACTCTGCTATGAAAACATGTCAAACCCCTGTTTAACTGAGCTAGTGGTGAAACCCAGTCTAAACATAGTTACAGAGGACCTTTAAACCAGAATAACTGCATCCACCTTAATGGCTGTAATGCTTTGATCATTTCCAAAAAAACACAAAACAAAAAAACCCAACTAAATTAAATAAATTGGTAGAAGTAACTCCCTATATAGTTAGAAAAGGCTTTAATTCACCAGGATCACATCAATCCTCCTTTTTGTTTTGCACTACAACTGCTTAGAGGTTGTTCAAGCATGAAAGTCATTGGCTTTTTCCTGCTTGCTTGGAGAAGCTGTTCTGGATTCAAGGAGTTTTTTTTGTGTGTTTTTTTTTTTTTTAACTACAGGAAGAAACATGAACTAGCCAGCAGTAACTGAAAAAGAGGCACTGCAGTGAATAGTGCACCTACTCTGAGTTTCTGAAGCAAATCTGTATTTGGTTTCTTTGTATTAACTGTTACAATAAGAAACATATATTGTGAAAAATGAAAATAATGATATCAAATGGGCACATTTAAGCAGTAAATCATGTCCCCCCACACAACAAAAATATAACAACAACAATAAACATTTATGTAGCCACTGTCATCCAGGTATCAAAACTCTTTACAAAAAGTGGATACTGTTACCCCTCCAAAGTTAGCAATAGGAACCCTGAAGCAGAGAGCAAGTGAACCTCTTTCATAGCTGCACAGCAGGTCAGCAGAAGAGATGGGGATGGAATCATTTTTCCTTACACCCAAACCAATACCTTTCCCATTGGACTACAGTCTCCCCAAAACTCTACAGTCAGTAATACGCCCACTGGGATCTTCCAGGAGATCACTACAGGTTTCACTTACCAATAGATACACCACAGTGAGAGCCACAAAGATTGATGTTACTCTCAGAAATGGCAGCCATGCGGATCTGATCAAATGCCCTGGTGAAAAAAGTGGCAAAAGTGCTGGCAAAAGCAATCGTTCTGTCACGAGAGGCGCAGCCAACAGCAACACTCACCTGGAGGCAAGAAGGTAGAAAAGTGAACCTAAATTAGAGACAAAGCCAAAGCACTTACCAGACACCTTTTTAATAGCAGAAAAGATGTGTCATGTAACATGCTCCACAGGAATTCTATTCTCCCTCTGAAACCCCTATTCCACCATGGTAAGTACCACAATACAAAAGCTTCTTTCACCATCTCCAACCTTGTTCCTATTAACTAGGCTTTTTGTCAAGAAAAATTAATCCTTCTGCCATGGCAGACCTAAATTCCTGTCTCTACTTATTGTTACAGATTCTCTGCCTATTATCCATACATGTTCTCCTTCCCAACAGTCATTCTATAGACTCACAGGGTTTGATTCTTTTCCAATCTCATTTATTTTGAGAGTCAAGGCTGCATACCTTCAAGATTGAGGGTCAAGTATTTTACATGAAGAGCTGTATGTTTACCAGCTAAGGATGCATCTGTCCATCTTCCTTTGAAAGGATGCACACCACAAAGGTTTTCCTTTCATGAGGAGAACTTGGTCCTGATTCAAGTTATTACTACAGTCTCCCAAAATACTTTGCAGAATCATTCATTCCATGGTCACAGAAATTATTCCAATCTTTGTGGCCCTCCTTCTCTCATTTATACTGATACAAATCAAGAAAAATTGCAGTAAAGCCAGTGAAACAAAAATGAAAAATCTGAGAGAACACTTGATGTGCTCTCAAATTACAAGTTAATTAAAAACAAAATTGCCAAATACTGTCATCATTCATACCCATGCAAATCCATTTGCTACAGTGAGGTTATACAAGCACAAGTGAAACCTTGCCTCAGAAGTACATAATGTAATAAATGACATAACATTTGAACTCAAAACTCTTTATAGTTTTCTATCCCCACATTTTACAGCTACCCCAAAGTTGTTGATTATCACACTCTAGTGTTGTACTTGCAGTCAAGAGAGAAATCTAACAAGTTTTTCTGTAGCTAACTTCCTATAGATCATACTGTGGGATGCAATGCTTTTGCTTATACTCTCTGTTTTTACAGGTCTGGTAAAAGAAACATAATGTGATTTTTTTAAAGTCTTGCAGAAGCATTCCCATTGTGGTGAGCAGCAATTTGTTCCAAGTAAAGGGCAAGTCAATGTGTAATAACAATAAAAACATCTGCAAAGCACAAATGCTAAAACCTTTATAAATCAGGACAAAATAGGCTAAAGCGTCTCATCTTCTGCTATGTAATACAGAGCAGTATTGCCTACAGCAATGAAACGAATTACCATGTTCTGTTCAGCAATATAGCACTCAATGTAGCGGCTAGGATGGTCTTTCTTGAACAGCTCTGAGAAGGTGGAATTCTTTGTATCTCCATCCAAAGCAATCACTCTGTCACTGGCTTGGCCCAGTTTCACAAGTGCATAGCCATAAGCTTTGCGGGTAGCCATCTATGAAGAAAAAAAGAAGCTATTAGCATCTGCTCGGGGTGTGGTCTTTTGTTAAAGACATCAACAACACCAACAAAAGAAGGGAAGGAAAAACACAAAACATTATAGTGTCAGGTCTACTCAGTTGCATCAGAACATACAGACCCTTTGTCACTCTTTCCATCAAGACACACACACAACTATTATCTCCTACCATCTGCACAGTCATACAATTGTTTGGCTGTTTAGGATTCCATTACGTCATTGACCTCAGGAGTAAAAACTGGATAACTCAAACCAGCAATATGAATAAGAGTTTGCTGTAACCCTTTCTACATGGAAACCCCACCCACTTGTGTATGTAATTTCCCAAATGCTGACATCTCGAAAGGCTGTGTTACAACGCAGAGGTGAGTAGTCAAGAAGTGAATGGGGAGCCTACGACAGTCAAGTGAAAGGCACTGAGGAAAGGAGATAATACTGTGTTCAACACAGTTTTTATTTATGCAGGGTTTATGGGTGGAACTTGTAATTCGTTTCATTCATCAGGTAAAACAAACTGCATTTCACACAACAGAAAGGTAAGTACAAGAAACATTTTCATTGCTACCCTTCCTTTCATCTATAAAACACATTTATGCTGCAAAGATATCTGACAGAGAGTAACTTTGTGGTAAACAAGGCAGTACCTTCTCTCCTACTTTATAACTTGGTGGGGATGGCATCTTGACATTTTTAATACTTATTATCGGCACATCCTCTTCCGGGAGGGCAGGAGAAAGCTTTTTCTTGATTTGGATTTTGTCTTCAAGTTCCTGAATGACTTGTTCAGCCATGTTTTTTGGAAGGGGCTTCCCATGCCAGTTTTCCTTATCTTCAATACCTGTATTGTTAAAATTATAATGTATGTAAGAACAGGAAATGGCCCTTTGTTTCACAGTCCTTATTAAGGTTAATGTATTGAAGATGCTTCTAGCAAACAGAAATCAATCTTGCACTTCAAGTTAAAACTTCATAATGATGTTGATTGTGAACAGTTATAACTAGGGACTTACCCAAATCACAACTGCATGGATTTCGTGGAAATCACAAAATTGGGTGATCCTTGAGAAATCCGTGCAGGTGGTTTGGGCGGGGGGGG
>NW_017728997.1:31198098-31212537 GCF_001723915.1 Gavialis gangeticus | reverse complement strand
GGGGGGAGTGGGGGGAAAGAACACAACCTTGCGAAAAATAAAATGCTGGCCTCCCAGCCACGCAGCCTGCCCGAGGGAAGGGTGGACAGAGACTGCTGCACAAAGGCAAGCAGGAAAGACAGCTGCTGCCCCCCACTGCTGATTGGCTGAAAGGGCTTCCTGTTGAGCAGCCCCACCACCCTCCTCCAGTCAGTGGCAAGGGGTAGGGCTACATAACAGACAACTCTTGGCCAATCAGTAGCAAGGGGTGGGACTATACAACAGACAGTCCTCTGCACCAATCAGCAGCAGTAGTCACGGCCACCAGGGCCCCTCAGCCAGAGGCACAGGGCGGCCCTGGCCAAGATAAGCCCTTGAAAATGGCAGCCGGCTCTGCAATCTGCCCACAAAATTGGCCAGCTGCCTCCTCGAGTTGGGTAGACCCCTAGTTAAGAGGTAGACCCATAGCATCATTTGCATTGACCAAAAAGACAAATTTAAATTCATAATAGCATAGAAATTGCCCCATTTCAAGTAAAATGCAATAACAGAATTGAACGAGCAGCACTTAGGAGAGCAGGCCCATAAGAATAGCAACATTTAAACCTTAAATGCAATTTCAGCAAGTACTAAATCTGTAGGCAAGCAGCATTAGCTCCTGAAAAAGCTAATAACCACCTTATAGTTTTGGTGCCCATGTAAGCAAGGCCTTAGAATGTTGTGGGAATAATAAAGTCTGACACAGTTTTAATCTTGCGCGCTTAACAATAGTGAAAGAAAACTATAAACCTTGAGCAAAACACTTCCCTTATTCGTTTGCTTATTCAATGAAGAGATATAGGTATTTCTCAACCTTTTCAGACTGAAAGCATCTGTCATTAGACTCAAGGGGCTCCTTGGAAAATGTCAACTTTTAGCTTTCACTTGTTTCTTGACTATGGAAAAAAACAGAGCAAGTCTTCTGTTGCAAACAACTTAGAAAGGTCACAACAGGTCAGAATGTTTTTGACACAGTGAATTCCTATCTCTAGGTTCATTTTGTGAACCATGTGTAGGTGTTTGCACACCTAACAGTGGTAATATATGATGTCTCGCAGCACCTTTAAAAAGGATCTCAGAGCACATTATGGTTCTGCAGCACCGTGATTGAGAATCAATAGTTTATACTGAATGGGGGGGAGGGCGCAGCAAGGGCACTGTCTGGCAGGAAAGGAAAACCACTTGGTGCCCCAGTAGGACTCAGAATGCAGCAGGCCAGGTGGGAGGGGGTCTAGTACCCACAGCTTAAGAAAAAAACAGCCAGCAGCCTAATGACTCATCTTCTAAACTTCCTCCCAGGCAGCACCTCATGTGGGCTTCATACGCTGTTTGGCTGGGCTTGCCTCCTTCCCCCAGTTAAAGGGCCCCAAGAGCTGGGAGCAGCTTCCAGCAGCAGTTGTGCCAGTTGCTGTGTTATCAGCTAATCGTTTAACCGATATAATTAGAGGAGGTTAAACGAACATTTTTAAAACGATATTTACATCCCTAATTCATAGCTAGTTTTTTATCCAGAGTTCTTATCCAATCCCTCTTTAGTCTCTCAAGCAAAAGCCTGAGAAGCTTAGTAACAGAATGCTGTTCTAAGCTTTTTGAACAAACATCTTACAACCAAGTCATAAAAAAGTGGGTTTTTCATAACTTAGTTAAAAAAAACCAAACCAACAACACTTCTGCAGGTTAAAACGCTTCCTTAAACAGCTATCCAGACCTTGGGATTAATATATAGCAATAGAGAGATGAAGCAAAGAGAAGTGCTCATACCCGTATTAGGGATTTCTGTACATAAGATGGAAACTTTTAAAAGGACTCGGTGAGATATATACAACCCTAAATTTACTACTGAATAGAACTGGTCAAAATTTTCTTCCAGTTTGTTTGAAGAAATAACTACAATTACAGAAGTGGTTTCAAATGCATGGAATCTTGTAAATCAAAAGGTTGTTGCATCTGCTTTTGGACTATTTCTAAGCAATCAAATGATAAAGTTAATCCATATATTAAGATTTTAATGAAGGTGTTTGAAGCACTCTTTTATGTAAACCACACAGAAGCAAGAATTTATACTGAAGGGATGGCTATTGTGTTACCTGATATTCCCCTGCCTTTGTAAGTCTTCGCAATAATAGCAGTTGGTTGATGTTTGGCCTGACCAAAGGCTTTGCAAAGTTCCTCCACACTGTGCCCATCAACTATGATAGCATGCCAACTGGAAATGCAAACAGACAGCTTGTTTATAAAGAGTTAAAACGTGACACTCTTACCACATTTACTTGAATCTAAGATGACGCTGAATATAAGATGACCCCTCCCAAATTAGATTCTCCATATGAAAATTTTATAAAATTGTAACAATTTTCCAGATATAGAATCTAATTATTGGAGGCTTACCTTGAATTTATCCCCCTCCCAGGTAGCCCACTTCCCCATTACTGTCAGACCCTGCTCTCCCTGAGTACATAGAAGTGAGGAACAAATTTGAAATGACCAAAACACTGACCTTGAAATAAACATAATTTACCAGATAGGATAATTAGTACAGATTCCCACTGCCTTCTTACTTCATCCTGAATTGAAGCAGTTTACCCCTTTTGAAACTGCTCCAAGTTTTAGCACAGGTACTCCATAAGCACACTTCTAAACAGAACTTCTGTACCCACTTGTATATTGTACAAACTATGCATCGTATCAGTTCAAAGCCAAAATGCATATGATTTACCAGATTACTGGACCCAGTCCAACGAACTGTCTCAACAGGATTTGACCCCACAGCTCAGCACTGCTTAGTATGTCTGTGTAATCCAGATACCACTCATAAAGGATCCATATGCTAATTAGCTCCCCATTCATGACTGGGACTGGGCGCTCATATCGAGAGTCCTGGGATCCTCCAAAAATTTATATGTAGATGAAGTGCAGGGCAACTTGGTCTGGTTCTACCTCACAGAGGACAGGGTCATACTATTCACATACAACAGGCTGAGAGAGAGGGTTAACAGATGGATTTTGGGTGAACTTCTTCGGACCCTGTTTGGTAATGTTTGCCAGGCATTTAAGGCTGGTGAAGAAACAGGAATAGTTGGAAATAGGAAAGGAAGGCACAGCTCAGCTGTCGGAGTGAAGCCAAAATGTATTCAATGTAGTGTCTCACCATGACTTGAAAAATAATTGGCAGAGGGGGACTGCATGAAATAGCCACTACCATACATCTTATTCAGGTGAGTTTCACTAACCCATCCTTGTGGTATGTTCCCATCAGTATGTTTCCCCATATGGGCCATGTGTTTTATAGCCATGCTCAGCGTTGGCTACATTTAATCAACTTCATAGTTGGTTTCCATGACTGAGAGTAAGCGCACACTGCTTTTGTCTATCGTTAAACTGGTGCCAATGTACTGAATGAGGTTTCCTTGGATGTGATTATAAGACAAGTGGCTTTCCCCCCTCCATGCTGATTGGGGGGGGGGGACTTCATCTTTTAACAGAGTAAATATGGTAACTCAGACCCAATACAATGCCTTTTCATCAAAGGCTTTCAAAACTATAAACTGACATTCACATGAGATCATAAAAATATATTCTTTTTTAAAATAACAAAAATATGGAAGACAGGTTAGGCACTTGCTTGAAGTTCATAGTACAGCAGCAACTTCAATAGAAATGGAACTGAGAAATCATCTAGACCTCTTAACGCTAACCAACTCTGCTGCATTTCTTTCCATAAGTCAGCTAATTCTAATTACAAATTAATTAACTTCTAAAAAATTGACACTGGAGATAAATTAGACAGTAAGTAGGTGTAACATAGACCAAACTATTGTTTGATTTATAGCTTCTATTAAGGTATTTTGAAAAGTAATTTTTATTCCATATATATTTTCACACATGTAAAATGTATTATAAATCTCTAAGCCAGCTGACAGCTCTGAAGTAACAAATTTTTTGTTTTAAATATGTTTTACACTCTTCTTCCTGTTCTTCAAAGAGGTGCTATATGTTTCAAAGTTATAATGCACAGTTATAGGTAATTCTTGACTAAATTTTGCAAACAATGTAAAGTGTCTGGAGTACCAAATAAGTTATTCTAATAAGCCAATATAGATAAATGCCTTAATTAAAAAAAAAAAAATCCAAAAACCTAAAATCTGCAGTTTTTTAGGGTTTTCACAGTTCTTGACAAAAAGATCTAATCCTGTGAGGTGCTGAAAATATCCTTCATGGTGCAATTGTAATATCAACACACTTCTGTGCATCTCTGAAAAATCCTTGAGAATGAATACAACACACAGCCTAAAACAGAGAACGCTAAACTTTCAGCCACATACCCAAAAGCTTCACAGCGTTTCTGGTAGATTTCAACATGATGCTGCAGAGGGGCAGGGTCACTTTGTCCAAGACGGTTGATATCAAATATGGCAACCAGATTATCCAGCTTGTAAAACCCAGCAAAGGCCATTGCTTCCCAAACGGAGCCTTCAGATACCTCCCCATCTCCAAGCAGACAATACACACGATAGCTAGAAAAAGGGAGACAAACCGAAAAAACCTCAAGCATGCCAAGCTGTTGTAAAATTACGACAGTATTCAATTAGATAAACATGGAACTAATACAAACCTCAAAAAACAGAAGCAACTAAAATGTAATATATTAAGGGTATGAGTGTACTGCCTTCTCACTCAGGTTTGTTTTGTTCCACCCAACTGGTCAATACAGTCTACATGCGATAAAGCAGGCTATTCAATCAGCAGCCAACAGATGGCATTGGGCCTGCAAGGGGTTAATGTGCAGGCCCATGGGCTCCTGCACAACTGCCACTCCCATCATTGATCCTACTGCTGTACCCAAGGTTTCTAGGGCAGGGCTGCATGGCTGGAGGGTGCCTAGTAACCTAGCTGCCCATACAGCAGAAAAGAGAGTGGGCTTGTACTGCCTGTGCAGCAACAGCCAGGGGAGGGCAAAAGAGGCTCACACACAGCAGCTGCAGGCAGGGGGGTGAGGGGGTGGTGGTGGAAAAGCTCACACTACTTATGCAACAGGGGGTCTAAGAGGCTACAGGGTGTGCAACCGCCCTCGGATGTTTTGTCCAGCTTTGAGCCTGCAACCAGTGCAGCATACAGCCCTGATTCCTTTGACAGAGGACTGGATAAACTGTGTAAATTATTGAGGTTTATAGCATCTGGCACTGAGCAGGAAACTGAAATACAAGAACTAACCAATGGATCTCTTAGAATATTCCAAATTTTGCCATTTTATACAAACCACATAGCTAACTTAGAAGCCAAATGGTAACCATGTAGATGCCTTACTTGGCCAAAGTTAGCTTTCAGAATAAGCTACAAAGCTTTAAAATCAAAAGGAACATTTTTTTTTGTTTTTAATTCTAATGGAAAAAAATATTTATGCAAACTCCTGTTAGAGAGACAGAGAATCTGGAAAAGACTGAAAAGCAAAATAGGACAAAAGTGGTGCAAATTGTTTATGATATTAATTTAGCTCTAATAATCTAAGGTGCTTTTAATAATTCACTTAAGGAAAACAATGTAATATGTATTTTTTTTATGTAGACATTATCCCTTTAAAATATAAAAATCAAGCAATAGGGGAAAAAAGATTCCTCTGCTTTGTGAGGAGAAAAGAACAGATTAGAACAATTACTTTGGAAATTTTGTCAATTTTTATTGAATCAAGTAATCATAACAATTTATAAATGGATTTTCAAAACACCCAGTAAAGAGAGGTGCCAACTGCAAATGTTTCAAAACGTAAATGCTTTATTAAAAAGTTCTTAAAAACTTAATTAAAGAAAAAGTTATGGCAAGAAATATATGATAAAGCCTGGAAAAATAAATGCAATAATCTTTAAAAATAGTAACAGATTGCTCTCAGTGACAGCACTATGCCACTGTTTGCTTTAAAAAACAAACTGAAATTGTTTTAAGTGCACACAGCAAGATTTTCCATTATTTCAGTCCTAACACCACTCCAGTTTTATATGTGCAACTGTCTCAGGTAAGTTTATTTGATCTTGGGCAGTGTATGCACCTCCATGCAAACTGTGTGGAGTATAAATTAAAAAGCTGTTAAGCACGGTAAAAATCTAAAGGAGAAACATTATTTCCTAGTAAAAACCTCTGTCTCCACAACACCTATAAACAAACTGATAATTACAATCACAGGGAGATAACACTAGATTATTGACAACTGTCAAGGGGACTGAACACAGCTGCAAGATAAGACCTAGTAAATCTGAAAAGGAGTTACAACAATGAATCTTATTTTAAAGCTGGAGTAAATATGCCTGTTGAACACTCACTGTGACTCAGCAAGAGCACTGACAATGCATGAAACTATTTCAGCTTTTGCTTCCTCATTACAGTACAACCATTTATCATTTACTGCCTAGAGAGAATACCTACATTTTCATTACCAGAAACCATGAATTTTGAGTGGAATCTGAATTATTATCCCTGGTGAACATGAAAGTGCTTTATATATTATGTGCAGACTACTGGCCCAGACACGGAACTGGATGCTATTTACCAAGCACTGCCCCAGTATGGACTGATGAACTTAGCCCCTAGTCTTTATCTGCTGTTGCCAGTCTTTTTTAGATGGCTGAAAAGATCAGTGTAACATGTCCACTGCCTGCTGGAGATCACAAAAGTAGAAATATACATACCTGCAAATATCAGCTTTAATACAAAATTGAGTAAAGTGACTAATGAATAATTATAGAACTATTAAGCTGTGTCATACTCCCAGAGTGAATACTATACACTAAAATTTATTTCACAACCTTGCTTGCCTGAACTTGATGGTTCACTCAGCCAAATTACAATCCCATATATGCAGGCTGCTCTCCAGCACTGCACACAATACCACTACTTGCTGTCAGTAATGACTAGTTAAATTCTTTCTGCAACCACCATCTGCTAAACTGCATTAAAATCAGCAAATCATCTTTCACAGAAATTATTTCAAGCCAGTGAAGCATAGGATTTAATACTCTTCCTAACTCAGTAACCTGGATTTGAATGTGCTAAAACTGTCATATAAGATACATCAACTCCATCAGACTGCCTCCTTCTTCACACAGATTTGCCTTTGGACACTTACTTCCCTCACTCACCATGCTAACAAGTGACAGAAATAGACATTCCTGTTTCATTTGAGCTGCATGGCCTTCAGTTGATATTCTGAGCCCAAATTCATGACCCAGTAGTTTCCCTTTCACTTAAGTGGTTGCCTACCAAGACTCCTTATCCATCTTATTTCCTTTACCACCATAATTACTCTGAAATTATTATATTGTAACTTATCCCATCTGTATGTATCACTTCAGTTTAACAGTACTCTCCATATGCTGCTCCCCCAGCACTACCTTTTCTACTCTTCAGGATGCATATGATATGCATGCACTGATTCCTGCTAGTCCTTTGGCCTCTGGCCCCGGCCAACCTGAGCGCTGTCATTTCAAAACTGCATTCTGAATTGGGTCCAGATGTTGAAAACAACAAATAAAGAAATTTGGAGGTGGGTAGGAATTCAACATTTCCACAGCAATTTTTTTCAGTAAGTACCTACAAAGGTTAAACAGCCAAAGGAATTACCTGGCTCTGTCAAAGTATTTGCCAGTATAGGCCATTCCGCAGGCAGCACCAAGTCCCTGGCCAAGGGATCCAGTAGCTACATCAGTAAATGCTTGTTTCTGAAAATAAAAAAGGCAACAGTTACTTGGCAGTAAGAAGAAATACAGGGCCCAAACTCACAAGACTCACAGAAGGTGGGGGTGGGGAATGCAGAACTCCTCACTCCAGTAAATGCTGTCACAGCAGGATTCCTGCCTTGCTTTAAAAAAAGCTTTAGATGGCTCCAGTTCTAACCCAATCCATCCCTGTTGCTTTCAGCATGTTTACCTTAAAGAACTTCCCTTCACACACCTCCACCCTCTGTTCTTCTGTGGCAATACCAATGGTGCAATGGCCATAGCGCTATTAACTGCCTTGCAGCTGTAAATTAATCTAGTTCCACAGGGGCCCTAAAGCAGCAGATCAGGAGGACACCCTGAAATGAACAGCATGAGGTTCCATAGCTTTCTGATGAGGCTTGTTTGAAAGGGCACTTTGTACTCTGTTTTCCCTAGCATAGGCTGCTGGCGACAAAGGTTGTTTCTGTGGGGGTGAGAAAGGGAGGTGGGGTAAAAAGCCATCAAGACAAGCACACAAAGGTTCCCCCTGGAAGTGAGCAAATATTGTTTCAGTTTACTATGGGGCAAGATAAGGCATGCTGGAACTTGATAAAAATGGGTTTGAACAGAGTCATTGTGGGTATTGAGGACTACAAGGAAGGGGAAGTACATTATGAAAATATGAAGAGTCATTTTTTTGTGAGTTCACTTGTTTTGAAACACCCACTTCTATTTTTCAAAGAGCAGATACTATCCTCTTTCATCTTTTTAAATCTTTCTTTACTGTGCAACTAGTTAGAACTTGCTACTAAAAAGGTGTGCATTCCCAATTCACACAAAGGACCTCCCTGTGTTGTATATTAAGTTTATTACTCAAATACTTACTGGAACAGGGTGTCCTTCCAAAACAGAATCAATTTTCCTCAAGTTTAACAGTTCTGCTTCTTGGAGGAAGCCAGCCTCTGCCCAAACAGCATATAAAATTGGTGCTGCATGACCCTAGAAGGAAACATACATTCTGAACAGCGAGCATCTTTCCAAAGTATCATGACCAAATCAAAAGCCTGCCTGAGCTGAAGTAGCCATTGGGCTAGCACGATCACAGCATGCCAAAAGCTTATGCATTTTGGAGCAAATTAGTCTCTAAAGTATTACTCTGACCTACCTTCTGTCTGATTTCAGGTTAACATGGCTAACCACCTCTCTCGATTTCCATAGGCTGACAGCAGCAAAGGAGTCATGTGGCTAGTGTTACTCCTAGCCACATGCTATTGGGACCTAGGTGTTAGCGTCTTATCTGAATGCCTCTTTCTCCAGAAACACTGACCCCTTTCATGTCATGCTCACGCACTAGGTAAAGCAGTGATTCTCAAGCAGGGCGCCATGAGATCATTTTAGGGTGCTGCAGGGTACCACTTAGTATTAGCATCATTAGGTACAGAAATACCCACACAACTTGCAAGATAAAAATCAGAGGTTTTAAATAGGAAACCACAGCATCAAAAACAGTCTGACCTGTCCTGGTCTGACAAAAACAAAAACAGTCTGACCTGGTCTTTCAGAGTTCTTTTCAACAGAACTGTTTAATTATTTTTTGTTAGTCAAAAAATCAGTGAAAGCTAAGAGCTGGTATTTTCTGAGGAACGCTTTGAGTCTAACCAGTGGTACCTCAAGTCTAAAAAAGGTTAACAATTACTGGGGTGGAGTATCATTCACTGGACCACCAATAAACTCAACATTGTTCTCTGAAGAGCTTCCAACAAAGCACTAATCAGGCCTGACACTCAGAACTGAAGAGATTGCAGTCAAAGTAGCAGGACTACAAATTGAGAGAGGACATAAACCTCGACTAATATATATATTAAAACTTCTTGGTATCTTGACAGATTTTACAAAGAATATCGAAATAGAATTTATAATTAACCTTATTTAATAAAGAATCTATTTAAAGATTTATTACAACAATACAGTGATGCATTTGACACTTCTTTTCCGATATTTGTGGTACCCATTTCTATGTTCAACAAGCTTTACACTTGGCATTTTTCCTTATCTTGCACTTCCCAACAGATCTTTACTGCCATTCCCATGAATATATACTGATAAGGACCATAAAGAATAAGAGCAAATATCAGTCAAAAACACAGGTACATTTACAATTAATTAGACAAGAAAGAATGACGCAGCAAGTTATGTTGCCTTACCTTAGAAAGAACAAACCGGTCATTGTTGACATTTTTGGGATCTTGCGCTTTGTATCTCATAGTATGGAAAAAGAGCACAGACATAATCTCTGCTGCACTGCAACATGATGTTGGGTGGCTACAAATCAGAACAGATTCACAATTATCACTACTGCCTAGTGTCAGCTCATATTTATATCATTAAAATACAACCCTTACCGTGAAGATATGCAGTTCTAAGTGTTTCTGATAACCTATACCATCTACTATTACCCTGAAGCCAATTAGCTATATTTTGAGAGCACTGGACATCTTGTTATCTAGTTCAAAGTGGATGTTAAAATGTAAGCTCTATTTGATAGAGCACAGACATCTCTGTCTGGGCTCCTTGTTTCTCTTTAGACTAGAAGAACGTCATCACAATCAGTAATACAAAAATATACAGAAAGAACGTGCAGCATGTGCTTGAAACTATTCTCTATTCATTTATTAGCAGAAATGGTATTCAACCAAATGCTTGGGGGAAATCTTTCCAGATGTCAAAAATAGCAATCTGGTCAGGCCATTTATCGGTGTGAAACCAGGCCATTTCTGATCTCAGCAATTACTACTGGTTGGAAGTGATACTGAATGAGGAACAATGTCCAAGCAATGGCTATAGCCATCCATACAGGGCCTGAAAGGAAACTCCAGTCTCCAAATTATAGGGTGGGTTTTGGCTCTATAAATATTTGCACTTTAGTGCGTGTTCTCTTTAAATCTGAACCCTTTTTGTAAAGCAAAAATAGGTTTGTGAAGAACGGGGGTCACAAAATATTTTTATTTTCCATGCATGTTAGGATTTAAGACATTACACTTCAACTGAAATCAGAAAACAAGTGTTTTGGTAGTGGCAATACCCCCCTTACCACTAGTAATATTTCAAACTAAAATGAGAGTTAGACACATGCAAACACTGTGAGCAACACAGGAAGTAACTGTTAGTGCCCCTTAGTATAAAAACTTACACACAGGGAACCAAAATACTTGTTTAAACCATGGTCCAAACATATTAGTAATTTCTGTATACATGTCAGTTAATGAATAAGCCTTACATGCTTGTTTAAAGTTTTCATTCCTTTTAATTTTATTAACTTTATACTTAACCATATTTCTATGCACTCCTGGTCTTGGAAAAAAAGTTTTTAACAACCTAAAATGGTGAGCATGTGGAAATATAAAAATAAGTATAAAAATATAAATTAACTGAAAAACTGAAAAAATCTTTTAAAACTACTGATTAATAAAACATTTTTCCATGACAGAAAACAATACAAAATAAAACTACATCAGATGCTGGGGATCATTTTCAGACTAATGTACAGTTATGCCTGTTGTTATTTTCATTCATAATCATTAGCATACTACAAGATCTGTGTGGGCTAAGTTGCATTAAGACCAAAGGCACTATTTATTAAATCCACACCCTTGTGAGAAAAAGTAATATTTGAAATCTTATTAAGGACAATACGCAGTTCATTTTTTTGCTTTTTCTTGCACTCTTTCTTAGGTTCTTAGTTGAAAAACAATTTAGAATTTAAAAAATCGTGGCGTGGTTTGTATACTCAGGTTAAAAAAGAATTTAATTAAACTGAAATTGCATGAATACCAGAACAAAAAGAATAATTTTAGGGTAACAGGCTATGGTCAGACCTCAAATTGAAATTCAACTGCTTCTAAGAAAATTCTTGCAAATTCCATTTTAAGAACCTTATCTAGTCTTGCAAAGAAACCATAGCTTTAAGAGCTACTGAAAGCCATCTTCTTTATTTTTCCTAAACCTAAGCACCCTCTTTTCAAATCAAGAAATGATTCTGATTCAAATCCTGAATTTGGCCAAAAACCTCTCAAAAAGCACTTTTCCCTGCTCTAAATTAAACAAAAATAGAATGCCATAAATTTTTGACAGTTATAGTTAACTAAGCAAAATTATTCAGAAGCACATATGGCCATGAAAAATGTGCATGTATGGAAGAGTCTACTTTCATTATTATATAATTGGCCTGTAGACCATATTAGATCCAGATTTAAGAAAACCTTCACAATCCACTGCAAGTCTTGCACTGTGGTCACTACCAAGCAATGACGCTGCCATAACTACAACAGCACAAGAATGTGAAGGGAAAGAAAAAGAGGTAAAGAATCCCAGACTTCTCTCTAACTTTAGGCATTCCTGTAGGTATGAAAAACAGGAAGCAAGATTTACTTGGGGCACTGGATGAGATACAAATGCATGCATCCTATGCATGCCTATGGTTTGTTGTTCCATGTCCTTATGGAAACAATGTTGGCGAAATTATAACAAAACAGTACCTTCCAGAATGAACTCTCACAGAAAACTAAAGGACAGAAATACCAATCACCAGCGGGAAAACACATTTCATATGCGCAGTCTCTGACCTCACAGACCCTGTTCTGTGTGTTCAAGTCTGTATTCAGGCAAGGCTCTAATGCCCTCTACTACATATTAAATACTGCAAGACCTGGTGTGATGTAGCCGCCATCTCATGACCTTTCTTGTAACACAGGTGGCAGCCCACAAAGACACTTCCTTCAGGTTAAGTTCTGTTTTTAGGGCTTTTATTGCAAACCTTTCCTGCACTGCTTCTTAACCAAGAATCACAAACCACACTTCTTTATCAAACATGAACTTCCTTAAAAAGTTAATGCAAACCATGACTCAGATAGTCTTTCATTAACACTAAGCACCCAGCAAAATGTAACCTAAAGGTTACATTTTTTATATCCTAAAGGCTGTTCACATTCTTATGCTGTGCACCTCAAGGTCAAACCTGGTTTGAAATGTGCAGAATCCCACTGTACAGCCAGTGTGGCCCGAACCTGATTTAACATTTTAGTACTACCAGACTGTGTTGAAACTTTGCTCTCTTTTCTTCTTATTAAAGGCATACCCTGTTGTGTTACCACCCTGGAAAATAAGTCTTCATTTAAAGGAAACCTTGCTTGTTTGCTCATCTTTGCTTTACTCCTATGGTTCATAACCTGCTCATTCTCTGGACTGTGAAATAATTTCAGGCTCTTCACTTTATCTTTTACAAGCTTTAGTAAATGATCATGTGACTTCACTGGTGTTTTAGTAGTGGCTTCGTACCTATTGGAAAAAAGATAAAAAGGTCCCTTGTATTTATCTCTCTCAAAAAACTCTTTCTGCTACTTTTACAAATGTACTAAAATGGCATAGCTGGAAACTCAGCATGTCATTCAGTTTGTAGTTAAAAGAATGAGGAGGAAATGATTCCAATACTAAGGCAACTCAACCTTGTTGCATCGGAAATCAGTGCAAGTTTTACTTTTGAATGCCAAGGGAGCAGAATAGGGAGCCATGTTTCTGCCAAGTTCCTTGGTGTAAAATTAGATACCTAGGCCTAAGCCCTACCAAGTGGCCTACATGAAATACAGAGCAGATGCCTCAAACTGAAGCTCCACCTCTGTAGTGGGTCTGATACCACTTTTGTTACTCATAATCATGCAGACCTGTGTTAACATTTCCCCGCAGGCTGTGACTTTAAAACAAATTAAAGAGGAATCCGTGGGCATCCTGCACTCACCGCTCAAAAAGTCAACAACCTGACCATGCTCACTCACCTTTAAGTCGGCATTTAATAGGAAAGAATAAAAAAAGTATCTCCTCACCCGCCACATTCTTGGAGCAATGTGAAAAAGCCCCATTCTTGGAACATCTACTTATGGTTCTCAGGAACATGACAGGGCAAGTAGATTGGTTAGGAAGTCACGTGTAAACTATCCAGAAATTAAGAGGGATGGGTTTAAAATGTGCTGTAAGAGACTAACCTTCCTTATTACCCAAGAATTTATTTATTTTTAAACAAAATTACTCTTTTGCTGAAGGCTGTGACATTTCAAAGGAGCTGCTAGAGAAAGAAAGCAATAAAAAAGATGGAATACAATATATATGTATATATTGTACGTATGCATGGGTACACACACAGACACACACACAAAATACTGCTAAGACAGAAAACTCCGGCTGTGATTTTGGACAAATCAGTCGGGACAGTCTTTTCCCCTAGGCCCAGCAGGATGAAAAGAAAGGCTAACCCAGGAATTTGCAGACATCAGGCCGACTAAATCCTGCCCGGAGGCCTGAATAAACTGGGCGCTTGAGACCGCGGCATTGCACAGATAATCCCACGGGGCTGGGAGGAAATTCTGCAGAGAATTATTTCCAGTGACGGGCACCACATGGCCGTGGGCACAAATTCCTTGCTTTCGCATCAGCTTCGCATTCCCGGACCGGCCTTGCTCTGCCTCCCCGGCCGCGCCGGGACGCGACCCGCCGGGGGCAGACACAGCCGGGCTATCAGGGCGCCACCCTCCCGCGCCAGGGATCCCCACCCGGCACGAAGCGAACCGGGGGCTGCGCCCCACACACGCGCCCGCCGGCCTCGTGCACGCGCCGCCCCAGCTCCGCCACGAAGGGGCTGCCCCGCCCCAACTCACCCGGAGCCGGCGGCCGTGGTGGCGCGGATGGA
>NW_017728997.1:31194681-31197940 GCF_001723915.1 Gavialis gangeticus | reverse complement strand
GCGCTGGTGGGGCCCTGAACGCGGGGCGGGCCGCGCGCTAACCTGAGGCTTAAACACTATTGATCATCACAGGCGGACCTTGTCGGCCTTGCGAGACTCGAGCCACCCTCGGAAAGTTTTGACTACAGGCACTAGTCGGAGCACTGCCTCGGGGTTTGGGCGCCGCACTTCAAGAGGGCTGCGGAGACTCGGGAGAGTGTTCAGAGGAGGGCCACTCGCATCGTCAGAGGCCTCCAGGCCAGGCCCTACCAGGAGAGACTGGGGGACCTAGATCTCTTCAGCCTTCACAAGAGAAGGCAGAGAGATCTTGTGGCTGCCTATAAATTCATCAGGGAGGGCAGCAAGGAATAGGAGATGCTGTATTTACTAGGACATCCCTTGGAGTAACTAGGAACAAGGGCCCCAAACTGATGGAGAGCAGATAGACGGTGGAAAGAACTGCGCAGTAAGGGTGGCCAGAATCTGGAATAGGCTCCCAGGGGAGGTGGTGCCCTGCCCTGGGGGTCTTCAAAAGGAGACTGGTCAAACACCTAGCTGGGGTCATTTGACCCCAGTGCTCTTTCCTGCCGAGGGCAGGGTGTCAGACTTGATGACCTACTGAGGTCCCTTCCGACCCAAACACCTATGAATCTATGAAAATAAGAGAGCAGTTCTGCCATTGCAGAGAACTCAAAAGGCCCCAGCAGGGCCCTGTGTTTTTAGCACCACTGTGTCCGAGTTCAGAGGTTCCCAATCCCCAGGCCATGGCCCAGTACTGGGCCGTGAAGGGTTGGCTGCCAGATTGGAAGTCTGGAAATGACCAGCATGCTGCGGCCCAGCAGCCAACCCTTTTTTATACTGAGTAGTCACTTCCGATCTACTGTATGCTGGTCCAGTTTGCCGGTGTGCGGTTTGCTGGTCTGTAGTCTAAAAAGGTTGGGAACCACTGTCCTAGCTGAAATCTCCAGACGTATCCTGTGAATCATGTTTGCCTATGTAACAGTGCTTATGTTGCATGGCCCTCACTGCACTCTTGAAAGGATCTCAAGACAGAAGGGTGCCACAGTGCTGGGTTGAGAAACACTGGCTTAGAAAGAGGGTTGTTAGTTGTAGCTGTGTTGGTCTCAGGACATAGGCAGGTGAGGGTCTTTGGGTAGATGCGATATCTTTTATTAAATCAACTAAATAGTTGGAAAGAAGTTCTTTGCAAGCTTTCGGGCACCCTGATGAAGAGTGTTTGTGCCCGAAAGCTTGCAAAGAACTTCTTTCCAACTATTTAGCTGGTATAGTAAAAGATATCGCATCTACCCAATGAACCTCGCCCGGCCTAGAAAGACACACTTTTTATACCCTTACCCAGCCACATTGCTCTCTATTACACAGCATTACCACATGGGGATCTGTAGTACACTGCACTGTCCCACCGGCAGTTGGCCTACCAAAGTATTCTGGGTGATCACTTCTAAACTTGCCAAATCGCTGCCTGGCCAGCAAGTTAAAAACTATAGGGTCAAACTTAAAAAAAAATGCGGCACATCATCGGTTTGCTGACTCTCAGATCTCTATCACAAAGCTCTGACCTGCATCCACATTTCTCCAGAGTTCCCAGTTTTGTAGTTGGGGGGAAAAAAGCCAGAGACAAAACTTGCTGGACAATTCAAGTTCAAACTCCCTTGAGGTGTTGGATCCAGGGTGTTGTCTGAATCTTAAATAAAAGTAGACAGAAAAGTTATCAATGATTCTTAACGTATTTGATATGGCCCTGTTACCGTGATATATGAACACATCACAGTCTTTAATAGATTTATCTTCACAACCACCCTAGAGAAGTATTGTTACCAGAAATGGGAAAGTGCTGTTATTACAGAAAAGGAAAATTGCAAGAGAGATTATGACTTGTCTAAGCTTACATAGGACACCCGTGAGGGAGCAAGGAAGTCTCAGGTCCCAGCTTAACCCCTTTCAGGTTCAGGTTTGTGTAGTTACTTGAAACACATTTTCACTTGCTAAATAACTATAATTCAAAACTAGAAGACACTGGGGATTTCTGCTGCATAATTTCTACTGGTATGGCCTCATATCTGAACTTGGTTTGAACTGGATTTCCATGAAAGGGTATAGAGAGGGAAGAATACCGATGGGCAGATACTCATCTGCTCTTAATTGTTCTAACCCCACCCAAGGACCTGGAAGTTTCCAAGGTTTCCACAGATTTGAAGATAGTTATCTTTATATACTATTTTCACTGATTTTTTTCTTGAGTCACACCGATAAAAATTTCCAGGTTCCGTTTATTGTTTTATTTTGAAGATTAACAAATACAGCTAATCCAACAACATAAAATAAGTACCTCTCAAAATAGTTTTGGTTTCTTAGAGTGTCCAGATAAACATATAAACCTAGTGTATGATTTTTCTTGTTACAATACAACATTACTAAGCTTACCCTTATACACACGCTAACTACTTGAAAACTACAGACACAGTTTTGACAGAGTCCGTTTTAATTTTTTTTCTTAAGAGGTTTAAAAAGCTAATGGGAACTAAACTAATCAGAGCAACAGATCTGGCTAAACAGGGTCATCATGACTATGTTTAATTAATGATAAAGCATACCATAAAATAGGAATAAAATAAGAATATATTCCTTGAGAGAGTCTTGAGAACTCAAAGCCAGAGAAGGGATAGTTTAGAGACTAAGGCTGCAGAAAGTTTAACCAGCTTCTCCTTTTTAATCAACAGATAATGACTATTGTTATTAATAAAGAAAAGCTGAAATTGAAATTTACTTAATATAAATCTGAACATGGCCCTGTAATATTGTGTACAGTGAACAGATTCATCCATTGACATATTTACACTCAATATTTAATGGAATATTTGAAGCGTGACAGATTTGACCAGTCTGTCATGTTTGAATGTTCTGCTTAAATCACAGATGTGTGAAATTTGGCTGACTCAGTTAACAGAGGAAGTTTTGAACTGTGGTAAAAAGTATCCTCAAATGTCAATATCTGGAGAATAAAGCATTTTTTTTTACCTTAAATATACACAATCTTGATCATTAAGTCACATCTCCCTGCACGATCTTTTTCATGTGTTCTGATTTTCTGACCTCTCCAGTACATACTAGTTACAGGATTAAAGAGCTACTATGAGAGCACTGTGTCACATCTGGTGTTCCAATTATGGGCACTCCCAAAACATAAAATAGATTAGATAGGCCAACTGCTTTCTTTTGTGTAGAATCAATACCTCCCCCCCTTGCCCCCCCCCCCCCC
>NW_017728997.1:31188452-31194417 GCF_001723915.1 Gavialis gangeticus | reverse complement strand
CCCCCCCCCCCCCCCAAAGAGACGTGGGAGTGGACAAGCCTACATAACTAATTAAAACATTTTGAAGAGACAGCCCCCATAATACCAGGAGCTCTCATCAGCACAACAAAGCTCCATAGCAATAAGCAAACCTTTTAAATTGTTAATGCCTGGGACATGAACACTCTCTCTCTCGCTCAAAAATATATACATTATAAAAAAAAAAAGTTAAAAAGTGAAAGTGAAAAAGCATGTGGCCCCTCAAAGGAGAAAGAAAAAACACAAAGATAAGGTTGGCTTATCTCTCAAACATCAAAACATGTCAGAGACTAACACTGTAATAAACCCTATTAGGTTTGGAAATTCTGTACAACACTGCCACTTAATCTAGCAGTTCAGGACAAGTAGATTGCAATACACAGCACCTGGTTGGGTCACAGAGAAAGGAAAGTGCTTGTTCGATAATATCTTCTCTTTTCTGCAGTTCCAAGGCAGTTCTTCTGCCAGCTGTTCCTGCACAGGAATGTGTGGAGATCGTTTATTCACCATTTTGATCTCTCCACAATCTCCCACCCCCTCCACAGCAGATTCCCTTAGAGTTGAAATTCAGTGAAGTGTTAAAGATGCTCATGGGTGGATCCAGGAGGGGAGGGGAGACCACATTCACTTTGGCTGCGCTGCGCTATGCATGGTCAGTAAACTGTGAGACCACCACAGGTTGATTAATACAGTTCCTGCCAAAGCTGAGCATACCCAGGGAGTTCACCTCTGTGACTGATCTCCTTCACTCAGTCTGCAGAGCTCTGGCAGGACCTGCCTGTGCCACACAGCCAAAGGGAGGTAGAAGTGTATTACCCTCCTTACTACTCCCCCAACATCTGCCCCTAATGATGCTTGGACTTCCTAACTCATGCAGCTCCTTCAGGATGCATGCTGCCAGAGGGAGAAGGGCTGTGCAAAATCATGGGCTTTCCATCAATCATGTGAGCTGTTGGTTTGAAATCTCCTTGTCACCATCATGGAGCCAGAAATTCAGAACTTAATGTTTCCTGCCTCCTGCATGAGAAAAGACTTTGTGCCTATCTTTAACTTGATCGTTGCTGTGGCTACTTGTGTGAACCATCTTGCCTGTGTGCACAGGCTCAACTGCTATGGCACACAGTAGGCCTAATCCACTGACCTACTCTGCCTAATATTTTTAGAGATTTGGCTCAGGAAAATTACTTATGACTTTTGTAACAAACACTCTATTTAAACATCATTCACTACAAAGCTGCTAGCATGTGGCTCAATTAAGCTGTCAGCTGCATGACTGTGGCACTGTATTACTTCAGTGAGTGCTATGCATCTGTGCAAACACTGGTCTGACACAGTTCAATATATAAACAACAAGATGAATGAGCCAACACTATTACTATTCCATTTAGCAATAAGCTAAAATGGTAGTTCTCAACCTCTGGCCCACAGGCCAAATTCAGCCCACAGGGTTACATTATCCAGCCCGTAGGGCACCCGCACATCTGGAAATTTGGTGGCTAGGGGAGCAACTGCAGTGTTAAATTGTGCCTAGTGTCATGGCAAGTAATGCTGCTACCACTCCTGTACTACCAAATTTGCAGGGCTTGGAGAGCCATGTAGTCTGGATGACATTGTCTTGCACACTGGCCTGAGCCCATGCATTGAAACCAGCCACAGCTTGGGGTTGGAGCTAGTGTGCAGCATCGCACCATGGCCAAAGCCAGCATTCAGGGTCATGCTGGCTCCCACAGATCTGTCCCACATGGCTGGATAGGTTAAGCATCACTGCGCTATAACACAATTTGCAGGTCTAAGATCAGCCTCCTTAGCCATTACTGGACTCATTTACAACCCTTTACTTGACCCACGGGAGGGATCGCCAATGACAAAAACTATAGCACATAAATGAATATTTCATAGATTTCATAGACATTAGGACTAAAAGGGACCTCGCAAGATCATCTGGTCCAGCCTCCTGCCCAAAGGACAGGCAATCAGCAGGGGTCAAATGATCCCAGCAAGATAGGCATCCAAGTGTTTTCTTGAAAGGAATCCTGCACCACCTCTGGGGGAGTCTATTCCAGGCCCTGGGGACTTGAACAGCAAAGAAGTTTTTCCTTGTGTCCAGCCTAAAACAGTCTTCCAAGAGTTTACGACTGTTGGATCTAATCTTCTCATGGTGTGCTCTGGTGAACAGATGTTCTCCCAGTTCCTGTTGTACATCCCTTATGTAGTTATAGGCTGCCATGAAGTCACCCCTAAGCCTACGCTTTTCCAGGCTGAAGAGTCCCATGTCTCTCTCTCTCCTCATAAGGCCTGCTTTCTTGTCCTGTACTCATTTGCGTGGCTCTCCCCTAGATTCTCTTGAGATCAAGATGCAAGGGATATTTCCTCACTGAATCTAAGAAAGGATGGGACAATCTCTTTCAAATGTGCCTGTTAGAAATGGCCACAAGAACTGATGTTGGCTGGCAGTCACTTTGAAAACCATGGCTGTATGACCTTCTAACTTTGATGACAACTCAAGTTCCCAAAAGCAGAACAGATTCACCAGAACACAGATGAGACAGATTCTTGATTTTTGTGCAAACTGAATCTGCTGGCTAGAGACAGGAAGTGCACAGGCATGTGTGCAAATTGGAAAATTATTGGAATACATCCAAAAGGCTCTAGAAGCCAGCAAACAATACTTTTGTATGGTACACAGGAGACAATCTCATTTGTCATGCATTATAAATATTTGAACAAGATTACTACAACCAAGTGTCAGTTATGGGTGTTTTCAAGCCTGGACAGCCTCTGTTTTTACTGTGCACATAACATGTGCTGTAGCAAACTGAGAACCACCCAGTGTATATGTAAATAAGAAATTTACTAGAATTTAGCCACTGATTGCTCCACAGCATCAGCAGTGAAATTTCTCTCCCTAGACTCTTAATCTAAATATGCCCTTAGCTAGATTACTGGTAAGAATTTAAGTACATTGATCCAGGCTCATTGCATCTAGTTGAGCCATACCTTGCATTCTTGATCCTTTAATGTATTGAACATGATAGCTCACAACAATCTGGTTCCCTAACACTTTACTAGCAACAGCAGTCTTATCAGCTGCTCTGTAGAACATTCCATATGGTCTTTTATTTTCTTCAGTTAGAAAATAAAGAGCATGATGTGGCTCACAACTTGTTCTACTTCCTTCAGTTTTCTCAGGATGGTAAAAAGCATTAAAGAACCTGTTAGATGGAGATTATTGCCCACAACTACCCCTCCTTTCCTGAATCCCCATACTGTGTCACTGAGTACTTATTTATGGTATTGTAATGTTAAGTCAGCTTGTCAAGTATAGGCAAGATGAAATTCCACCTTATACTTTGATCTACTGAACAGACAAAGTGTGATGGAGCATAAGGAAATGGCTGAAGTCAGCATATACATTGTGTGCAACAGCCAGCATTTCTTCCACATGCTTATGCTAGTCTCCAGAATCAAAACACAATAAAATTAAAGCAAGGATGTTACACAAAAATATAAAGTGCATGGACACAATGCCTGTTCTTCAGTATATATACACATCACATCCCATTAGCCTCAGTACAAGCTACTTATGGGAGAGAAAGTTAATCAGCTGACATGCATGCAAGGGAGAGCATGATTTTTCAGCATTTCCTCTTGCTGGTGGAACCAAAGATGCCAAACTGGGACTGTAGCTTACTGCCATGTTAAAGATATCCACTGTTGACATTACTGGATGCAGCTCCATTGATTTTGGAGAGAAATCAGGTGTTCTGCACAATTAAAGATACCTCCACATCGTTAATTTGCTTACTTTGGCTTTAGTACTTTGCTGTAACTCAAATGTCAAAAGCAAATGCTAATTAGGGCTGTGTGAAATGGCACCATTCTGTTTCAACTTGCGTTTTGATGGAACAGCATTTTGTTTAGAATTTAGTTTTGATTCGAAACTGCTGTAGTCGCGTTGCATCGAAACAGTGAAACCGGAGTTCACTGTTTTGACGTTTCGCCCATAGGCTATAATGGGGAAGCTCAAAACAGCCTATAACTTTGTAATTTCTGGCCTGATTCAGATGAAACTTGCAGGAATGATAGCCCCTTCTGAGGACACGAAGCCTGCCATGTTTCAAGGACATAGGTGCAGGGGTTTTGGGGAACTGCACCTCAAATTCTTGAAAGCAAAACTTGTGTCATGTGTATGTGTTAAGCCAGAACAGGGTCAAAATTGCAGGTGTACTAGCCCCTGCTGAGGCCACAAAGCCTGACAAGTTTCATGGAGATAGGTGCAGGGGTTTTGGGGGAAGCTACACCTCAAGATGCAGACAAGCAAAACTCGTGACATGGGTGACAGTGTGTGTGTTAAGATGCAGCACGGTGAAAGCTGCAGGCCTGCTAACCCCTGTTGAGGCCACAAAGCCTGCCAGCTGTCAAGGAGACAGGTGCAGGGGCTTCTGGGGCTCTGCACCTCTGGCTGCAGACAGGCAACACTCATGACATGGGTGCTTGTGCAACTGACTGTCGGCCTTAGGGCACAGGGGGGTGAAAACTGCAGGCCTGGTAGGCCCTACTGCAGCCACAAAGTCTGTCAAGGAGGTAGGTGCAGAGGGAGTCTGGGCTCTGGGGCCCTGTGCCTCTAGCCGCTGACAGGCAATCCTGGAACACACCGCTCAGTAACTGACACCAAGGCAGAAAGCAGGGCAGTTCAAACAGTACTGCCTTTTATGCAGTTTTTCCATCCCTCCCCCAGAGCACTGGGATTGGAAGAGACCTCAGGGAAGGATGACAGTCACTGGCCAGCTACACAGTCAATAATGAGAGCACTCCTCCCCACCCCCCTTACTTTGGTTTCTGTTTCCCTGCAGGCAAGCCCAGTTTGACCTTCGAAACTCAAAACTTTTTGAAAATTTTGAAATGTTTCAATTTGCCTCGTTTTGAAGCTCTCTGTTTCATTTCAATTTTGCACTTTCAAGCTTGAAACAAGTTGAAACCGTGTTGAAAAGAAACTGCCGGCGAAATTCTGCACAGCCCTAATACTAATCGTGGTCAAATGAAAATTTTCACATCAAACCCATACACACTGGAGCAAAGCAACAGTAAACAGGCCAGAGAGGAAATATGAGATGTGTGGCTATCACTTGATGTGTGGCTATCACTTGTAGCACTAGGGAAATTCCTGGCTCTCTTGTGGCCTGCATGTCAATCCCAAGATGCTTTTTTAACTCAGTCAGTCCTGGAGCACTGTGCAAGTTGTTCTGGGTCTTTGACAAGGCCAACTGCATCCCAGGATGAGCTGCAGACAAAGTATGCTTGCAGCAGTCACATCATGACTTCCCCCAAAGGCTGCTCATTTTTGTCAGGGTAACTGAACACCGAGTGAATCGGGCCCCAAGGCCACGGTGGGCCGGGGTGGCAATTGGAATACGAACAGGTGGGATTAGCGGCGGTGGAGTGTGATCTGTATGGCAAGTTTAAACAAAGATGATTTATTTACTCACGCTTGGGAAGCGGAGGATCAGATATTTCTTCAGTTACAGTATAACGAACAACAAAGGGGTCTGTTGGCCCACGGGGTTCACTAGCGAGCCCTTGCTTTCTACCCCCTGAGGGATAGGTGCGGCTGCCCACTAGCTAGTCCCAGGGCTGGTCAACAGCTCATGAACGGGATAACAAACAACAAAAACTGCAACGTAGTGAACCGAGGAACGGGGTTGTGATGCTAGTCCAAAAGACAGTCTGTAAGCCGAGGTCGGAGATGAGAAGCCAGAACGAAGTAAGCCGAAGTCAAAATCGAAGCCAAACAGTCCTGTAACCCAGATGGAAAAGACGAGTTGCTCCACCCGCCGTCCACAGCCTCTGCTTGCACCTCACCGTCCCTGCTGTCCGCAGCATCTGCTCACAGGATCGTTCTCTCCCTGTGAGACAGTCCCTGCAAAGGCAGCCTCTGCTCACAGGATCA
>NW_017728997.1:31179808-31188304 GCF_001723915.1 Gavialis gangeticus | reverse complement strand
TTTCTAGTCAAATTACATCATGCAGTCAGTGAACTGAGCATGCGTTTACCTCATGCTCTGTGATTGACAAGCCTCCAGGTCACCCAGAGGGCACATACTAGGGGCTTGTCTGTAGTTTCAACCCCCTGTAATGGCAGCACCAAACTTAAGATTTTTCTTTGACAGTTTTGTGATGTGCTTCTTAGAGGTGCAACCCTGAGTCTCTCCCTTGACTCAGAATGAATGCTGGTCTTTCACCAATGATCTTAAAATACAGTCCCATAACAAGGCCCTCTTGACAAAAATAATTGTTACATCCATTTAAACATGGTGTGTGCTCTATGAAAGGTATTTCTAAACTGGTAAAATGCCTCTTATTCCTATACATCCCAGGAAAAAAGGCTCCTGACCAATGGGGCACAAGCGTAAATCCCTTCCCAAATGGGTAAGTTGGGAAAGGTTTATGTCACAAGTGTTAAACTCATTCAGCCCACAGGGCATGAGATGAGTAGCATGGGAACAGTCTGCAGACTGGCTGGGACCCACAGACCAGCCCCAGAGTGGGCGTTACATGCAGTGTATTCCTACTCCAGCTACTCTGGGCCTGTGCAGTATGGGCCCTGGAGTTGCTGCTGCCATGAGGCTATTCTGCTCAGCTCCAAAGCCAGAGCCACTGCGGGGCTGTTTTGCAAAGCTCTGGAGTCAGAGCTGCCGCCACTATGGGGCAGCAAGTCCCAGAGAGGTCAGTGCATGCGGCACAGCACTGGAACAGCAGGTTCATTCCATGTTGCAGAACTGAGTTGCATCTAGATTCTAATACAGAAAGAGGTGGATCTGTTTGGATCTAGGGCTTGATTCAAGAAATCTTTATCATCAGCCTTACTTAAAGAGGTTTTGACTTCTGCTAATTTAAAGAAATCCCTTACCTCCCTTACCCCCACTTATTCCATGTGCCTGTTACCTTAAAATGCATCCTCTCAAGAGTACGTTTTAACAGAAAAATGCTTCTAAATTAATACTTGTTATAAAAATATAAATATGCTCACCTAGATCGATACCTAAAATGACTGAACACCCACAAAAATATTCTTTGGCAAATTCCCAGTATGTGCAACTTTAGAAGCAACTGGATTTACAGTATAGGGTGCCTTCCTGATTTTTGACTCAATGTAAACAAATAATCTGGAGTCCCACCTTGCTCCTTTCAAACAGATTAATTAAAGTTGCTTAGTCATTATAGACTGCAATAATGACAAGATCCACTGTTTAAAGGATGTTTACTTGCAAATAACATTCAATAGAGAGCAGTTTCTGCTGTGCAGATAAAGCATTTCTCTCTACTTTAAAAAAAAAAGAAAATACAACACTTACCTGCATAACGTAAAAATAAGAGGAGGAGGAAATGGAGAACCATCCTCAATAGGCACAGAGATCGGTTCTTTTCTGCTCTGTACTTGTGCAAGGCCTGGCACAACGAGGTCTTGGTCCATGACTGGACATGTCAGGCACTACCACCACCATGCACACAAAAACAATGAGAGTAAGTCTTTCAGTTTAAGTATCAAGTTGCATTTTTACAGAACGAAAAAGAACTGAAACAGTCTGGCCACACTGAAACCAGTGGGAAATTGGGCATGGGCATTCGTGAACTGACAACTTCACTCCATATTTATGAGCATTTTCTCTACCTTGGAAAACGGATTTTCCCATTTCTGTAATGTAACAGGATTTTGTTTTATTCTCCTCCTAGAAAACAGTAGCATAAGGTAATGCTTTTTGGGAGTGGGGCTAGCAGAGGATAAGATGCATTTATGAGCAGTAAATAAGCCTTCAATTCAGCAAGCTGTTGTGCATGAAGTGATCACAGCACTGCACTGATCAGGAAGCTAAATAGGCATTTTTTTTAGTAGGAGCACATGGCATCTGGGAAGGAGATAAGATGCCTACTTTCACGTTTTGGGCAATGCAGGAAATTTGAGCATGGGACCATGCAAAGTAATGGGGTGAGGATGTGGTAAAGAAAGCTTTAGCTATCAAGAAAAAAAAAAACAACCCACAACCTTTTTCACAGGGAAATTAGATAGGAAAATAGTCTCTTTCCAGGATATGTTAATTCTTATGACTTGGGGTTTTACAGGTGGACTGGACAATGCACTAGGAAAATATACTGTGGGTCACAACCATACATAAGCAAGGGGTAGGCTAGACAACCTACTAGGCCTCCCAACTCTAGTTCCTAACAAGCAGGGCTTGTGTTACCTGTGTGGCAAGGTGTGGGAGGAAGGTGGTGGCTTGTGTTGCCCATGGAACTATGGCTGGGGCGGATGGGGTTGAACAACCATTGTATCGTGCAAGCTTTGTGGCATGTAGCCCCTGTTGTATGCATCCCAGGGCCTGTGATCGGTGTGGTGTGTAGCCACTCAGAAGTTAGACAGCCCTTCTCTATAAAGAATAGTGAAGTGTTGGATCTCCCCCTTCAGAATCTCTTGACTTATGTAAGAAATAGACCTACATAATGTACCTGCATGCCTTAAATCACAGAAAATGAGGGTTGGAACGGACCTCAGGAGGTTATCTAGTCCAACCCCTTGCTCAAAGCAGTACCGTCCCCAGTTATATTATTGCATTAAGTGAGGCCCAAGGAAAATTGTATTCAATCAACTTGCCAAAGAGGAGAGATTTGCTGTAGATAATGAGACAGAGCCAATGCACAAGCAGCAGCCGCTTTTTTTAGCGGCAGATCTTAGACACTAATGTGAGAACCATCAGCAGAGGTAGAAGTCAGATATGCCATGAAACCACACCTCATAGCATTGAAAATAAATGAACCTGGCAAATGGTGCAGTAGTACCCCAGCAGGGATTGGAGCAAGTTGTTCATGCCTAAAGCACTTCAGGAAACGGAAATATTCTGGGTTCATAGACTCAAGCCTCATGTGGTGCTTTCCTATCAAGTCTGGAAGTGCCTACAGATGGGATGCAGCAGCTCAGACTAATAGCAACTCACAGGAAAGTCTTTGATACTTGCATTCTGTGAGATATTTTCATGGGCTATTTTAACCCTTCTTATCACCTCACCTCCTTCCACATTCCCTAGCTGCACTTCACACCATTCTTTCTATCACTTACCTCTCATTAATCTTCTGTTCATTGTTCCCTCTCCTTTTGCCCTATCTTATTCCTAATGCTCTTTTGAAAACATGCCAAGCTTAGCAGAAGAGCTTCCATTTCTTTCCCAGTGCTTAACTAGCTCTTTTGGGAGTCCTACCTTCAGAATTAATATAAAACACAAGAAAATCAGAAACAGCAGACATTGTACAAACAAGAATTTCACCGTAATGAATTACAAGGTTATAAGGGGTTGGACTAGGTGACAAGGTACCCCCGAAACATGGAAAACACCGAATCAGGAGAGCACGGGAACACCAGTAGACTCTCCTTGTGCCTGAAGGGTTTTTGTCCCAAAAAGCTTGCAAAAGAACCTTGTCTATTTATGTCCTTAGACCAACATGACTATAACCAACTCCCCCAACAGTAATGGTGATTAACTTAAAGGACCATAATCGGATTTTAATGACATAGGCATAAAGCTAGAAAAACAGAAAAGAATATGACTTCTCATACCCATTCCCTTTCTATCAATAAAGTTACCACTCTTAGATAAATTTCCAACTCAGATATTTGACAAAATCCATTTCATGTTTATCTGCCAAAAAAAATAAATAAACCCTTAATAGCAATTCAATATCGCAAAGCTGTTTCATTCTAATAATTCTATTTGCCTATCAAATGTCCATTAGGGATGGGCAAACAGTTTGGTATGAATAATTAATTATTTGCCCAGCCCACAAAACTTCAGATCCTCAGAATTTATCAGTTGAACAAATGAAAGTGAACTCTTAGTTTTCTACTGTTAGTTAGGGTGGAAGTAGAAAGAGAACCCAGGAGAACTGTTTTCAGGAGATGTCAAAACTGGTCTAAAGTAGAAAACAAGCTTGTCAGGCCAAATGGAAGAAAAAAAAAAAAGCGATATTTGTAACAGTTAGAGCCTAAGAAAAAAAAAGTCAAGAAGGTTGATCTCTGTGGAATAACTTAGGCTACTCAGCTTTGAAGGAGCCCCATAAAGTATTGTAACATTTATTATAACTACTAGCCAAATGCCCATCAAGAATGGAGGGGATGGGAGGGGGAGAGTGGGTGTGGAGGGAGTGCCGCCAACTACTGCCCCACACTGCCGCTGCTCTGCCTCCAGCCCTGTGCCCCCTCCCACCCCCTGCCGTGCTACCCTGCATCATTGCCGCCTCCCAGGTGTGGGGGAGGGGGTGAAGCTTGCACATGGCGGCTGCAGCCATCATCCAGCACCCCGCACTGCCACTGCTGTGTATCTGGCCGCACATAACCCCCTCTCTCCCAGCTGTTCTCAGGGCCCGGCGGTAGCGGCAGGGTGCTGCCACTGTGTCCCCCCTCCCCATCCCGCTTACCTCCCCACCTTCTCCCCATTGGCTTTTGTCAGGGCCCGATGGCGGCAGTGGTGAAGCCAGAGTGGAGCGGGAGGGCAAGGCCAGCGCTGCACTGCCAGCACCCTGCACTGCCGCCTCCAAAGAGCAGAGCTGGAGGGTGGGGGGACGAGGCCAGCACCACTGGCCTCGCCCCGCCACCCCCGCTCCATCCCCTCTGTCACGGAGGCACTCAGTCTTCCCAGTCGGTCCCCGCCATCCCTCTCTGCCTCCAATGAGTTGGGGGCGGGGGGGGAGAGCGAAGCCAGCACTGCTGGCCTCACGCCACCTGCTCCAGCCCCTCATTCCCCACTGTCATGGCAGCACTCTGCCATGTGTGTCTGTCTGTGCAGAGCACTCTGATTGGTTGTTTTGGTCAGCATTGTGATTGGCTGCCGACACAACCAATCAGTGTGAATAAAGCATTACAGACACAGACAAACAGACTTAAGGGTTTTATTATATTAGAATTGTGTCTACTTCACAGAAGAAGTTTACTCAGAACATACCTTAAGTACAATAAAAAATACTTATATGGACAGAATACACACACAGATATATAAATCGGTGAATCTCTAATATGTATATATCCAATATAGACCATTTTCTTCATATTGGTACCAATCTGATATTGGAATAATGTATCAGTGAATATATATATTAGAGATTCACTGATACACTATTCCAATATCGGACTGGTACCAATACGAAGAAAATGGTCTATACTGGATATCAGCCCTACGTGGCCGACAATTTGTCCAGTAAATGGCCATGCTGCACAGCCACAGTGCAGCATGAAGCAGAGCTGGCAGTGTGGAGACCTGCCTCCAGCTGGTAAGCCAGAAGGGGAGGGAAGGGGTGTGGGGGCACAGATCAACACCCCCTGCAATGAGAGAAGGAATGGGGCAGGGGCAGGCACTGCCTAGCCAGGGTAGGTGAGGCATGGGGTGGAGCAGCAGCCTCCTTCGCTGCTTGCACCCCAGGAGGGTGGGGTGTGTTCCCCAGATCTGTGTGGCACGGGTAGGCAGCAGCTACAGGGTGGAGCTGGTGCTGCGTGGGGCTTTTCTCACCAGGGTCTGGGCTCGGCGCAGGCTCCAGCGGAGCTGGGAGAAGGATGCAGTCACCCCAAATGCTCCCAGCACCATACCACCGCCTGACACAGCCCTGGCTGAACATCCCACTTTCACCCAAGCACCGGAAAAAGCTGCGGTGGTGCAGGGCTGGGTGCGGAGCTGTGGCAAAATTAGGGGTGGCTGCTGCATCCTCCCAGCGCCAGAGCGCACTCTGAGCCGAGCCCCAGCAAGAACAGCCCCGCGCGGTGCCGGCTCCAGCTCTACCCCACAGCTACAGCCTGCCCCATGCAGATCCAGAGGCACAGGTAGCTCGTTTTCAGTATTGGGAGGTGCAGGGGGTGATGCGCATACACACATACGCCACCCTCTGCATCTCTCAATACTTCAAAAGAGCTTCAAATCCAGTTTCACTACTAAGCATTTCAAAATTGCTTCAAAAGTTGAATTTTTCTAATTTGTCAGTTACTTTGAAAAATACTTAGGGGGTGCACCAATAAAGATCTTCTTGGCTGATACCGAAAGCACAGGGGTGGGCAAAACATGGCCTGCCAGGCCATTCTATCCAGCCTGGAGGGCCCCTAAAATATTTATATTTATCTGCTCCTGGCTGCCTGTCAAATATGACAGGAGCCAAGGGCAATAGGACCCAGGGGAAGCCAGCAGGACTCAGTAGCAAGGCCAGCCCAGTCCCACCCTCCCCCCTCAACTGGAAGCTTCTGCCTGCGGCAGCTTTCACTGGTTCCCTGAATGTCCACTGGCCACTCCAGCACCACATGGCCCCCGACAGCATCACTAGACTGCAGAAGCATACGGCATGCACTGGTACCCCAGGGCCATAAGTGGGAGGGTGCATGTGCATGTGTGTATGTACCCCTGGAGTATATATGAGAGAGAGAAAGAAAGAAACAGAGAGATCGTAGGGTGTCCCACATACACCCACACCCCTGACCTTGCACTGCCATATATGCAGGCCCACATCCCCAGCCACCCTCCCCTCCCAGTCCCCCATAAACCCCATACCCAACCACACCCCACATATTGACACACACCCAATGCTCCCTCACCCCACACACACCCCAAACCCACATGCCACAGACCCACATACCAACAGTCCCCCACAAACCTATACCCACCACTCCATGCCCCCCACAATATACAAGAGTAAGACTTCATTTTAAACTAGTATGCAGTCACCTCTGTGTACACTACAAACACATGTAAATCAGGACAAAAATATTTTTTTGAATTCAAATTAATGAATGTTGAAGTAGATGTTTGATTTTTAGACTATAATTTGGTATTTTTCTGGTTCCAAGATGGTAAAACTCCTGTTTCCAGGGGCAAGGGGAGGGCCTTCTTGTGGCAACAGTCAGGGGTTAGGGGGCGGAACTTCTGACTACAGGATGGCAACCAGGGGGCACAGCACTTATCAAGGGGCAGGGCTACCCATGTGGCCCTCAACAGCTTGCCTAAACTTGGTGAATGGCCCTCCACCAAAAATAATTGCCTGTCCCTGCAATAGCTGATTATTCATCAGGCATATCGGCCTTACCTACTTACAGGAATGCAGCCGGGCAGTGTGAAGAGCAGCACCCTGCCAGTAAGTCAGTGGAGAGGAAATGGTGTGGGAAGCATATTGAGGACCCCACAGCGAGGGACTGGGGCTGGGGATGTTGTCCAGCCAAAGCGATGAATGGGACCCTGGGGCTGGGGTAGAGAGTGGGATGGAGCTGTGGGCAGCTCATCCAGGGGATCAGCACCCTTGTGCTTAAAAACGGTGGTGGAGGCACTTGAACTAAAGTTCATCAAATGAGCTTTAGTTCAAGTGCTGCCCGCACGATTTTTAAGTGTGAGGATACTTCTAACTGGAGCCAAGTGGAGCAAGGACAGATTCAGGCTGCCTGCTGTGGACTCAGGGCTCTCTGCTCTGCTGCCTTTGTCCCCGGAGCTGTACGCTGGCTGCGTGTCCCCTGCCAGTCCGACAGCAGGAGGCACAATTCACTACTGCTAATGCTGCCAGACAAGCAGGGGATATGTGGCAAGCACCCAGCTCCCGGAGCAAAGGCAGCAGGGCAGAGAACCCTAAGCCCGCACCATCTGCGGTGGTCACTCAAAGTTGAGGATGATGTCCGTCAGGTTTGATGGGTCCTCAGGTGGCTGAGGAGCCTGGTTCTGGATGCACATGTTCTTCAGCAATGGGGGCAAGTTGTTGCGTGAGGGAGTGGGATTCACAGCCCCAGGTTGGTATCCTTCTTCCTCCGCTGTCACCATTCCACTTCAGGATCAAGTTATTGGGCCTCAAAGTGGCGTGCATGTTGGTGGACCAGGTGGTGCCATGCTGAATGATAGGTTGCTTCTCCCAGCTGTTGGTGTTGATGCCTCCATGCTTGAGGGCAACCTTGAGTGTGTCTTTGTACCATTTCCTTTGGCTGCCCTTTGAGTGCTGACCAACGGAGATGTGGAAGAAAAGAATCTGGCGAGGGAGGCGGTTCTCGGACATCTGGACACAGCAGCCTGTCCACCAGAGTTGATTTCTCAAGAGCAAGGCTTTGATGCTGGTGGACACAGCTTCATGGAGAATGCTCGTGTTAGTCTGGTGGTCCTTCCATTTGATCTCCAAGATTCAATGCAAGCACCACTAGTGAAAGCTCTCAAGGGTCTTAATGTGGCGTCGGTAAATGGTTCAGGCTTCACTGCAGTAGGAAGGGGGTCAGGATGACAGCCTTATAAACCAGGACCTTTGTCAACTTCTGAAGTTCTCTATTTTCAAAGACATGTTGCTGCAGCTTGAAGGCAGCGGCACTGGTGCAGTTGACTCAGTGCTGGACTTCTTTATTGATGGTAGCCTGTTGAGAAAGTTGCTACTGAGATATGGAAAGTGCTCACATACTCCAGAGCCTCCCCATCTATGTAGATAGCGCGAGGGATGTTCAGCTGGCCTGGGGAGGG
>NW_017728997.1:31158764-31179575 GCF_001723915.1 Gavialis gangeticus | reverse complement strand
CGGAGCGGTGAAGAAGCATTGTCTTGGAGATGTTTAAGGCTCTTATACAAAGCATTGAAGAGATCTAGGGTCGCTTGCACATCCTGTGCAGAGTGAGCCATCATGCAGCAATCGTCTGCAAACTGAAGGTCATGGATGTCCTTGGTGGTGAGTTTGGTTTTTGCCTGTAAGCACCCAAGATTGAAAAGCTTCCTGTCCAGTCGATACTGACATTAGATAGTACATAATCATCTCTGATGAGGTGAATGCTGATGGTCAGGTAGATGGTGAGCAGGGTGAGGGTGATCACACAACCTTGTTTGACCCCAGTCCGGATGTGGAAGGCGTTGGTTTCAGAGCGTCCACTCAGAACAGTGGTAGTTGTATTATCATGCAGGAGTCTCAGCATAGTAACAAACTTCAGTGGGCAGCCAAGGTGTCGGAGGATGTTCCACAGAGCTTCACGATTTAAGGAATCCAATGCCTTGGTCAGGTCAATGAAGGTGAGGAACAGTTCTTGATTTTGCTCCCAACATTTTTCTTGGACCTGCCTGGCAATGAAAGCCATGTCTGCAGTGCTCTGGGATGGTCAGAAGCCGCACTGTGTTTCCGGAAGGATCTCCTCAGCAACAGGATGAAGGCGGTTCAGGAGAATGTGGCCAGGAACTACAGGAAAATCCCCCTGTAGTTCCCAGAGTCAGATTTGACCCCTTTTTGTAGATGGTCACAATGGCTGTATTCTTGAGATCCCCAGAGATGTCCTCTTCACCAGCTTATCCTCCGCCTTTGGGACGGAGTTGTGATGCAAGCCGGAAGCCATCAGCATGGTAGACCTCTGCAGGTATACAATCTGGTCTGCAGGCTTTGTTAGTTTTCATCTGTTGGATGGCCCATTTCAGCTCTCCGATGGTTGGTGGATTGTGAAGAGAATCCACCACAGAGCACTGTAGGATAGCTTGGAGGGTCTCCTTCAATATAGCAGACTCCCAGTTAGGGAGGAGTTCAAAATGCTCCTTCCAACACAGATGGATGGCATAATCATCCTTGAGGAGCCGGAAGCCGTCCTGTGATCGGAGGGGGTTTTGTCCAATGGAGCAGGGTCCATAGGTTGCCTTGCTAGCCTGGAAAAAGTTACACGTCATGCTGGTCGGTGTAGCCCTGGATCACACGCTCCTTCTCCACCCACCAGTTGTTCTTCATGTCGTGGATGCATTGCTGGACCTCAGCCTTCACTGCTGTCTTTCGCCAAGTTCAGGGATGGGTTTGCCAGGCGATGAAGGCTGCATGCTTCTGCTTGAGATTGCAAATCTGAGTGTCATTGGCATCGAACCAGTCCTCGTGCCCAATAGTCTGGGTGCAGGCGTCTTGGACAGCGGACTTGAGATGCTCCCAGTGTGCCTGGATGGAGATGTCATCAGCAGTAGGGACTTGCTCCAGTGCACTATACAACTGGGCCTGGAACTGCTCCCACTCCTGTCCAGGGTCCTTCAGAGCTGCGACATTCAACCGTCTCTGGGAGGCCTCCTGGGTCTTTCAGTATCTTGGTGCCAGGTGGATGTTCATCACCAAGTGCACAAGTTGGTGGTCCATCCAGCAGTCTTCAGATCCCTTCATGGCCCTCGTGATGAACACGTCCCTCAGGTCTCTACCTCAGATGATGATGTAGCCCAAGAGGTGCCAGTGCTCCACCCTCAGATGCCTCCATGTGATCTTTAGCCAGTTTTTCTAGCGGAAGATGGTGTTTGTCAAGATCAGGCTGGGTTGGGTGCCTTTGGTCAGGAGCAGGATACCATTGGCATTTGCCTTCCCCATGCCATTATTGTCAATAGTTCTACTCCAGATGTCATGGTCATGTCCAGTCTGGGTGTTGAAGTCTCCCAGGAAAATGACCTTGTTGTCCCTGGGGATGGAGGCAAGGGCATTGTTGAGATTAGAGTAGAACCTTTCCTTGACTTTCTCATCAGAATACAGAGTTGGAGCATATGTGCTGATGACAGTGGCGTGTTGGTTTCAGCTGAGGTGCAAGCGAAGGGTCATCAACCTTTCATTGACACCCAAAGGGAGTTCGGGGAGCAAGTCAGCAATTTTGTTCCTGATGGTGATACTGACTGCATGGATATGGGGGTCGCGATCTGGTTTCCCTTTCCAGAAGAAGGTGTACCCTCCACTGACCTTCCTCAATTGTCCCTTCCCAGCGGGCCGGGTTTGCTGAGAGCAGCAATGACGATGATATGCCTCGCTAACTCCTGAGCCACAATGGCAATTAGTTTTTCTGGGCAATTGCTCTTTGGGTTGCCGATGAGTGCTCTTACATTTCAGACTCCGAAGTTTAGCTTTTTTAGAATTTTGACTGCAGGAATGATGATCCCGCTGGGTGCAGCTTCCCAGCCAGGAGAGATAGGACAACCTATTTTTGGGGCACCCTTTCTAGCCCCCTCCCCATTGGGGTGAGCAGAGGGTATCCTAAAGGGGCTACTTCTCCATTGCAGCCTTCTTCCACCTTCACAGCCGTTGGGGCCACAGCCTTCCTCCACCTGCTCCACCATTGAGGACTTTTTGGATCATTCTTTGTCTGGAACCTTGACCTTACTGCTATAGGTGGCCCTACCAGGAGCACGAGCTCCAGACGGCATCGCTCTCAGGGTCATTGGAACATGGCAAGCCTCTCCACCACAACAAGGTAACAATCCTTGGAGAGGTATCCCCTCTCCTAAGCCCACAGCAGGTAGCTTAGAGCCCTCCTCGCCCCATACACAAATCTGGGGGGGGCACATGTCCCATATGCCTCCCCCAGGGGTGTGTGCAGCAGCAGGGAGCTTCTTCCCCCAATCCCTGAACCTCCTGGATGAGTTGCCTATAGCTCCATCCCACTCTCCACTCCAGCCCCAGGGTCCCATGCACTGCCCTGGATGGGCAGCACTCCCAGAACCCTGCCCCACTCCCTCCCTCACCATGGAGGCCTCAGTCTGCCGCCCCTTCCCTCCCCCATGCCACTTCCCCTCCACAGACTTACCTGCAGGGCGCTGCTGTCCACACTGCCTGGCTGCATTCCTGGCCATGTCCATGCTGCAGCTGCGTGCATGCACATGGCATCCAGGTCCCTGGTCAGAAGCCACAGTATATTTATCAGTACATTATTGGCTACATCAGCCAAAGAAAGCCGATAGTCAATAATGTTAATTTTCATTTTATCATTGCCATTCTGATAAGGCATTAATATATGGGTGGACCTCTACAAATGGTTATACCAAATTATATTTATATATAATTTTTTAAATGCACAAATGGAAATAAAAGGGGGGAAAATCCATTTCAGCAGCATTAAACAATGCAGTTAAATCACTGAGGTCATTTGCAGCTGAGAAGACAAGTGCATTGGCCTGCTCTAGCACAATTCAACTATTTTGTACACTATGAAGCATAATCATAGAATCACAGATAATTAAGGTTGGAAGATCTGTGACTTCAGGAGGTCATCTAGTCAAACCCCCTGCTCAAGGCAGGCCCATCCCCAACTAGATCATCTCAGTCAATGCTCTGTCTAGTCAGGTCTTAAAACTTCCAAGGGTGAAGATTCTACAACCTCTCTGGGTAACCTGTTCCAGTGCTTTACCATTTTCCTCATAAGAAAGTTGTTACTCATAGCTAACCTAAACTTCCTTGCTGCAACTTGAGACCATTGCTCCTTGTTCTCTCATCTGTCAGCACTGAGAACAGTCTAGGTCCATCCTCTTTGGAACCACCCTTCACACAGTTGAAGGCTGATGAAAACCTCTCTCAGTCTTCTTTTCTCTAGACTAAATAAGCCCAGTTCTCTCAGCTTCTTAGAAGTCATGTGTCCCAGCCTCCTAACCATTTCCATTGCTCTCCACTGGATTCTCTCCAATTTGTCTATAACGTTTCTGTAGTGGGGGCCCAAAACTGGACACAGTGCTCCAGATATAGCTTCTACAGAGCCAAATAGAGGAGAATAATCACTTCCCTTGATGTGCTGGCAACATTCCTGGTAATGCAACCCAGCATGCTGTTAGCCATCTTGGCAACAAGGGTAAACTGTTGGCTCAGTATATATACACATCATATCCACTGTAACCCTCATGCCTTTTTTTATAGAGCTGCTGCTTAGGCAGTTGGTCCCCAGCCTGTAGTGGTGAATGGGAGTTTTGTCTGAAGTGCAGGACTTTGCACTTCTCCTTATTGACACACGTGAGATTTCTTTGGGTCCAATCTTCCAATATGTCAAAAGTCTCTCTGAATCCTAGTCCTACCCTCCTTCAGTGTACCTACTATTCTTCCCCACAGCTTGGTGTCATCTGCATCTTACAGTCCATTCACCCAACCCATACTTCCTTAGCTTGCTCGTGAGACTATTTTGGGAGACCGTATCAAGAGCCTTGCTAAAGTCAAGGTATATCATGTCCAGTGCTCTTCCCACATCCACAGAGCCAGTCATCTCATCATAGAAGGCAATCAGGTTGGTGAGGCATGATTTGCCTTTGGCAAATCCATGCTGACTGTTCTTAATCATCTTCCGCTCCTCCAAGTGCTTAGAAATGGATTCCTTAAGGACCTAGTCCATCATTTTTCCAGAGACTTGGGTGAGGCTGACCTCTATGTAGTTCTCTGGATCCTCCTTTTTCCCTTTCTTAAAGATGGACACTACATTTGCCCTTTTCCAATCACTCAAGACTTCTCCCAATTGCCAAACTGAGTTTTCAAAAATAATGGCTACCGGCTCTGCAATCACATTGGCCAACTCCCTTAGCACCCTCGGGTATACACTGTGTCCAGCCGTATGAATTTGTACATGTCCAGCTTTTCTAGATAGTCCTTAACCTGCTTTTTCACCACTGATGGCTTGTCACCTTCTCCTCAAACTGTGCTGCCACATGGTGTAGTCTGGGAGTTCACCATGCCTGTGAAGACTGAGGTAAAAAAGGCATCAAGTACTTTAGCCTTTTCTGCATCACTTGCGACAAGGTTGCCTACCCTATTCAATAAGGGACCTGCACTTTTCCTGATCTTCTTTTTGTTGCTGACATGTTTGTAGAAACCCTTCCTGTTACCTTCCACATCCTTGCTAGTTGCAACTCCAATTACTCTTTGGCCTTCCTGATTTCATACCTGCATGTCCAAGCAATACTCTTATACTCTTACCTAGTTGTTTGTCCTAGTTTAAACTTACTGTCCTTGTTGTGTTTTAACTCACTGAAGAGCTCCTTGCTAAGCCAAGCTGGTCTTCTACCATACTTGCTAGTCTTTCCACATATTGGGATAGTTCAATTCTTGTGCCCTCAGTAACGTTTCTTTAGAAAACAACCAGCTCTCCTGGACTCCTTTTCTCCTCGGATTGGCCTCCCAGGGGATCCTGCCCATCAGTTCCTGAGGGAGTCAAAATCTACTTTTCTGAAGTCCATAGTCCTTACTGCAGGTCTTCTTCCTTCCTTTTCTAAGGATCATGAACTCAATCTCTTGGGTGCTGCTGCTCAAGTTGCCATCCACTACTACATTCCCCACCAATTCTTCCCTTTTTGGTCATCAGGTCAAGAAGAGCACAGATCCTATTTGGCTTCTCCAACACTTGCACCTGGAAGTTGTTTCTAATGCTCTCCAAAAACTTCCTGAATTGACTTGCACTGATGTATTGCCCTCTCAGCAGATGTCAGGGTGATTGAAGCCCCCATGAGAACCACAGCCTGTGATCAGGAAACGTGCACTAGTTGTTTGAAGAAAACCTCATCCTCCCAGTCTGGTGGTCTACAACAGACACACATCCACCATATCACCTTTGTTGCTCTCCCCTCCAACCCAAACCAAAGGCTTCCAACAGGCCTATCCTACATTTCATACTGGAGCTCTGAGCAGTCATACACTGCTTTTACATCAAGTGCAACTCCTTCTGCTCTTCTCCCCTGCCTGTCCTTCCTGAACAGTTAATACCCATCTATAACCACATCTATGACAATGCTCTAGTCATATGAGCTATCGCACCAAGTCTTTCTTATACCAATCACATAATAGTTTGGAACTGTCTTGTCTGAGAACTTCCAATTCCTCCTGCTTGTTTTCCAAGCTCCAAGCATTCATATATAGCTATCTGAGGTAACTAGATGATTGCACTACTTTCTCAGGAAGTACAATGCCTCCCTTGTTGCCCCCTCCTGCTTGTGCTTCATCCAGGTCACCCACTTCCCCACTTACCTCAAGGCTTTCCTCTTCCCTAACAACAGACTCTAAAGCACTTCTCACTAGGTTAGCGAGCCCGTCGGTAAAGATACTCTTCCTTCTCTTGGTCAGGTGGATCCCATCTTTTTCTAGTGATCCTTCTTGGAAAAACATGCCACGGTTGAAGAAGCCAAAGCCCTAACGGTGATGCCATCTACACAGCCATATACTGATCTGCAGGATGCATCCACTCTGGCCCAGGCCCTTCCCCCTGACCAGAAAGATTGAGAACACCACCTGAGCCCCTGTGCCCTTCACCCTTGCACCCAAAGCCCTCTACTTACTTTTGATCTGCTTAGGGTCACTCCTGGCAGTATCACTGTGCCCACAAGGATGAGCAGCATGAAGTAGTAGCCAAAGGGCCAAATAAGTCTCAGTAATCCTTCCATGACATCTCAGACCTGGGCACTGGACAAAACAGCAGGCCAGCAGATGGATACCTGTCTCCCCACAGAAGGGAGGAGTCTCCAATCACCACCATGTCACTTCCTCTTGATGGCAGTGGTCTTGATCCTCCCAACTTTCACGAGGCCTGGCAAGGTCTCTTCCACCAACAGAAAGTGCTCTGTTGCTAGGTCTCCATATCTGTTCTTCAGGCAAACCACTGCAGCTGGAGATAAAGGCCTCTGCTTGCTGTCAGAGGTCACAAGTTTCCAGTTTCCACCTTCCTGGGAGCCCACATTCTCTTTCCTCCTCTAGCACTGCCTGTGGCAGTCCTTTCTCCACAGTCCTAGAGGTCTCCTTCAGCACTGAATCAATGAAGTCTTCACAGTGGAGGACGCTTTGGAGCCTTTGCTTGCATCCACAGTGTGAAGCCAGGACCTGGGTGGAAGCCTTGATGGTGAGCCATCCTGCCTGGACAGATGCCTCACAAATGTAAGCAGAGGAAGAACTAGCAGTGTCCCTGGCATTGTGACGTCCTTCAGCCATTTCTCTGCAAGTCTTAATCTGTTGCCTCTCTGAGGAGACCTTCCCTAGCAGACTCCCCTGTAAGCTAGCTTGTTCACTGCTCCTTGGTCCCAAAAGGTTCCCTTTTTTCTGCTTCCTCTTATAAAGCTAACATGAAGAAAGGTAAAAGTTTCCAGGCAACCCTCAAGTGAACTCCCCCTCACTCAGGACTCTAGTTAAGCAAGGGATCAAGTCTTTAAAAGACTGGATCAAGTCTTTATAGTTATATACTGACTAACCATCTCTAAACGACGTATGAAATTCAGTGAAAACAGTAAAGTTTTTTACTCTTCAAGTAAAAAAGACCCCAACCAAAAAACCCCAGTGTTCTTAGTTTTCCATCCTCTTCCACAATGGCAGTAGCATGCACAAATTCAGTGTGGCAAGCAAAGCCAGAATTCAGACCTTGTCTGTTGCTATTTTGTTTCCATGGCTATTCCACAGAAATGATCACTCTTGCCTTCTAGAAGTCTGCAAGGAAAGGCAATTGGAGAGGAACTTGCTGGCGCAAATACTATAGAGGAGTGGCTCAACCTCCAGCCTGCTGGTCAAATCTATCCTGTGGAGTCATTACATCTGGCCTGCAGGGCTCTCCAATGGGTTGGAAAACTTGGCAGCAGGGAGCCATGGAAGCTCCATGTGGCTGGATCTAGCTTTGTCTGGGCGATTGCCATGAAGTGGGATTAGGTCCAGGCCCACCAATGCCTGCCAGTCCAGTTCAGCCTGGGCTGGGCTGCTCCCCAGGTCCCTCTCTTCACCCATTTTCATGTCTGGATCAGAACCACTCCACTCTACCCCCAACACATCCAGACTGGGGTTAGGCTTGTGTTCTCCCCTTCCCACCATGCATCCAGATCAGGACTGCCATACCCTCCCCTGCACCTCCAGACCAGAGCTGCTTCATTTCCCACCCCATCACGAGTCTGCATCAGAGCTGTCTTGCCCAGTGTGTTTGGATTAGGACTGCAACCAGGTTGCGCCCCCTCACATGTACGCCCAGATTAGGCCTACTCTACCCTACCTTTGTCCCAAGCAGATGGATCAAGGTCAGTCTGTGCAACCCTCTGCAGCTGGATTGGGCCCATCAGTTAACAACGTGAAAAGTTGGGCACCACTGGCATAGAATAATCTTAATTAATATATAGCAAACGGCAACTGGATTAATTCACACAATTGCCAAGTCCACATTTAGCTAAGACTAGTATTTGGTCACACAACATCCATCAGTTTAGATGAGAAGAGTATTACAAAAATTAAAGACTGGGATCCAAGCCAATTGAAACTAGTGCAGCAGGATTTGCAATAGTGACCTTGCAGATTTTCAGAAATGAAGAGCATTGGTTGATTCATCAGACTCTAAATACAAATTTAAGACATTAAGTAGGATAAGTAACATTAGCAAGAAAAAGAGATGCTAAATGCTCAGGTTCTGCTGTCTTCTAAGCATCCACATATTCTCTTCTTATAACTTTTTGTGGGTTCCACTTTGTGCCACTAGGTTCATTTTGCAACACAAAGATTTCATGAAGGCTCCAAACTGCAAGATTCTTACTCCAGGTATACTTTTTGAGTTTACACTCAGCAAATTCCTGCCACTACAAATGAAAGCAAAGAGTGGAAGATTTTAGGAGGTGCTGAAACATTTGTTTTTGAAATTTTATTACAAAAATATATTTGCAAACATACAAAATTTTGGATGAAAAATGTTCATTCTTAAACATTTATGCAATAACTTAATATTTGCAAACATACATAGATGATATAAAGTCCATAACATATTGAAATGTTAATGATGCAGTATCTACTTTTACTGGATTTCTAAAATATTGTTCACGTAAGTTTCAAGGAATGACTATTAAAAAATACCAATGTCTTAAGCTCTTCACACTGAAAGAACATGCAAATGGGTAGTAACTGGTGCATCTGAAAAAAGTGTTAAAAAATGAGACACTGTTAAAAAATGCATACTGTACATTAAAAAAAAAAAATACAAAAAAGCCATGTGCCCAGTGAATAGATTAAAAAAAATAGACCACCAGAGAAAGATATTGCATTTTTTTCCAATTTAAAGTGGAAGGAAGATATTGCATCTTAACATTTTCACAATGATGTCAGACAACACTAAGGTGAAATATATTGCACACATTCCTCCTGTTAAGATATGTTGTTAGCAAGAAGCAACTCAATAACTGGCAAAAAGTGGCTGATTTCTCTAAAATATTTTTAAAAATAATGTTCCAAATTAATTATTAGCTTTTAAAAGTTTCTCAGTAATTACATCCGGACTACACAGGGCATTGTTTCCAAGAAGGTACTTAAGTAGGCCAAACCAAAATATGGGCGAAATGAAATGGGTCCAACAGCAAGCATTCAAATATAATATTAAAATATCAATATCTGGAGAATTAAGCATTTGTTATATGAAACTAGAAATCAATTACTTTAAATGTTAAACTCTGCCTCAACTGTTTTGCAAATCTTGTGTAATTTGACAAGATATACTGCCCCCAAATTAATAGCTAGTAGGCACCTTTCATACATCTTCGGAGATTATAACTGCCATTATGTTAATAATACAACTACAGAACTGAGAAACTATCTTAATTTTGTGAATAATAAAGCAGTTATAATTTTAAAAATAATCTGTGATTAGTAAATTGTAATTTTCCAAGTAACTGAACACTGGTCAAAGAAACATGCTGAGACAGTAAAATTCATTCTGGAAGTAAACTATGAACTCTCAAAACTAATGAGTAAAATCCAATTTACTGGCAGCTTTACCACAATAAAAGTCACTTTAAATGGTCATGTTCAGTTGCTGTGGTGACCCTTGGTAACTAGCTATATGCATTAGCTATTACTACATGCATCTAACATGAATCAATCTCTTCACAAAGAGACAAGCTAATTAATTCTACATTATTACAAAAGGTTAAAAAACGACAAAAGTAGAACTGTCAAATAACTTCCACATTTTAAAATATCTCATGTTTTATGCTGCAGTTGAACTTTTGTTTTACAAAGCAATTTCTCCTTGAAGAGGTTAAATCTGTTAAACATTTATGTATTACAAAGAGCACTATTCTGGCACTTTGCATATACTGCAGGGGATAACCATGCTATGTTTTATTACAGAACACCCCTCCCAGTGTCTGCTACATCTGTGGAGGGGGGAATAAAGGTGCAGAAAAAAAAAGGACATGAACAGAAATCAGTTATAATGTTACCTAAAGTTATTTCATTTTACACCTAATGAAGTTTGTTTGCAAGCTGGGAAGAACATACTTTTTGGCACTACTACACTACAAGAAAAAAAAAATTGAATCTGCCTACTGCTTGCTGAGGTTTCTGGACAGTTATAATGCAAAACACATTTAATAGAAACATGGACAGTTTGGGCTTTAGAGAGTAACTTGTTGTAATGATGCTATTTAAAACAGTATTCCCTTTGTCAGCTGTCCAGGACTTGTACTCCATATTGCAGTACAATGGTATGAAGGAACTCCTCAACTGTCCCATCATTTTGACATTTTGGATATTACTTGAAGAATGTGACGGTATTTAGTTGTAACATATCTGAAAGGTTGGTATGATTACAGTAGTTCCCCATCTCCTCTCTACACTAGGGAACATCTCCTTTAATTCAACCTCCTTTTCAAGGTACTAAAAATCCTTATAAAAAAAAAATCAAGAATATACTGACTCAGTCTGTTAAAGCTGGAGAAAACCAAGTGTAACATTTGGTTTAGGCTAGAACTATATCCAAGAGAACTGCTCTCTGATTTGGCCTTTTTCCCCCCCGTTCTCTCTCTTTCTAAGGGGACCTCAAATTTGACTTGCATTAGGTCTGTAGGTTAGATAAATGAAGCATATTTTTGTGATTTGTGCAGTATCTGATTAAGAAAGCTCCCTTATTCCTTAGCAAGGTTCAGAAAGTCTATTGCTGAATTAAAATTCTACCATTAAAGCCAATACATTTCTTGGTAAACTTGCACGATTGCTAACACATTTCCCTGAATTCTGCATATTTTTCTAACATAAAATACTATATATTTTCACCTGGAAATACTGAATCCCAATGGCTGTTAAAGAGCTTTTTAGAAGGCAGATTTTGCAGGAAAAAAAAACCAAAAAAAAAACCACTTTCACTCAAAAACCAAAGTCTATACTAAGAGACATTAGATGCATAAAAACTCATACTTTTTGTTATGACTGAGAAACACACTGATCTGTAATCGATTTACAATTAAAGCTTATTTCATCATTTCCAATGAAACGACCCTGCATTTTGACTGTCACATTATTATAACTCATCCTTAGTAGATTCTGTTTTGTAGAGCCAAATGAAATTTGTTCTTTCTTCTTCATTTCAATAGTGCTTGAAAAAATAAGCAGCGCATCTTAACTGGTTATATTTACTACAAATTATCCTTTACCATATAAACCAAGACCTTGCTACTCAAAAAGATCCTTTAAAATGACTATTGCTGGAATAAATTGAGATCTACATTTAAGTATTATCAACTACGTTTGCATGCCATATAGAAATAAATTTAAGTCATGGATAGACCAATAGCAGCATAGCAAAATATCATTAAGGATTAGTATAACTCTACATGGGGAAATGTGAAGTAGTAGTTAGAGTCTTACACTAGTAAATACTGAAACATTAAACCATATATAAGAAGCATCACTTTTTTAAATAAATGCTGTGTGACAAGCATGAAAAAGTCTGAGGGGGTGGAAGAGAAGGGAACAGTTCACATTTCTTCCCCATCTGCATAGTTTTCAACATTATAGTACCAACACAATTGAGGAATGAAACTCAACTATGGTATTGGTCCATCCTTGGCTAAAGGGAAACAATGCGTTCCAAAAATCCATATTGAACTCCACATAACAGGGAAACAACAGGCTTATAGGGTACTCTCCTCCAAATATATTTTTAAAAACTGTAACAACTAGAATCCAAATGCCACAATTAAACTGATACTTAAAAGAAGATTCAACTGCCCCTTCCTAAGATTTTGCATGCTTAGATTCTGCCTTTGTAGAGCAACCAGGTATAACTTAATGAGGAACCGGCATATTGCCATAGATGCTGAAAAGAGTTAAACATACACACTTACAAAATAAATGGATGTGTGTTGGGTAGAGGCTTCTGGTTACTCAGGAACAGGCAAAAGATCTTTTTTAACCTGCACATCAAATGTTTAGCTCCAACAGCAGCTCTCTTGAAGCCTGAGCACAGTACCTTTTCCTGTGCACTCATCTTTCCATAGCCAATTCATCATAACAAATTACCTGCTTCAGCCTTTATGCAGCCCTTAAAAATAGAAGTGGGGTTTGCAACTCAATTTGCTCGTGTCTGCAAAGTGTGGTATACACTTGATAGCTGAAAAATAGCACTGTTCCCCGTTATCTCTTAAAAATGAAAACAGTTAGAAATGACAGTGACTCAAACATCTGCACACTCACTTAATGCTAATGAAAGCTCATTTGCAACTACCCAATGTTTCCAAAGAACAAAGGTTTGCTGGTGATGATCACAGTGAAACCTAGATCACTTCTGAGAACATTACTTTTAGAAGTATTTTTAAGGAATAGTCTTTCCCAAGAGGCTCAAATTCAAGACACTGAAAACTAAATATTCTTTTTAAAAAAATATTAGTTTTATAGATGAGGCATAATTGTTTCTGAAGCAGATGTGTTGTCAGTGGAATTGAACTAATTTCAATTATAGATTAATGTCAGTATTCTTGGTCAGGACTTGCAAGTAGACATCATGAATAGTGGTGAGAAAACTGGAATCATTCTGCAGAAGGAAAAGCATAGGCAGTACATTAGCTAGAAACACACACAAGTAATGCTATCTTTTTATTATTTAATTCCACATAAGACACCCTAAGATGAGAGCTGGGGGTGTAAGGCAGAATGGCTGCACAAGGGCAATCTACAGACAGACTGGGACAGTGAGAGGTGAGGCCATGGCAACCCTGTACATATATTTCAAATGGTCCTGACATCATAGATAAGAATTTCTGCAGTCACATACCTCTTAAATCAGTCTAGAAATAATCCACCGTGTATACTTCTGTATAAAATCCTAGATCATTATTTTTAGTGGTAAACTAGACAACCTGAACTGTATGCAGTACTTAAAAGCTACTCTAGTTGCCTTGGATCCAAATGCTTCACCTGGCAACACATCTAAGCAGACACCAAAAAACAAACACACAAACAAAAAAACCCCAATAAGCACAAAGAGAAAATATTCTGCTTTTCCCTCTGCAGTAGTTACTCTTTGCCCCTCTACATTCCACTGGGATCGTTGAGTCCTACTGAAAGCAATGCCAAATTTTGATCAATGTTTACAGTACCCATGTATGTAAAGTGGGAAGAAGACGGTCAATCAGAAGCAATGCCCCCAATGGGGGAACAAATATGTAACTCCACACAGTGAGAGTGAGAACTAACATTTGAGTAGGAACACTTTTGAGTGTTCTTAAGATCACAGGGCAGAAATAATTGCAAAATGCCTCTGATGAAGATAAAGAGTGTTGACAGTGGAGCCCAGCTTGCAGGTTTTTCATGATTCAGAGGAGGGGCAGTGGGAGGGGCAGGGGGCGATATTGTCTGTTTTCTTCCAAAATTGGGCTTTAGTCCCAATATACGTGGAATTCACAAGGATTTTTCAACTTCTGTAGGCAAAATCCCGCCCCATGTTACTTCCCTCTACATGAGACTTGCTGCTGGAACAACAAATATTCTACAATTAGGAGGGCACTGATAGAGACTTTGGGGGCCGATATGGATAGCTGGTTATTAAGGAGGCATATTGGCTAATATCGATTTGATTTCTGATACAGCTGCGTGCAGCTGATAAGTCTGTTGTGTTGGAAGGGGAGGGAAAGGGAATGGGCGGGGAGCAGATCAATGTTTCCCGTGGTGAGGGAGCATTGGGGCTGGGGCAGGTGCTGCCCTGCCGCGGCGAGGCAAGTATGGCTTGTCCGGGGGTGCGGGGAGGCGGTTCCTGCTGCTGCGCACCGCTGGTCCATAAGCGGCTCATCTGCTCATCCAGCGGCTCCTATTGCTGCTCCTGCCACTCATCCAGGAAGGCATGGGGGAGGGGGTGGCCCCGGATCTGCACAGGGAGGGCTGGGTGGGCTGTGGCCATGTGCTTCCAGTGCTGCTGGTGCCCTCTCCAAGTGGCCCCTGAGTCCAGCTGTAGTCTGCCCCATGCAAATCCAGGGGTACATGCCCCACCCTGCCCTTTCAGACTAGCAGTGGCGGTGGGAGCCGCTGGATGAGCAGATGAGTTACTCCTAGATCAGTGCTGTGCAGCAGCAGGAGCTGCCACCCCACTCCCCGCACCCCCCAGAAAAGCCGCGGCTGTATCCCACCCCTGCCCCACCCTAGCTAGGCAGTGCCTACTCCAACCCCACTGCTCCTTCACTGCCGGGGGGGGGGGGGCATTGATCTGCTACCCCCAACACCCTTTTCTGCCCCTTCCCCATTCACCACAACCGAATTACCAGCTGCAGGCAGCTCTCCAAGCTGCCAGGCTCTACTCACTGCCTGCGTGCTGTGCTGTGGCTGTGCACAGGCACGGGCATTTATTGGCCAAATTATTGGCCACATCAGGCTGATTTCTGATAGTCAATTTTCTTTGTATCTATGCTGATCTGAAAGCAGACCAATGCATCAGTGCACTTCTAGCTACAATGTATTGTATCTCCCTCCCAAACTCTGTGGATGCCCTGGGATTTGCTAGGCTAAAGTTATTTGTGCAACAGGAGCTCTAGCTTCTTTCTGCTCTTCTTGGCTTCATGACCAAGCAAATCTATTGGCTGTCAAAGATAGTTTGTCCCAAAGATACCCTGGCAATTTACCCTAGCATGAGAAGTTTAAGGTCCACAAGAAAGTTAATATAGCTTGGAATTAACACATTTTCTACAGATTTTATATAGAATGGAAAGAAAGCCCAATGCAGATCTCCCTTCCATCCCCCTTCCTTACTACAGAAAAGGAAATAATGTCATGCTGAAAAGAAAGACAGCTCGACTATAACTGGTGTCTGTACTAAATACAGGCAACCCCCACTTAGTGCTCCTAATTGGTTCTCGCAAAAACCGAGCACTAAGTGAAACAGCATTAAGTGGAACCCATTTCCCTATAGGATTTAGTGTAAATAAAAGATAACTGGTTCTGCACCACCCGCTGACCCAGACCCCACACTCCTGTAGCCACACTCTGGGCCCTGCCAGCCCAGGCCCTGCATTGCTGCCGGCCCTGGCCAGGCCGCTCCCGGCAAGGCACCACACCGGCTCTGCCAGGGAAGGCATTAGCACCTCCCACCCTCAATGTTCCCCTGCTGCAATGGCTCCCGCTGGCCCGCACCTGCCGGCCACCAGTGCATCTGTGCACGGCCCCAGTCACCCCATCCATGGGGCCTGTGTTGGGGCTCTGGTGCGGGATAAGTTGCCCTGCTTTGCCTAGAAGGGGCTCCCTCCAGGGCACCTGGTACAGGGACAAGCCGCCACCAACAGATCACTGCAGGCTTGGGGGCGGGGGAGCTCTGTGGGCTCAGTTTGCACTGGCTCCCGCTGCCCCTCTGGCCCAGGCCTTGCGCTCATGCCCCCCATCAGCACCTTTTCGCTGCTGCTGCCGCTCCTCCCCACCCACTGGCCACTCAGGCACCGTGTGCCTGAGCGGACCCTGTGGTCCCAGGCCATACTGACCTGGGCTCCAAGCTCATGTGCTGGAGTGGACCCCGGCCTCCTGCTACCACTGTCTCTGGGCTCCCGCTGGCTGCCACTCACCACTTCCCTCGCCACCGCCGCCACTTCTTCTTCCCACGCCCGCACTGAGCGTTATAGTGAAACGTGCTCAGCACTGAGCAAAACTAGGTAGGTATTTTAAATGTTTGTTATAATGAAACCACTGTAAGAAAAACCACATTAAGTGAGGGTTGCCTGTAATCAGAACTTTCAAGATTGCTGAAGTCCAATAGTGTCTACCAAAGTGAATAGAAGTTACAAGGGCATGGATCTCATAGTATTTCTGCAGAACACCAAAGCAAAGAAAAAGCAAGGAGGCAATACTGACAGTACCTTTATTAGATGTATTAATGTCTCTTGGAGCTGAGACCGACTGAGGACAGTAGGTGGCATAGCCTGGATTTCTGTTGCGCCAAGTGTTAGAGGGGAAGGAGGAGTGGCTTTATTTTCCACTTCAGTGGATTTTGTAGCTGACTGCTGGAAAACACTAGGAGACAAGAGGATTGAAGGTGCCACTGTAGTTGTAGCTGTAACAAACTGGGGAGATGCAACCTGCCAGGAAAAGGAATACAGTTCAGTGCTTGGCAAGGACTGTTGTTATAATACTCTTACAGATCAGGTGTATATAGACAGTACTGTGGTTTACTATTCAAGATTTAATACAAACAGAGGGATAAAATGCCTAAAACTCCATACGTCACTCCTTAGATACCAATTTGTGCATGTAAGGTTGCAAATAAGTGGTTCACCAGATTAAGAGTCCAGAAGAGTCATTTCACTGGTGGTGTTTGTGCTGTGGCTCTTTCTATCTTACAAACAATATAGTTCTAACACATGAAACTGCAGGTAACTGTACAACTGGAAAAAAATATAAGTAAGTCTTAAAAAAATAACATGCATTAAATCTTTCTATTTTATATTATGGCAAAAGGGTGGGGAAAAGAGATTCAACTAGCACTGGGAGAAATCAGATACCTAATGGATACTTAGCAGTTTTGCAAACAGTGGGAGTTAAGGATGCTCATTACCATACCAAACACCTTTAAAACATAATATTTGTGGAAATGCACTGCATATGAACACAGATACAAGCAGAAAGCTTTAAAGCTTTTGGTGCATAAAACAAAGTGGCTTATTCCTTAACTGGCTGAAATAAATTGATTAGTTTTTATAAGTCTAAAATTTTAACAGCTGAAATTAGACAACTCAGAGAATTCTTTTCTTTGAGGCCCTTTCTTCCTCTTGTAGTCTCTACCCCCACAGTTCTTAACTCTGCAAAGAAGAGGGAAGGATAAGAAGATAAAGTTGACAACTAGGCAACTTAGTGTCCAAGAGGTTATTCCTCAAACTATTCTGTTCATCCTAAACTTATGCAGAAGAGAGGCCTTGGATTAAATTTTCTATATCTGCTGACCTGACAAACGAATGTATTCTTTTGAACTAAAGGACCGGATAATAGAGTTAATAGAATATGTTAATATCTTCATTAGTTACTTTACTCTGATAACAATTTAAAATGTAACTTTCAATTATTTTTATTTTCTTTTTTGAGCCTGTTGAGGCACAGCCTTCTCATAGATTTTTCTTCTATAGAGAAATTAATAGGAAGAATTCACAATAATAAAACCTTCCACTGAAGTATAAAAGGGGAGAGGTGCAGAAAGGCTCTCTCTCAGGGGAAGGCAATCCCCAGCATGTGGTAAAGTGTGACATGTATAGGCATTTTGCTTGGCACATGTGCTTCACAATGGATGGCAGGGCTGTGCTGCCACAACAAGTATCAGGCACCTCGTGGCTCCCCTACCATCCACCCCTGGTATGCCAACACCTTACAAGTCAAGGTTGTGGGTGTTTTTGGCACTCAATCCAAAAAATGTTGCCAACCCCTGCTATATCTGTACAATTAAGTTACTACCTCAGGTTATTATCCCTCGACTCCCTGTAAGCCACATCAGAATATACTCAACAAACGTCCTTTCTTGCTTAAGCCTCCTGAGTGACCAACTTTTTTTTGAAAGTTTTGTCAGTTTCAGCCAAGAATAAAAAACAGAAATGAAGCAGCTATAGATAAAACATTGTAAACAAATGGTGAAAAATAAACTGCTTTTATACCTAAATAAAATGTGTCTTTTTAAAGTTCAAAATAACCTATTAAAAATAAAAGTTAAACTATGCTAAATCATTTCAAAAGGATTATAACTTGCAAGATTAATATTACTGTATTTACTTGAAATCAAAAGATAAGTTTGTTTTTTTCCGGCATCCAACACGGTGGAGTGGGGTGAGGAAGAAAGCAGCCTTATTCTGGATTTGAGTATTGGCCCAGGGCAGGCATCTCCAATCCAGGCCTGGTCTTGGAGCTGCAGCGGATGCCTGCCTGGACCAGGGATGGAGCTGTTGGCACCACTGCTGAATGGCTGTAGCCGGGGCAGCTCAAAGTGGCTCAGGCACCAGGAGAGGGGATGGATGGTTCAGGAGATAAGGTGCAGGGGTGGGGGAGGTTGTGCCACATGAAGCTCAGAGGGAGCACTGGGGGAAGACTGCAGTGGCAGGAGACCTGCTGCACCTCTGACTTTGGCTCTGACCCAAGCCTAGGGGTAAAGCCAACACCCCTGCTGTTGCTTGGAGACAGTTGGGGCCAGTGCCAACATGCACTTCATATTCTGGGACAGAATATAAACTCAAATTATTGTGGGGAGGTCATTTTAAATTCAAAGTTGTCTTGGTTTTGTTTTGGGTAAATAACAATATAGTATGGAAAGCTCCCGGTAAAGTTTAAATTTGAAAAATCACAACACTTTCAGGCCAGCTCATGCTAGAGCATCAGCACACTAAGGGTAAGGACAAAATAATTTAATACTGAGTTAAAGGGGAGGGGTAGCCTCCTGTGCATCATCCATTCTGCTGTAACTATTACACATGTACAGTCCTATCCTGTAACAAATGGAAACTAAGGTGGAGCAGTTTGTCACAAAGAAAACATTTCCACTTAACTTACACTTACTGCAGAGTGCGAGACTGGATGCTTACCATGGAACAGCAGATGCATACAATGTCCCCTTCCACCTTTAATACAACTGGTCTGTCTCTTCCTACCTTATTGCTGGTGATTCTCAATCTTTTTAGACAAAGGGCACCCCATGGGAAATGTTAGGTCTTAACTTTCATTCATTTCTTGACTATAGAAAAATAATACAGCAATTCTTCTGCTGCAAATAATTCAGAAAGGCCACAACAGGATCACAGTGATTTTGACGCTATGGATTTCTTTTGGAAATTTCTAGGTTTATCTTGTGAATCATGTGTAGGTGTTTGTATATCTAACAATTAAATATTGATTTAACAGATTAGTTTGGGTGCTACTGATCTCCAGAGAGGACTACATTAAGTTGTGCTTTCAACTTTTAAATCATGTTTTAACATACATAATGAAATAAAAATCATTAGAGGTAAACTCTATTAAAAGGCTTGACCTTGCTTTTTGGTTACAGCTAATAATTTTCTGATGGGAATCTCAAAGTTGACTTGACTTTGAGTTAATATGATTATTAACCTGCTCAAAGGCTCTTCTGTTGGGATTTTAATAATCTTAATACTTAATCCATGAAAGCAAAAGTTTCAATTACGGTAGTCACTACAATGGACTGGCTACCAACTGTGCTCATAGCTAGTGTATGCTAGAGTTGACTTCCAGGTCCCTACTTTATCCTATCTTTCACTTTTTTACCACGTTTGACTCACTCAGGTGTTATGCTTGTCTTGTTGAGAATATCAATGGTTTGGAACCAGGGACTGTTACTTTCCACTTTTGTACAGTGCCAAGTGTCCTTTGATGGAGGCATCTAGACATCATCACACTTTTATCAGTGATTCTCAACCAGGGTGGCAAGACACCCTGGGATTCCTTAAGATCCTTTCAAATGGACTGCAGGGTTTAACACTGTTAGGTGTGGAAACATGATTCACAAGATAAGCCCAAGCATTTCAAATAAGAATTTATAGCATTAAAAACATACTGACGTTGTGAGCTTTCTGAGTTCTTTGGAACAGAAAAATTGCTGTATTTTTTTTCCATAGTCAGAGTGAATGAAAACTAAGAACTGGCATTTTCCAAGGGATGACTTTCAGTCTAATGAAGGGTGCCTTGAGTCTAAAGAAGGTTGAGAACCAGCTTAAATAGTAAATCATGGAATTAGTGTTCTTTATTGCTTGCTATTCAATTACTTATATTTTAGTATATAGAAACAGGTTTTTCCAAACTGCTATGATGCAAACTCAATCTGAGAATGCGGAGTAAAATATTCTTTCTAGTTCCTGCATCATCACCAGCAGTTAGAATGGTAACATTACCATGTTCTTGTACTCAGGTTGTCAAGATACAAAGAATATTTTTCTTAGAAAAAAGTTACCATGAATAGTAATTTATTTACTAAAGGAAAATTCATACACTTACTTGGCTGGTTTTTGACAAAGTTTTGGGCTGTGGAAATACCTCCGGTTCCTTGTTTTGCTGTACAATCTGCAAATGAAAAAAGGACTTAAAACCTCCCCATAAGTTCAGTGTTTCTGAACTTCCATTGTCTACACCTTTCATTTTTTTCTCCTAGTTAATTACTAAAATAAAAGACTACCAAGATACCTTTTTTATTAAATTTAGACATATATAAACTTAAGTTTATACATATAGGTTTGTTGTTCCTGCAATACTTTGTATCTTCAAATGTAGATTCTTTTTTCTGACTTATTTTATGATAATGTTTGATTTCATGTATTGTTTTGCTCCACTTGTAATATTATATACGTACATATTCTATTAAGTAGATAGCTCTATAAACTAAATAGAATATATATATATATATATATATATATATATATATAT
>NW_017728997.1:31137525-31153764 GCF_001723915.1 Gavialis gangeticus | reverse complement strand
TATTATATTACAAGTGGAGAAAAACAGTAGATGAAATCAAACATTATCATACAATAAGTCAGAAAAAAGAATCTACATTTGAAGATACAAAAAAGAAACTTCAGGAAAAACAGATCTACAACCTTAAAAAAGGGAAAAAATACCATAAATAGTTAAAAATATACTGGAACATAAATCTTAAGATACACTGGAAAATGAGAACAAGCCAAGTGCAACAAAATGAAGATCTTACATTGTAGTAGATTCAATAAGTTAACAGGAAATTCTATTCAATATTTTGCTAAAGATTATTTTATTAATCTCAATTGAAACAGGAAACTAATTGATTTACAGTATTCCTGCTGATCAACAATCACAAGTAGTGCACAGACTCTCTTGGATACCATCCAGAGAGAAAGCAATATATAAGATGAAGATATAAACAGAAGGTACTGCAACAAACCCTTGGCATCCTGCTATATTTAGCTTGCCACTATCTTAGCAACATGATCTCTGACAGAAAAACAAATCCATGTGCATAACAAAACCTATCTGCACTGCCAGAGATCAAGACTTATCGCAATAAAGACAAGGACCAAAAGACAAAACTAACTTAGTGGAAAAAGATACCCGTGTGATCTTGCCAGCATTAAGACTCGTATATGTAATGTAACAACTAGAAATTCCTTTGCTCATTTGTGACAGACCACGTTTAAATACTGTCCAAAAGACATGAAATGTTTAAATCCATAATGGAAATATATAGACATGATAAATCTAGAGGGGAAGAAAGCATCAAAACTGTATCTGCACAGTGCAGTTTAAGGTTAAGGTTTGACTTTGTAAGTCAAAGGCAAATTTTGAATAAGAATTATCAGCTTTTCTACAGGATCAAAGATGTCACAGCTGTGAGCATCAAAAGCTATAATAACATTTAACAATATAAAAAAATATTGGTAAAACACTGCTCTTTTCAAATATTTATTCAAACACTGAATAAAGAATGGTATTCTCAATTTTATGCTGGAGCCAAAAAGTATAGTCATAGAATTTCATAAAAAGGTGATCTCCAACAAGGTAAACCAATAATGTGCCAGTTATGACCTTCTCTAAAACCTTTGATAAATAAAAGATAAGGAGACTAGGAACAGCATCTTTAGAAGGATGGCATAATGAAAGCCATTTTTAAGAGGCAAGAATACCAGTCTCCAAGAAGAGAGAAACATACTACAAGTTGCAATTTATTCTTTAATCCATGCTAAAAATAAACACAGGGTTTATCCTACAAGGATAAAAACACTGGAGGAACTAAAACTGAGTAGGATTCAGAATCAATAGAACAGTGCTACTTTGTTAGTGACAAGCAGTGACAGTTTCAGCCTGACCGGTACAGGCTACCAAACTTGCAAATCTTGCTGCAACAAAATGAAGGGCCTTAGATAAACAGCAAACATGTTGAAAAACTAGAAACTTAAAAATGGGTAAGGTGACAATCAGTAACAATCTACTGTTATAAGGGGTTAGCTAGGTTATGTAGAAGTTAAAAGTAATTAAAGGGTTGTCTGATGAAGTACATTAACAAGAAAACAGCAGAACATACCAAGTATACTGTAAATACATTAGCTTAGTCTACAAAAGAAGTAAAAAATAAAAGAAATTCTTCATAACATAGGTGCAAGAAAAATAGTGCATCTTCTTAAAAAGAAGCAGCTATGATAGTTTATATAGATCATTCTACCATAAGGGCAGGCAACCCTTGAGCATACAGCAGCGCTGATCGGTAAAAAAAATGGCAAGTCTGTACCCAGTTCCACAACCGAAAACCAAATCCCAAATAGCAGTATGACACTTCCAACCACCTCCTCTCAAAACAAGTTTTATGCTCACAGTTATTCTGGGAGACAGGGCTATACTCTTATTATTGTTCAACTGGGTCTCAGAAACAAACACAATTCATTAATATAATTTTGGAAATGAGACCAAAGTAAAACATCGCCACCTATATAAACCAGTTGCCCATTCAACTAAACAACTGATCATCTCTAAGAGAAAGCTAGAGTCCCAAACAAGGAATCAAAGTCAAATTTTGAAAAGCAAAAAGTGTCTAAAAAGGAAACTGGAGATAGAAGATCACATATTTAGTCTACCTATCAAACATTCATATCACTGTTTAGTAGTGTTTAAGTGCAACAGAGACACTGGTAAATTCCCTATAGTATACTTATCCAACGTGGCAGCAGCTTGATTATCTGCTCTTCTACAGACAGCTCCATCATTAATGATAGATGAAAATTAAATAAGGCTATGCTCTACCCAGGGGAACTATTTTTTTCTCAGCTTGTCAACTATAACCTACAAGCAGCTGAAAATAAAATATAGTTTCTTAACCATTCACAAACCACTAGCATAGCCACATCCCATTATGGGAGAACTTGGGAATTAGAAACCTGAATCTAAAAGCACTAAATAAAAATTTGCAACTTATGTCAGCATCAGTGAACATGTTCAAACATACACAGTAAATAAATACAGCTCAAAACCAAAACAGAACTAAAAAAAATACAATGAATAAAAATACATACTAATTTTAGAGCTAGAAATTCTGCTGATACAGTACAGAACTATACTGACATAGGTCTTAGAAGGCTAGGAACACCTAAACCAATTCAACAATTTTCAATTTATATAACTCCCCTCACAAACACAACATAATAATGAGAAACAAAAGAATCAAACTTCTAACCTAACTGCATGTTACTGAGTTGCTTAAGGCTTACAGCATTTCTGAGTATCTTTTATTAAGCTAATTTAAGAAAGCTCACATTTAAGAAGACAAAGCAGTTGTAGCTCTACAATACTTTAAAAGAAATACAAATGTATTATATCCATACAATACCTGAAGAGGAGAAATTATTTTGCTATTCAAGGTAGCTGGTTTAGCATGAGATTCTTTGAAGCTTTCTGGTGTTGCGAGTTGGCTTACTGTGCACGAGATGTTTGGAGTTATAGTTATTTTGCTAAGAGACTGCGTTGGTATTTGGTCATGCTGTGGGGTCAACCTGAGTTTCTGGAGAAGATCAACACTTGGAAGAGGTGTGTTTGAAGAAGTATTTCCTGTACTGGTTGTTGCCAAAGGTGCTATAAACTGGGTTTGGCAAGCCATCAGATTTTGTGGAGTGTGGTTTGCATCAGATGGTGGTTGATTCATAAGTGGGGGTATCTGCTTGGAAGCTTGCTGCATAACCTGCATGATATTGTTTGATTTTAGGTTGTGAAGTATCTTCGGAGTAGCAGCTTCTGCTGTAGAGACCGAGTTAAGAATGGGACTTAAACGAACTGTATAATTTGCAACATTCTTTATGTCAGGCTGTGAAACTGAAGTTGGAGCAATGAGCACAGGTGCTACACAGTCCTGCGAAGTCAAGGTACTGGCACTGGTTTTGACACCTGAACTCTCTCCTTTTCCCAGTGGTTGATGTGTCACTGATGACTGCTCAAAGGAAAAAGGTAAGAGCAAGTTGTGTTCTTTGCCAGACGTATCAGCTGGCAACTTCTCCATTTTGTCTGGATTGGAACATGGAATTATTGGTTGCTCCTTTGGCAAGGAGGTTCCAAATAATTCTTCTACTGTCAGATGTTTGTGTCTTGATTGAAATAGCTGAAAAAATAAAAGTAGGAAAGAAACAATAAAAAAAAACTGTTCAAAATTGCATTATTTTTATACCTTAAGCACTAGTTTCACATTACCTGCAAAGGGTGGTAAGTGAAGTTTTCTTTGCTAATTAAAAAAAAAAATCAAAGTTTTACTGAAACATAAACAACGCAATTGACTTAATCATAATTTGTGTACATATAATCTGGAAGTTTTCCAAGACATTTTCATTTGAAATAAAAACAAAATAAACAACCTACAGACACTGCATTAGCACAACTTCATGTGCGTTGTAAGAAAAAGTGGCAATAAATGTCACGTGACAAACAGTGAGGGTTATCAGTAAATTTAATGGATCAGTAGATGAAAGGGGAAGAGTGAGAATGCAGAAACGTTAGAAGACAGTCAATAAAAGCTGTATGTATTTCTGCAGCTCTGCATTTCTTTTTTTAATTCTTCTCGTAGAATAAATATTGTAACAAGAGAAAGCCATATTTTTGCGTTAGTAAAAAAGGAAGAGTATGGTCAATTACCTTATAGTTTGTTTTTATTCTCCAGTACTATGAATATGGAAAACACTACATTCCCTACTGATTTATTTTCTATTTGGCAAACGTGTTTATCATTGTGTGCTTTAAACAGACAACAAAATGCCTGTCTTAAATACTTTAAAGGATACTGAAAAAGTATAGGTTATTTAAACTGAATAGGTACATGAAGAAAGCTCCTACAAAAATTAGTTATTAAGAAAAGAAATCAAACCACTCATTCTTTAACTGCCCCATAAAAAGGAAAAGATGGGGAACAAAAGAAAATTAAACAGCTAACTAATTCGAACCAAAAAAAAGAGACAGACACGCACACACAAGAATTGTTCACTTCAGTGCACTTTAATAAAAGGGGCCAATGCATCATATCATCTTTATCACCAGGCCATTATACATTATTGGAGGGGCAGGAGAAGACGGAAGGTTACACTACCTAGAATCAATAAAAGAAAAAAAAAAAGAAAAAACAAGAAGGCCTTCAGAAATGGTTAATACTGTAAAAAAGTCAGAGAAAATAAAGAGCACCAAGGTCCAGGATTCAAATACTTAGAGATTAATTATCAGCTGAATTTCTCTTTGCAAAATGCTCCCTGTCACTACCACTGCCAAGGAAGCAGAAAGCTGTACTCTGAGCTAACAGTGCAGTTTCCAGATTTTTTTTTTCTTTTCAGAACCAGGTTCCTGTACTGCATGCTACAATCAACCAATGTTGAAGTAAAAAAGGCCTGGCTTCTTTGCCACGTTCGCAAGAAGGCAATATTCAGAATTGTCTTACCACATGTGAAGGCAAAAAGCATTTTTGGCTAGTAATGCCACCTGAAATGCCATACACGACCAAGGATTCAGTGACCAAGGATTCATCTATACCCTTCAAACTGTAGGACAGCTGCAGCATCATACCCCCTGTAGGCTTGTCTCATCCTATTAGTTTATTTTAAGTTTTATTTGGAAGAGACACTCAAATCACTTCACTCCCATCCAGACAATAGTTACTGTGTCTGTTTCCAAGTGTCTAACTAAAAAAGACAGAAAGGTGTCACATATACATACTTAATAGTATAGTAGGCCTATACGAAGCAGCTAGTGTTTGCTTCGGATTCGGCAGATTTGGGGGACAGTGATTCTATTTGGCAATTCGAATCACTGTCCCAAAATCGATTCAGCCGAATCTGATTTGGAGATCTGGCCACTGCCGAAAATCAGCTGAATGGAACAGGCCCCATCCCCTGCCCACTTCCCCAACCCCGTCAATGGCTGCCCCACCTGGCCCCAGCATCCTGGCACATTAAAAAAAAAAGCCCCCCCCACTCACTGGCTCCTGCCAGGCAGGGGGGTGATTCCCACTGCCCCACATTGCCCTGCACTGCATGGGGGGGTGGGGAGCTCTGCCACGAATTCCCAGAAGCCCTGACAGCCGCTGCGGCAGCTGGTAAGTGTGAGGCTTTTTTTTTAAGTGCCAGGATGCTGGAGCCAGGTGGGGCAGCCATTGATGAGGCTGGGAGAGCAGGTGGGTGTCAGGAGGTACTCAGGGGGGCTGACAGAGCAGGCAGGGGATGGGGTTTGGCAGGGGTCCCCCCCATGGTCCCCTCCCCCCTCCTCTAGCCCCGCTGTCCCGTCCCCTACCTACTGGCATGAAGTCCAGTTCCAGCTCCCCGCAGCAGCGAGTGGGGACTGCCCAAATCTCGTCAGAATTGATTCAGAGGCTTCAGATCAATTCAGGCCTTCTTATTGGTCTCCCGATTCGATTCGAGATTTGGAGATTTGGCCGCTGAATTGAATCAGCAACCAAAGCTTTGCACAGCCCTACTTAATAGTTATAGCCCTAATGATGCAAGCCAAAAATCTCAACTCTACTAGTAACCTCATAGCAACTTCCTCACCTTTATATAACAAACTGTAACAGTGCGCCTACCAGGGGTTCATGGATAGATTTCAGGGGGTTTGTGAACTTGGATAGGAAAAAAATTACATCTTTATTTTCACTAACCTCTAACTGAAATTTAGCATTTCCTTCAATTATGAATGTAGGCAACAAACCACAGTAGTATTAGCAGTACCTGTGACTTTGTCACCAATAGAAATCACAGATATTTTCATATCACATTACAGTTGTTGCAGATATCTCGAAATATTGTTTATGCTCATCACTACTTTGAAATTATTGTAGTTATTAGACCTGCTGCTAAAATCGCACATGATCACAGTCTTCCTGTCTACAGATGCTCATTATTCTGAGAAGGTGTCCATAGGCTTCACCAGACTGCCAAAGGAGTCCATGGCACAAAAAAAGTTAAGAACGCCCTAAAGGGAGTCCTGTGCAATTAATGCATATCCTTGAACAGTGCATTGCTACTCTCTCCTCTTGCAGAACTGATAGCTTCTGCAAAAAAGGTTGACAAGTGAAATTTTATACATCAGGTTTTGATGGTGAAAACTTAGCCTGCTCCTGGTGCCATAAAACAAAATGGTAAAGATGAACAATGGCTCTAATAGATTTAGATTTTTTTAAGTCAGGGATTAAGTCTCAGTAGGAAGTATTTTGTAAAATGCATGACAATCAAGTGAAACCATGCAACACATTCAGAAACTGTGAGAACAGTTAGAAACTCAGTTACTATTGGGCAACTACTTGGAGTTTCGATCTCTGAAGCTTTTTCAAAACACGTTCATGTACATGTAAGGGGAACATGAGCCATTCATAATAAACTACGCCCGTCTGGAGAAGGGAAGGATGGAATAAATGCAACATCCTCCCTTCTCTTAAGAAGAGCACTTCTGTACAGTAATACTCCTAGAGATTATCTTAAACTGTCTGCCATGCAATAGGCCCAAAATCACTCTTGCATCTAACATGAGGCTGACCCAGTAAGAGATTTTTAAAAACTTGTAAATTTATATTAGCTGAAAAGATTTGTTTAAACTGTTTTCATTTACTTGGGAAAAATCTAAGAAACAGCTACCACGAGCCCAATGAAGCTCAGAATTCACTCTGTTTTATGGACTGCAAAGGTTGTGTGTGATGAGCAGGCTGCCAGTCATTCCACTAAAGAGACCAGGTAGCCTGTAACAAACTATTTACTTGCATACCACATATACCTCTCCCAAATCCCCTCTCCAGAACTGGGCTGTGCATCCTAAGTAGGGAAACTGGTTTTCTACATGGAAAGGAGGAATGGATGGCAGTTGTAATGACAGCTGTGCTTCTCTCCCTGCCTGCCTGGCCCAAGGAAAGGATGGGTGGAGTTTATTGGTTAGAGCCAGAGCTACAGTATTAACTCTTTCATAGCTGCTGCTAAGATAGCAGTAATTTTGGCTAAGCTATTTCAGAAGCAGCCCTAAGAGAGTTAACAGTCCAGGTTTTGCTGAGGCTGCAGTGTATTCTGCCTCTGCTATCAGGATCACAATCCTGGGCTTCACATGTACCAGCAAGTTGAAAGATAAGCACCATGCAGCTAACTGGCTCCTGCCAGGTATGCAGCTTTGACTTTGCCAAGCAGGGGGAGATAGCTGACTGTCAGCATGGGGACCAGACAGCCTAGTATTTCCAACAGGCTAGGGCTGCCCCACTCCTGATGTTGACAATCAGCTGGTTGGGGACTGGGGCATACTGCACTTTCCACTTAAGACACCGCACAAATCAGCCACAAAGATATTCCACAGTTTAAGAGAACTAAATAAATAGATATATGTATATGAGCATTCCTCTTAGAGCCTTAGCAGATGTTACATTTACAGCAAGATTAATGTGTTAAGCATGCAATACATGGCAACATGCCACTCATTCAGATAGTCCATGGCACAGTAAAATGGGCAATCAGCCACAAAATCTTCCATATATATTATAGTTGAAGTTAACTCTGCCCCTTTAAAATTGGAGACATCATTAACCCTGTAGCCCTGGCTAAATAGCATGTCAAAGATGTCTACCAAATCTTTATGATATACAACCCTGTTTGGTGGGATAACAACCCTATCCTGCCACTAAGATCATAAAGGATTGAGTCCTTCTCACAATGCATTTACTGAAGTCAGCTCAGCAACATTAAAAGGGATAGAAAAGGGTAGATTTATTAAACATGCAAGAGATCAAAAATTGGAGTTATGAATTGCACCTACAAAAAAAAAAAAGAAGAAGAAAAAAAAGGAGAGTACAAAAAGGCACAGAGATGAACTTTGGTGAGCACGGACAGGCCAGTTACCTAGCAGCAGTGAAACCAGTCTGAACAGCATTCTAATTGGGAAAAGACTTTAAAGAGCGCTAAACTCAAAAGCAATATGAAAACTTCATTCCAGCAGGGGTTTTCTTTCTTTTTTTCTTTAAGCAGCCATGCAGTTCTGTTGATTTGCTGACACAGAAGCATTCAACCCCACAACAGAGCTCTTTGTTAAACTGCTGAGATAAAAAATTTGACAAACTTTGAAGTATTGCAGAGCAGGCAATGTTTTTAAAAACAAATCAAAGGAATGTGTGGACCGATATAGTTTATTTATATAGCATTCAGGTTCCTCATTTTTATGTAAGTAGTAAATATTTAGTTGCTGTAATTTGAACATGGTGATCAACCATCATGGACCTTCTGAATTTGTTTTCCAACTGAAACAGACTTTAAATCATGGGAAATTAAGCTGTCCCTTACCTTTCCTTCATTTCTGCAGGTACTTTGCTAAAGCAAGAAAGAAGGTCAAATTAAACAAAGATAGCTCATGTAATGTTGTAGTTTAAATATTTGTACTTCTCCTTAACTATGTCCAACAGTTATGTCCTACAGTGAAATGAGTAGGGTCTTTTGCACTATTTGACAATAGTTCTCTACAATAAAATACACTCAATTCAACAGTAAGATTTAAAAAGCCTTTTCAAGTAACAAAATACTCTATAAAATTGTCACTTCCTCAAAAATCTGCTTCAGGGCACTCTGTATATACATTTTTGCTTCTGTATTTGTTCTCTCATAACTTCAAAGACTCAAGTCATTATTACAATTAAATAAAATTAATTTGAATTTTATTTTTTAAATACACAAGATTATACACTTGTGAATTAAAGGCTATAACCATGATGGGAAATTCTAATCAGACAAAGTACTCCACTTTATGGCTAAAGAACATTTTCTGAAGTTAATCTTTCCAGTTTTTATCCATTACTTCTTTCCTTCCACCAGGTGGCATTGTTAGTAGGCACAAGTTACTGACAGTCTATGGATTCTAATTGTGTTATTAGAATTGTTTTGACCAAATCTTTTTCAAAAGTAGGGAGCTGCCAGCCTTTATGATGGACAAATGCCAGTGACCATATTTTCCCATTTATCTAGTTTCTGCCAACATCCATTTCTCAAAATGTACATAGCATCTGATGAAGTATGTTATTATCTATGAAAGCTCATGCCTCTCTGAACCAGTTGTCATTAAAAGGTGCCACCCTGCCCTGCCTTCTGCTTGACTTCAGGCTGAAATGGGTAACTACCTCTCTCCAGGCCTACAAAGATGCTGCTAGCCAAACTGGAAAGGAAACCTGTTAGAACCACAGGAAACTTCTGTTAGAAGAGAGAAGCTGTTAATAAGGCAGAGACTGCATTTAAGGATTTTTTTTGCACAAGTTTTCACCTATTGCCACCATAATTTAAACTCTATAGGTAAAAGCTACAGTAGAATACTGGTACAGGCAGATATCCAGGGAGCTTCTGACTTTTAATCACTGCATCTTCTAGGTCTGCTCAGAAGACGACAAACTCCTGGGGGCACAGAGCTATTATTATTTATACCAGCTGAGGATCTACCTCCTTGTCTGTATTACTGCTACCACTAGTGTGAAAAAACCAGGGAAACCTGAGAAAATGTTCCCTAACAGAGAAGGGGTTATTTCAGAAACATCTAAAGCAGCTGTTAGACTCAAGAAATCATCTGGAAAATGTCAGCTTTTAGCTTTCACTCAGTTTCTGATTACAGAAAAAAAACCAGAGCAACTCTACTGTAGCAAAGAACTCAGAAAAAACACAACAAATCAGAATGTTTTTGACACTATTGATTTCTACTTGAAATTTCTTGGTTTATTTTGTGAATCATGTAACGTTTGCATACCTAATAATGCTAATATTGTGCCACATCCACTGGCACCCTTGAATGGATCTCACAGTACCCTGGTTGAGAATCACTGATCTAAAGGTACATGTGCATGAACAGCAAAGATGTAGTCATACCCAAGCTAATCTGGGTACCAAAAGCATAGCAGCACAAATTTTAGCACAGCCAACAAAACAAACCCAAGAACTGGGTAGATGCTTAGCTAGTTAGTCCCTGCTGAATCTGCGCTATGGCAAACCTGCTCAGTACCTGAGACAGCTCATTTGTCTACAGAGCTGTAGTCACACCTTTGATCACAGTCCCTTGCGAGATTCAGCTTCCAAGTACCTAACTTTTAATGAGTTTTGGGCTATATCTACTGTGCAAACATTAGACTACTACTCAGCAAGCTAAATTAGGGTATGAAGAGTTCCCTGCTGTGTCTGGTATCTACACTGGCACATCAACACCAGTTTGGTTATCTCTGCATGGCAGTCTGCAGTACAGACTCATTCTTAGGTTCCTAAGGACTCAAGTCATTGATGAAGAGTAGATTTATGCTCTTATTTCACTTAAATGCTTTTGAAAATTTTAGACAAAAGCCAACATGCTGAACATTAGAAAAATCCAGGCTATGCTGTATATCACTAGCGCAGGGGCAGGCAATTACTTTGGCTAGAAGCCCGCTTAACAAGGTTTGGTGAGCTTTTGAGGGTGGCATGAGTAGCCCCTGCCCCTTGACGGTTTCCCTGCCCCCTGGTCACCATCTTGGGACCAGAAGTCCCACTCCTAACCCCTGATCTTTGCCACCAGAAGCCCCTGCACTAGAGGGATGAGAAATAAAGAGACACAGATAGTCACACTGAGGTTAAGGACACATCTACTTAAAAACTATTTTAAACTAGAAAGTAAACACACTTTCTGTAGATAATGCTGCAAAAGTACTGGAATTAAAAACAGAGCTTATTGTATTCATATTCCCAAAACAGTATTAATAAGTTAGAGTTGCACAAAAGAATCAGCACATTGCTCAGGTTTGGATTGAACATACCTGGTCTTGTACTTGTAACACTGAAGACATTTGTTCTGAAGTCTCTAGGTTTTCCGGCTTTGTGGGATTTGCATTTTGTTGCATTCCAGAGTTTGATATAATATTTAAGTCATTGATTTGATTCTAAAAAAGGGACATAGTGCATGAATACATCCATTTCCAATCTTTCCACAGTGACTACTACAATTCCATCTGCACTTGCTTTTCATTTGTCTTGTAAACAATAAACAGCAAGTTGATTTGTGTAAGTTTTAGGTTATAACACGATATTAAGACATCTACCACCTGGAATCTACTAGCCATGCTCACAAGTGTCTTGCTGTTTAATTATCAAAAACATAACAGAAATTTTGCTCCATATTATCTGCATTTAGAAACAAATCCAATGTATAAAAATGATGCGGGTTTACAGGATTACAGGTTTCCCTCAATTTATGCAGGCTCTGTATATGCAAATTCATTGTTCTGAGATGAGCATTTTTAGGCCCATAATTCGTTAGACATGAGGTAAATTCACTCTTATGCGATCGGTATAGGCGCCACCCCCTGAAGCAGTTAAGTCTGTGGGGGGAGGGGAAACGGCCGTGGGGCTGGGGCCCCACTCACCCTGGCCCCTGCTGCAGCGGCCCTGGGGGCGGCCAGTGCCAGCAGCCTGCAGCCACTGGGCTGCACCATGCTCCATCTGTCCCCTTGTGCCCGTGCTCCTCCTGTCCCCACTCACCCCAGCTCCTGGGCTGCGCCATCCCCTGCTGCAGGCAGATGCTGTCAGCTGCTCCGAGGGCCATTGCAGCAGGGGCTGGGGTAAATGAGAAGAAGCAGAGCCCTGGGCTGCACTGGGTGTGGTACTCACCTCAGCCCCTACTGCAGCGGCCCTGGGAGTAGCCAGCGCCAGCTGCGGAGGTGCGCACCTCTTACTGCTCCGTGCCCTGTGGGAGGGCTGCAGGCTGAGAGGCTCTTCCTGGGGGACGTGCACCCAGATCTGCACAAGGGACAACAGGAGGCTCCCAGTGCAGGCTGGGGCCAGCGAGGCGCAGTGGCAGCCTGCTGTTGTTCTGCGTGCAGATCTGGAGGCAAACCGCCCCCCCAGTCTGCAGCTCTCCCAGCAGTCATGGAGTAGCAAGAGGTGCCTCCCCCTGCACCTGCTGACGGTTCCCTCTGCAGCTGGTGTGGGCGGCTCCTGGGGTGGAGCCCAGGCATGGGGGGACAGGCAAAGCAAGGTGCAGCCCAGCAGCTGGCGCTGGCAGCTCCCAAGACTGCTGCAGTCAGGGCTGGGGTGAATGCCGCTCTGTTCCCTCTGCTTTGCTTCCTTGTGGAGCCCTGGGAGTGGCACCCTTCCCCCTGCCCCTTCCCTAGTCCCAGCCTCCCTCCTTCACTGCCACGGGAACCTATCCCTATTTGTTGCATTATAAAGTGGGTTCACTTTATGTGAATTCAATTTATGCGCCGTTCTTCAGGAACACATGTACCACATAAAAATCAAGGGAAACTTGTATGTTCTTTATAAACACCATAGCTGTGAATGATAAAATTTGCTACACGCTGTTATTGCAAGAACTCTAACTAGATACCTATAAGAATACTTTGCTTATATACTGCAGAGTTAAGCTTTCAACTATTGAAAAATGACCTATGCATTGGATTCAGTTTTCTCTACTGTCATGGTTCAATTGTGTGAATGCATTTATGGAGTAACAAGTTAAAACTGTAACAGTGCAAAGTAAGATGACCAAAGCAAACACGGAACCATCTGAAATAGAAGAACTGATGGTATTTACAGATCAAGCAAGCATATTAACTGTATGCCATAAGAAAAATAAGCCAGCTTCAAGATGCAAATGACTTTTCACTTTAGTATTGTTTGAGACATCCATTAAGAAGAGCTGAAATCAACAGGGAAACTTACTGTTAGAACTTCAGCTTATGCTAAAATATCTCTGAACACCAGCATCAAATTACATCAACACAATAATAGGTAGGGACCTAGTGAAATCATGATTTCAGTGATTTTCACAGAAACCGCAATTTTGGTGTGGGCAGGCACCACAAAAAAGGTGCAGGTCTGTGCTTTTGGCAGACTCCCTGGTTAAAAACAAGAAACAAACCCCAACCCCCGCCCCCACTGAAAATAAAATGCTAGCTCCCTCTGGGAAGCCAGCAGTCCTTGTGGCCATTACGGCCCAGTCACACAACCCGTGACAGAGAAGGGTGGCTGCTGACATGGCAACACGGTTGGCACCCCTGCCCCTCACCACTGCAAGGGCTGTCCATCATATAGCCCTGCCCTTTGCCAATCAGTGGTGAGGGGCAGGGTCACATGACAGACCACCCTCGCAGCCAGTCAATGACAAGGGGCAGGGCTAATGGGGCCTGTTGGCTAATCAGAGGCATGGGGAGGCCTGCTGTACTCCACCTGCAAAAATGGCTCCCAGGCCTGCAGCCTGCCTGTGAAATCAGACAGCAGCCACCTCGACTTCAGTAGACCCCTAATAATAGGAATAGTTGTTGTTACCAGATTTATAGCTGCACCAGTTAAATAAATTACATTCTACACCACTGCTAGAGGTTTTAATTTCTTCCCATAGTAAGACGCACAAGACGTGATGATTTTTTGTTTTAGTCAATAATAAATGCTAAAATAAAGAAACACAAGAACAAGACTGCTTGTTTAGACTCAATGGAATTTCCATCCATTCACATCCGCTTCTAATATTAAGGAAATAACATGCCTTGGCCCTGAAATACTCAGTTTTGTGGCTTACATCTTGACTTGTTTTTCCTTTTGAAGTACAGGCTGAAATATGCTGCACTGTCTTCCTTAAACAGAAATACCATAAAAAACACTCACTCACTTGATATATAAAAAACCCCCCTCTCAGTGCATTCATTTTCACATATGGACTTGATGTAGGGAGTGCTTGTAGGATTAAACTGATTTAGAAGCCTAGATTAAACCACTCAGGCCTTTATCAATCTCTTTCTAGTTCTCTCCCCCTTTCTCTCTCTGCCTCTCTGCCAGTCTCATGTGGGCTGCACACAAGGATTACTGTATGATCCATCTGGAATGTACCAGGAAGATAAGTACTTTCTGCTCTTAAACACTAAAATACAAATTAATGCGTAATTATTAACTTCAGTGCCCTAGAATAACTTTAAAGGAACAGAATAGGCAATTTATTTGACAAAACTATGTTTACAGCAAATATGTTTATTGAAATAATACAACTTCATTACGGAAAATACTTGGAAACAGCAAACAGAAACAATCTATTATTAAATGTTTAATATTAAAGTCAATCTGTGATGAGATTTATTAATCAAGTTGGTTTGCTTATTCTTTTGATCACACTTGGATATTTCTTCCTTTGGAATTTCTCAGTTGGGGAAATTTTACAGCAACATAAGTCTAAAGGGAAAAGTTCACAGCATTGCCTTTAGCTCTGGATTTGCTTGATAGCTTGACACTTACATCACACAAGGCAACAGAACTAGAAAGACTGGGATTTGAATTCCTTTCTAATACCTTTCAAAGAAGAGAGGCAAATAAGCTGTATCTACAATAGCTGCTGCATTTCAGGCTCAACCCTTGTCTGGACTGCCTGACAACAGCTGCAGAATTTTACTGGCTATTTTGGAATTTTTATACCACTGCTGTTGCCGAGTGTCCTACCTGCCTGAGGACACTGAGGAACTTCAATTATTCCCAGGAGGTTTTCAGTACTGTCTCATAGACAGGATCTCTAACAATGAAGAGGGAACTGTAGTTAATAGGTAGTAGATTAGAATAAACTTTCCAAATCACTTCTAAGAACGATCTGTTGGAAGGAATGTTGTTTGATGCTGCAAGGAGGGGGTGGGGAATAACCCTAAAACAACTCCCCCATCCCCTTAAATAAGGCAGTCATCCCAAGGTTTAAACAGTGAGCTCTTGTGCATTTTCTCAAAGCTATTTTTTGCTAAGGTGCATTTTTCTGAACCAACTACTGGCATTATTATTGGGCATATATGCTCTTTCAATAATGTCAATACTCATAAAATTAGAAGTTGGTTATTTGCACACGTGAATCACAAAAACTCAGATTTCATAGAGTGGATCATAAATGATGCAATGGATTTTGGGGAATGGGCTTAATAAATATACAACTACCTTGACCTACTAGCTTCCCTACTGTTCCAGAGTATGGAAGCAAGAGCCACAGTGGCTGGTGCAGAACAATATTTGAAGATGGTGGAGAGAAGGCAATTTTCCTCTTCAGTTGTCCTCTGCTGTTTGCTTTGGTACTGTGGCTATGTGTATCTATTTGATTCTCTGACCCACCAGCATATTGGGTAATATAATTAAACTTTGAAAAATATCTTCCACAATAATTATTTAAAAATGACCTGACAAAAAGGTGCCAGATTCACAGCCCCAGAAACAAATCAAGTATTAATAAATCATAATACACAGGACGGCCAGTGTAAGCTTCCTTTGAAAAATGTCACCATTTTGTTCCCCAGCTGACCTCCTTTAGAGGTAGAAGGATGGCTCATCCAAACTCTGGCCTCTTTGTAGAAGTTGCTAAATAAATAAAAAAAAAAAGTGCCAATACTATTAATGCACAGTTTTTGTTCTTTTGTTTTTTTTTTTTAAAAAGTAATGAGCCGTGAACAAGGCCTTTTCATCAAGCAGAATGACTTAAGCCGAGTCGTAATATCCCTTTCAGGACAGAATCCCTTACCACTCTTTTTATGCTGTTGTGTCTTGGTCATAGGATCCCAGCAAGATAAGCATCCAATTTGCTCCTGAAGGTGTTCAATGTAGGTGCTTGAACCACCTCCCATGGCAGGCTGTTCCAGACCTTGGGGGCTCAGACAGTAAGGAAATTCTTCCTTATGTCCAGCCTGAAACGGTCTTGTAGTAGTTTATGACTGTTCGACCTCATCATCCCTTGGGGCACTCTGGTGAACAA
>NW_017728997.1:31132070-31132525 GCF_001723915.1 Gavialis gangeticus | reverse complement strand
TCACCCCTGATAAACTTACAGGGGGCCATCAGATTACCCCTAAGCCTGCACTTTTCCAGGCTAAAGAGCCCCATGGCTCTCAGCATGTCCTTGTAAGGTCTGCTTTCCTGACCTCTGATCATGCGCGTGGCTCTTCTCTGGACACTCTCAAGCTTCTCAACATCCTTTTTGAATTCTGGAGCCCAAAACTGGATGCAATACTCCAGCTACGGCCTCACCAAGGCCAAGTACAGGGGGAGAAGGACATCCTGGGATTTGCTTGAGAAGCATCTATGGAAGCAAGCCAACGTTTTGGTCGCTTTAGTAGCCGCAGCATTTTTCGGTGTTAAACACCATAAGGTTCTTGTCCGCCCATTTGCTAAGCCTGTCCAGGTTAGCCTGGATCACCCACCTGTCTTCTGGCATGGTGTCATCGGCGAACTTGGCCAGTCCGCTCCTGACTCCAATGTCCACAT
>NW_017728997.1:31129705-31131644 GCF_001723915.1 Gavialis gangeticus | reverse complement strand
CCCATCTGGTTCAGCAGGGGTCCAATGTTGCCCTTGCTTTTCCCCGGCTCCCCACATATCTGAAAAAGGACTTTTTATTGTCCTTGATGCTTGAAGCTAGTTGGAGTTCATTTGCAGCCTTGGCTTTCCTGGTTTGCTCCCTGCAGGACCAGACCAGCGCAGAATAATCCTCCTTGGAGGTAAACCCTGTCCTCCATCCTTTGTAGGCCTTTCTTTTTAGCCTCAGGAGGTCTGCTAGGTCCCTGGAGAGCCAGGAGGGCTGCTGTGCCCTCTTGCTGCCTTTCCTCCGAGATGGAATAGACTTAGCTTGTGCATTGAGGATAGCTCCCTTGAGGAGCAACTGCTCTTCTTGAACTCCCCTCTCCCGGGGTCATGGTCCCTTAGGGCCTGACTGACAAGCCTCCTGAGCTTGTCAAAGTCAGCTTTCCTGAAGTCAAGGACTTCTGTGTTGCTGACTGACTTCCCAGCTTTACAGCGTATGGTGAAGGTGATCAGCTCGTGGTCACTGTCACCCAGCTAGGTTGCTGATTAGGTCATTCCCAGTAGCCAGTACCAGGTTGAGCAGTCCTTTGCCACTCACTGGCCCATAGACTTCTTGAGTCAGGTAGAGGTCAACCACACGAGAGAAAGCTTTGCGACCGCTCGGATTTTGCTGAGTGATCCTCCCACAAGATGTCTGGGTAATTGAAGTCACCCATGACAACCATGGTCCTGGAGCACGTGGCCTCAGCCAGTTCCTGGGTGAACTTCTGGTCAAGCTCAGGACTTTGGGTGGGAAGTCTGTAGTAGACTCCCACCGTTGTGTCCCCTGTGCCGTGTTCCCCACAGATTGTAACCCAGAGGGTCTCCAGTCGTCCACGCTGGTCGCTAATATCAGCATGCAGCGACATGTAGCTTTCTTTAACATAGAGAGCTACACCCCCGCCCCTTTTGTCCACTCGATCCCTCCTGTACAGGGTATAGCCATCTATACCCGAGGTCCGGTCATGGGTGGAGTCCCACCAGGTCGCCGTTATCCCTATGACGTCATAATTATTTGCATTAAGCAGGAAGACAAGCTCCTCCTGCTTATTCCAAGCTCCTGGCATTTGTGTACAGGCAGGTAAGTGTCCCCTTGGGGGATCTTGCCTTGCCCAAAGATTGTACCAGGGCTGGGGCAAGGGTGGGCTCCCTTAAGCGCCTTGGCCCGCTGGCTTTGCAAGGGTTGCTCAGCGGGCCAGCAGTGGCGGCAGTCCCCTTGTCCCCCAATGGGCTTAGTTTAAAGCCTGGTGGATCAGGTCAGCCAGTCTGGCTGAAAACAGCCTCCTTCCCAGTGGAGAGAGGTGGAGGCCATGTCTTCCCAGCAGCTCACTGCCTCTCTCGCCAAAGAGCGGGCTGTGGTCATGGAAGCCAAAGCCTTCCTGATGACGCCAGCGCCGCAGGCTTTGGTTGACTACGTGGATCCTCCTCTCCCTCCTCAGCCCATAGCCTGAGACTGGGAGGATCGACAAGAACACCACCTGTGCCCCCAGACCCTTCAGCCCCACTCCCAAATCCCTGTAGCATCTCATGACCCGGCTGGGAACACTCTGAGCCGTGTCATTGGTGCCCACATGAATAAGGAGCATAGGATAGTTGTCTGTGGGCTGGAGGAGCTTTGGGACCTTCTCCGCAATGTCCTGGATGCAGGCCCCCGGGAAGCAGCAGACTTCCCAGGCTAAGGGGTCAGGGCGGCAGATTGCCCCCCTCAGTCCCTCTCAGGATGGAGTCTCCCACAACAAACACCTTACATTTCGTCTTGGGGAGAGCAGGGGCGGTAGCTGCAGTTGAGCCTGTGTTGCCTGTGGGAGCTGGCAACTCAGCAGGCTCTGCTGGAGCAGCAAGAGGTGCGTACCTGTTGCTAAGCTCCGGCAGGGCAGGGGTCTTGGTGCAGTGGGCCTTAGGGCCCTTGACCACCTTG